>NW_019154130.1:8992583-9284946 GCF_002288905.1 Enhydra lutris kenyoni
ATGGGTGGATGGATGGATGGATGGATGGGTGGATGGATGGATGGATATGATAGGCTGGATGGATGAATGGATGGATAGAAGGAAAGATGGATGGGTGGATGGATGGATGGATGGATGTAGGGAAGGAAGGAGGGGTGGATGGATAGATGGATGGTAGATAGGAAGGAAGGATAAAGCTCAGCCTAGTGACAGCTTAGTCTCGAGCACAGGTGCATGTAATCACAAACTTAAATGCTAGAGCTGAAATTAAACCCCTCATTAAGCAAACAGGACACTGTAGGAAAAAGAATGTCCCAGAGACACATACCAGTTACTGATAGAACTAGAAACGAAAGCCCAGATCTCCTAAGCCCCAAGCCAGGATGCCTTTAAGATGAACACACACACACACACACACACACACACACACACACACACATACACACACCCCTCGGTGACTTGCATTCACAGGAAGGTAACCAAGTTAGAGAAAAGTACACCCATCTGGAAGGTAGGCAGCTCTCACTTCTATCCTGGTTCCACCACTTACCCACTTTTGCCAACTCTAAGATCAGGCTCAAAATGGCAAGTTTACAGAGCCTTTAAGATGATAGGGACTACCCCAAACAAGGTCTGGGGTCAAGCTGAAGAGACCTCGTGTGTCTCAGAATTCATAGGAAATCCTATATTCTCTCTTGTTCAGAGTATGGTGGCTGGAGACTGGGCCAAAGGGCCTTCTGCTGGGTTCAACCCCAACATTGCAAGGACGGTGTGAAAACGACACTCTTCCTCGCATGTGATATCAAGACGCTGCCACTAGATGGCGCCAGAACTGCACATTCCCTGCTGAGATCCCTCTGGGGAAGGACGGGATAAGGATCGCTTTCCGGTGGGGGAGGAAAGGAACCTACTGGGGAATTCTTAAATATCTGTGGGAGTGAATGAAAGAAACAAGCTGGCTCCTGGCTCCTCTTGTTTATGTCTTTGTAAAATGTGCTTGTAAGCAGTAGAGCTCAGCCAGCAAGAGGGGAAATCTTATTGAAATTCTGTGACCCTATCGATATCCTTCCCCTCTGTGGCACAGGCTTCTTTGCCCCCCCACACCAGTGGTTCTCAGACGTCCCTGGGGATCAGCATCCCCTGAAAAACTTACTTAAAAAGAGAGGCCCGAGCTCTCTCCACTTGGCTGTCAGATCTCCTCCAAAGCTAATCTGGATTTAAGAGCCTCCTGGGCCCGTACACCAGATTAGCGGGGCAGCAGGATTCTGATGGGCACCCAGTTTGAGAACCACTACCTGGCATCACAGGGTCCCGTTCTGAGGGGCCCACTGCCTCTAACGCCAGCCTCCAGGGCCCTGCCTTCCCCTTACCTGCCTCCTCAGAGTCCTGGTCCCCTTCTCACCAGCTGGGCTTGGAAGCAGAACACACCATGTGCATCTATGGACCCTATTTGCTTCCAGGTCTATGCCAGCCATGCCAACCCCATTTGTTCAAGAAGCCATCTTTTCCTCCCCTCTCAGAGCTCCCCCTTCCTCATTTATATTGTGTTTTCCATCATTCCGTTTCTGTCGATCTTGGCTCAGGTCAGCACCGTGGGGTTTTCATGACTCTCATTGAATTATCGCGGGAGGCACACCTCCCCTCGCCTTTTAGGCAAACACACCGCATCCCTGACAGGAGAAGCCACCGACGGGTGCTGCTGAACCCCAGCAGACCTTCACGGCTGGCTCCCTGGGGGCAGGGTGCCCCAACACCACCGGTTCTCCATCTCTCTTTTTTTGCCCCAGGCTTGAGCGAGAAGCCCACCCCCCAGACCTACCGAGAGCTCAGAAGAGCCCTGGACATGACCAAAGCCCACCCTGGCGAATTCTCCGTCTGCTTCACCGAGCTCCAGCAGAGGTTTTTTCACAACTGTCCGAGAAAGCTGAAGGATTTGATCCTCTTGGTAAAGTACTGGTACCAACAGGTAATTTTCAAATTCCGTTTCTAGGGCGGTCGTCCAATTCCCCTTCGCCGAGACCATCCACAGCCAGGAAAATATGACGCTCTTAAGTATAGAGCTCAGTGCATTTAAAAAAAAAAAAATTCATTCATTTATTTATTTAGAGAGAGAGGGAGATCGTGATGGGGGAAGAGGCAGATGGAGAGAGAGACTCTCAGGCAGACTCCCTGCTGAGCACAGCGCTCCGTCTGAGGACCCCGCGCTCATGACCTGAGCCGAAATCAAGAGTCAGACGCTTAATTCACTGAGCCCCCCAGGCGCCCCCAGCTCAGTGCCTTTTTATAACCTTTTGAACAACGTCCAGATCAAAATAGGGCACCTTTCCTGCCTCCCTGTAGCTACCTCAAGTCTCTTCCCAGTGAATACTCCCGACAAGTGACCACCATCCTAATGTCTGTCTCCTCCAGTCAGTTCTGCTTGTTTTTGAACTTGAAATCAGTGGTGTGTACCATCTGCTCAGCGTGAGGTCTGAGAGATGGGTCTCTGCTGTTGCACATAGTTGTGGTGTCTGATTGTCCTGTAGGATTCTGTCGTCTCGGCTGGTCACACCTTTCTCCATTCTGCTAAGGATGCTTGGGTCGTATCCAGATTGGGGCTATTACGAATTAGGTTACTATGGCTATTCCCCTACGGGTCTTTTTGTGAGTTTAAGCACTCATTTCTCTTGGGTAGATATACAGGAGTGGAAATGCTGGGTTTTAAGTTATCTGAATACATAGATAGATAGATAGATAGATACATATCTACGTGACATATTTATGTATGTATGTATGTGCACATAATAAATACATATGCAGGCTATATAGTATATTGTTATATGGTATATAAAACATATATCATTACGTAAATACATATAATATATTAAGTATATGTAATAATGTATATATTAAACTTTAGGAAGTACTACCAACATTAGTTTTCCCAAACAGTTGTCCCTAATAACACTCCCATCAGCGACGTATGACAGTTTCAGGTTCTCCACACCCTTGCCAACACTTGATACTAAAATCCATTGGATCTGAGGCATGGCGTCCTTTAGGCATGATGGTTGGGGGTAAGTAGGTCCCCAGATTAGCCACTGTCCCTTTCTTCTCCCACAGTGCCAGGAGAGGCTGAAAGGTCTGTCCCATCTGCCCGTGTATGCCTTGGAGCTGCTCACGGTCTATGCCTGGGAACAGGGGTGCAGAGCAGAAAACTTTGACATGGCAGAAGGCATCCGAACTGTCCTGGGGCTAATCAGACAGCAGGAGCAGCTGTGCATCTATTGGATAGTCAACTACAACTTTGAGAATGAGACAGTCCAGAACATTCTGCTGAGCCAGCTGAAGTCACCCAGGTAGCAAGCTTCCTTCCACCTTCTCTCTTTACCTGTTTGCCGGCAAGCCAGGCTGTGCCGCTTAGCATGAAGGCCCCGCCCCATCCTTCCCAGCCCAGGATGCTCCAAAGGAACCCCAACAGCGGTAGGGAGGGAGGCAGGGCGGGAACGAGGGGAACCTGACCGATGCCTTTCACATTTCAGACCGTCGTCATATTTTGCTCCCCAAACAAACACTCGAGAGGTGCTTCCCCTTACGGAAGGAAGGGGCTAACCATTTAATTACATTGCTCACAGAACATCTCTGCAAAGCACCGAGGGCAGGAACAGAAGGTCTAGCCGTCTCAGACAAAGCACCCGAGGAACTGAGAGGAAGCGTGGGTCTGGGTTACCAGACGCCCCGTCCAGTCCTCCCTTCCCAACGTGGACTTCTTCTTCCGCAGGCAGCCCAACTGATTTTTTTTTTAATCTAATGGAATTCATAGGCCGGTAATCTTGGATCCAGCCGACCCAACCAATAACGTGAGCAAAGATAAGGCGTGTTGGCAACTGTTAAAGCAAGAAGCTTTGAGCTGGTTGTCTTCTCTCAGCCCCAGTCAGTCACCTGGACCATCATGGAATGTTCTGGTGAGAGAGTTTTGCAAATACAGTTCGTGTCATGCTGCAGGGAGGGTGTCCTGATGCCCAGACCCCGGTCTTAGCCAAGAACACCATGTGCGGATTTCCTATAGCTGGCGTGACAAATTGTGCGGATTTCCTATAGCTGGGGTGACAAATCGTCATACGCCGGTGGCTTACAGCAATAGAAATGTATTCTCTCGCAGATCTGGAGGCTAGAAATCCAAGGTCCAAGTGTGGGCTGGGCGCTGTGAAGGCTCCTGGGGAGGATTCCTCCTTTTTCTGGTGGTTGCTGTGCTCTCCGCATGTGGCTGTGTCCCTCCCATCTCTGCCTCTGTTGTCACATGGCCTCCTGTGGTGTGTCTTCACAGTGTCTCTTCTCTTTGCGTCTCTGTCTCCGTGTCCCCCTCCTCTTAAAACTGAGCAAAGAGAGAAGGGCACCTGCAGATTAAAGATTTCAATGAATTGCCACAGGAGAGAGAGCAGGTGGAGAGGTGGGGGATGGATCCCACGGAGCAGAGCTCCAGGCGAGTGCCTGGCAGCCGCCCCCTCCCCAGACTGGAGCGCAGATCAAGGGGCCGGCTTCCCCTCCCATCCCCCAAAGAGAGAAGTCCGTCTACCACCACGGAATGCCCCTGCGCTGCTCTCAGAGCTTAAGGACTATTCGACAAGAATGTCATCAGTTTAGGCCACTGAATCCTTTCCGTTTTTCTGGGGGTCATGGGATGGCAAAGGGGACAAAGGTGTCATTTGAGACCACATTGGGCAACCAAATTCCACATTGCACAGACACACAACTAATTTACATGCAAAAAATGGTGGGGGTGCATCTACATTCCATTTGGCACAGAAAGTTGAGGGTCACCTGAGCAAAGATGGGATATAAGTGAGCTTCCCAAGTGCCCGGGGGCCCTGGACGGGGAGGACCCTGTGGTCGGGAAGCTCCCTGCCGGGATCCAGAAGGAACATGGTCGGCCCACTCCTTGTCCCGACTTTCCCTGGACTCCGGGCTTTGCTCCTTGACCTCGATTTTCCTGGCTTCCTAAAACAGCCTTTTAAAAATATCCACCCCACCCCCAACTCTATTCTGAACACTTTTAAACATACAGAAAAGTTGTAAAAATGGTTCAGTGAACCACTGCATCGACCTGGACACACATACGTTTAACCCTTGACCTCTCCAGCTGCGTTCCGGTCTGTGTGTGTGTGTACGCACACTTGTCACTGTCAGTGTTGTGTATGTTGTTTCCACTGGGCCACTGGAGTTGGCTGCCCGAGGGGGACATTCTCTTAGCGAACCACACTCAATGATCGAATTCCAGAGATTAAGACTAATACATTATTACCGTCCAGCCGTTTCCAGATCTTCGCAGCTATCTGAAGAATGTTTCTGGTAGCCAGTTTTTCCCCAGCCCACGCTGCTTTTAGTTCTCATGTGCTGCCCCTAAGATGTCTTTTGATCCCTGCTTTTGCTCTGTTTTCTACCCAATCAACCTGTTTCCAGAACTAGAAGGCCGCCTCTCTCAGGAGAGCTGCTGGAGGCCACTCGGGCCCACAAGCTGCTGCATCAGGGTGTCTGGGCACTGGAGGGCACACATGTACACGCACATGTACACAAACACACACACACACACACGCCGCCCACCCCCACGATACTCAGCCGGGTGGGAAGGGCAGTACTGGTAATGAATTTGCCTTCAACCAATGGTGAAGTCCATTGCCAACATCAGGAGGCAACCAAGGTTGACCTTCAACTTTAAAGCTAACCAGCCAACCCGTGTCCCCAGGGAGAGGTGGCCTGTCTTCTCTGCGCTCACCAGCAAAGGGACGGTGTCTGTACAGAGCAGTGTTCCTTTCCCTGCTGGAAGGAGGGGAGGAAGGGAGGAAGGGGAAAGAAAGAAAGAAAAGGAAGGAAGAGGAAAGAAAACCACAAATTTCAAGGCTGAGGAATATCACAAATTTAATTTAATCTAAAGCTTCTAGCCTTCCATCTCTCTATAAAATGCTGATGCCCCTGCCTCCCTCTTGAAAGGACCCTGTGATGACCCGGGGCACACCCAGATAATCCAGGATCATCCCCATCTCCAGAGCCTTAGCTTAACCACATCTGGAAAGTTCCACGTTCCATATAAGGAAACCGATGCGCAGTTTCTGGGGACTTAGACGCGGACATGTGGGGAGGTGGGGGTGTCACCCCCCCACCTCCGCGGACGGGGGCCTCTAGGGTAGACTGAGCAGGTGGGGCCCCCCGTGGGGTGTCAAGACCCGTGACACGGAGCAGACCCCACAGTCTGAGCTTTTCTATTGAAGAGGAAAGAACTGCACTTCTGCGCAGGCCAGACCCCACTTAGAAATCAGAATATGCTTTCTTTCCAGAAGTGACCCCAAGCGCGAGGAAGGGGCACGTCCCACCCTCCATGACCCCTTTTGGAGCAGAGAAGTGTTCCTTCAGACTGAACCCACTGGCCTTCCGATCCCAGGCTGGCTTTCTGCTCAGCTCACTGAGAACAGTACCGAGGGTTGAATAGTGTCCCCCCAAACTCATGTCCACCTAGACCCTTGGAATGGGAGCTTCTTTAGAAATGGGGTCTTTGCAGGCATCATTAGTGAGATGAGGTCATCCTAGATTGGCATGGGCTCTGACTCCAGTGACTGGTGTCCTTATCAGAAGGCACAGGCAAACACAGACACGCCAGTGGCCGGAGTGGTGTGTCTACAAGCCAGGGAAGGTGAGTTGTTGCTGGAGCCTCCGGAGGGGCAGGGAAGGGGCAAGGAAGGCTCCTTCCCTACAGCCTTCAGAGGCCGCCTGGCTCCGCTGACACTCTGAGCGCAGACTTTAGTCTCTGGAACACGAGAGAACATACATTTCTGTCGTCGGAAGCTCCCCGGGGGTACGTTGCTAGGGCAATCCCCAAGGGCACATGTGTGCAGCAGAAGCCAATGAGGTCTGAGAAGGCTCGTGTGTGAGCGTTTCTCCAGAAATCTGCAGTCTCTGCAGTCAGCGGAAGAGAAGGGGGCACAAAGGTTAAGGGGGGTCCAGCCACAGAAGGCATTGCCACACCCAGAATAGCTTCGAGTCCCGGGAAGGGTCAAATCTTTCTTGGGGGTAAGAAGGAACAACTCACAGTTTTTGTTTTGGGCTGGGGGGTGGTGGGGAGGGCCTTGGGCACTGCCCTGAACTCTCTAGAATGTTCTCGTGGTGTGTCGATGAAAGCACTGAGCCTCGGTCCACCTTCCCAGCCGGTGCCGCTGTTTGCCACCCCGGGCCATCGTCTAGACAAGTTTATCAAGGACTTTCTCCAGCCGGACAAACAGTTCCTAGACCAGATCACCGTAGCTGTTAAATTCATCCGTGGATTCCTTCAAAAAAATTGCTTTAGGCATTCAAGGACGAAGGTTCAGAAGACTGTGGAGGTGAGCATTGGCCTTTCTCCCACGTGGTTCCTGGAGCTCTGCAGAGCCCGCCCATGGACGGAGGGCAAGGGAGGAGGGGGGAAGCGGGGGAGATGGGCACCCAGGACTGCGGCTCTCAGTGGGGTTGCCCACGCCCTGCTTCCATCACTAACGATATACTTTTGGCTCTGTATGAGCTTCTGGGGGGCTGCCGCGACCCTTCATGGCCTTGGCCTGGGACCTGCACCTCCCCCAACTCTGCCTCTGTCTCCCCATCACCTCTCCTCTGAGGGTCTCCTCTTCTTCCTCTTGTCTCCTAAGGACACCTGCCATTGGATTTAGGGTCCGCAGACCCCTCACTCAATGACATCGACAAAGACCCTTTTTCCAAGTCAGGTCATGTTCTCACATTCCCATTGGGGCTACCATTCAAACCACAGCATCTTCTAAGCTCGGTGTGTACTGAACCAGAACGTGACCTCTTTCTTGCTTTAATGACCACAGCCCACTAAGCCCCATCAATTGAGCTAAAGGTTCATTCTTGTCCAAGACTCAAGGCCACGGGCTAACCCGCTTCCCTCCATCTGTTGGTCAGTGACCAGATCACCAGGTGCCAGTCCCAAGGAGGGAGCAGGGAGGTGCCCATATGGTGCCAAACAGACCTGGGAGCCTGCTGTCCTGAGACAGACCTGGGGACCGGTACCAATATCCCATGAGTGTTGAGTAAAATGTGTCACTGAGGTTCTTTGGACTGAGTTCATGGTCACAGGCTGAGTTCACGGTCAGTGCTAGAATTGTCAAAGCTTGTTTTCTCCCCTCCCGAGATTCCCATTAACCCGATAGCAAAAAATAAGAAAATGTATAGCGGCATATCACAGAAGAAAATAGGAAGAGAACCACCAGTGCACAGGATGTTGCTTTCTGTCTTCCTGAAGTTGGAAAGGGTTGTCTGCTAGGTGACATGGGATGCGTGCCCTGAATATGAGGAGGGGGCACAGAGTGGGCTGCTAAGGCCAACACTCACAGACCAGCTGCATGAATGAAGCAGGTTTGCGCACCTGTTTATACCCTCCCCTCGCCCCTAACCCACTGCCAGGCATTTACCACTCATGGGTAAAACAAAGGTGTCCTCTGTAAAAATTGAGTGAGCTTTTTGGGGGCAACCAGGGCAGCAGGTGTGAAGGTCGGTGCCCAGAGCAAAACCCCCAGCATCATGCGCGGAACGATTCTCTGTGGGGAAGCTGGCTTCTCCCCCCGGCTTGCCTGCGAAGCAGCCTGTCAGCTAAGCTCTGCCTAACAGACTCTTTAGAGCAGAAAGGGAAGGAGGAAGAGGAGGAGGAAGGGAGGAGGAAGTAGAGAACCCTGTGAGGCAGGGACATACATAGCCCCCATTTAGTACCCGACCCCTTACGGAAAGTTTGCCGAACGCTGTACCTGAATCATCAGCATTCACCCCATGATCCGCAGCTTGCAAGAGGAAATAGATGAATCAGGGAACTTTCAACGCAATGATTGCATCCAGCTTGATTTCTCTCAGGTCACAGGAATTCCCATAAAGCTAAATGCTCTTTGGGAGAACTCTTGAGGAAGTTGACACGAGAAGTGGGTGATGGATAAAAGCACCTCCGTTGTTCATGGGTTAATAAGCACATCAAAGGGCATGAGAAAACCTTTGGAACCAAACTATTCGTTTGAAAAATTGAATGCTCTGCTTTGGACTCAGCCCTAAATGGACCCTAACCTTGGCAACCTTATTAATGAGCCCACTTGCTGCCAGCTTGTGGGGGGGGGTGAGGGGCTCGGGATCTAGAAAATGCTGGATCTCAGCTTGTCTTTCTTCACTAGGGAGGGTCGACAGGCAAAGGCACAGCTCTGAAGACTGGCTCCGATGCCGACCTCGTTGTGTTCACAGACTCGCTTAAAAGCTACACCTCCCAAAAAAACGAGAGATGCTGTATCATCAAGGAAATCCATACACAGCTAGTAGCCTGTCAGCGGGAGAAAGAGTTCGAAGTAAAGTTTGAGATTTCAAAATGGAAGTCTCCCAGGGTGCTGAGTTTCTCTCTGAAATCCAAAGTGCTCAACGAAAGTGTGAACTTTGATGTCCTGCCTGCATTTAATGCCCTAGGTGAGGCCCCCTCCCCCAGACCTTTGCTGCTGGAGGAGGAAGCGGGGTTCTGGGGTGATGGGGCAAGGAGGGTGGAGAGAAAGCCATGTGACCTAGTATTGGCTCGCAGGTCTAGTGCCCCCAACAGGCGGCACGAGGAATGGCAGCAGCCCCTTACACCTAAGGACCTGTTCATTCTCCTTTCTCACTCATCCCAAGCATGGCCAGGACCATGTTCCTTATATTCTTCTATTCCTGTAGTATCCCTCATAATATCTATCAAAGAATGGGGCCACAGGCGTTCTGTACACATATACAGATAAAATGCCACAAGTATTAGTGAAAGAAATGAAGGAACAGACTGGGAAGAATGTGAGGCAAAGACAGGAAATCTGGGTGCCTTCAGTCTGCTTTGGAAATTCGGTTCATGAACAACAGATATGTAATGTATTAAAATAAACCAAGACCATTTCAGCAATTTTTCAAATCAGAATCAAAAAGACTCTGATACCTTCCCTCTGAATAGTTCTTAGTGTCTCTAGAGAGGAAATAATAGTATAAATTGGGGGTCAGCTATTTTTTTTTAAAGGCAAGGTAGCAAGTATTTTCAGCTTTGACGACCACACAGTTTCCGTCACAACTACTCAATTCTGCCACTGTACCCTGAAAGCAGCCATAGACAATACATTAACAAAGAAGCTTAGCAGTGTTCCAATAAAACTTTATTTACAAAAACAGGAAGTGGGCCAGATTTTGCCTACCATGCATAGTTAGCAAACTCCCAATCAGTGCTGTTTAAAATGTCTTTCTGTGATAATAACCATGTTCTACATCTACTGACAGCTTGAAATGTGGTTAATGGGACTGAGGAGCCAAATTTTTAATTTTATTTCCCTCTAGTTAGTTTGAAACCAAATAGCCACATTGTTTGGTGGCTACTGTATCAGACAGTATACATCTAGATAATACTTTGATAATAGCACCTGTCCCCCTACAGACCATATAATTTTTTCAACTATCCCATTATTCCCAGTATCTTAGACATTAATCGTTCAAATATATGAACAGAATTCAGTCATCGAATTAAATCACATTGGTCAAAAATTTGGGTAATGGTTACTTTTATGCACAGCAAAGCATAAACGAAACATCTCCCCCTTGCTAGGTCAACTGAATTCTGGCTCCCCACCCAGCCCCAAGGTCTACGCTGATCTCATCGATCTGTATAAATCGTCAGACGCCGTGGGCGGAGAATTTTCCACCTGTTTCACGGAGCTGCAGCGCAAATTTGTTGTCTCTCGGCCCACTAAACTGAAGGATCTAATTCGTCTGGTGAAACACTGGTACAGACAGGTATGGCCGCTCTCACTGCAGCTGTCTGGAAGCGCCCATGCGACTGGTTCCCATCAAGTGTTCCATGGGCCCACGCTCTCCCATGCTGGGGGATGAGCCACTCTGGGGACCCTGTCCACTAATCCTGCTTGTCTCTGTGGCGTCCCCATCACCAAACCCATGAAGCTGGGTGAGCTGTAGAGCACCCTCTCCCATCAAAGCGGCCGCTTCTGTCTTATTTTGCCTCTGCTCTGACCCCCAGAGAATTGGGCAGGAATCCAAGTTATTCTGCTCCCCAGGGCAGGTGAAACCGGGACTTTCCATGCCCACAGGTCACCAGCACGGCTTAGCCCCCGCTCAGCGCCCAGCGGAGCACACACAGATGCTAGTCTTGGAAGACAGGTTGCAAACCACAGGCGGGACGAGGGGCTGCCTTTTCTGTAACGGTTAGCCTCCCTCCATTTCTGTCACTGTCTCGCACACAGGGGAGCCTCTGAGTATCTCCGTGGCAGCAGACACCCAGCCCAGCAGCAGCTGCTTCCTGCATACAGGAACCTGAGCTCTGTGGTTTCCAACCCAGAAACTCAGAGAAGCGGCTATATCCCCAGCCCCAGGGTGCTCAGAGGGCTCGGGGCTACTGTGTGACCTTGAGCGAGTCACTTCCCCTCCCCGCGCCTCACGTCTTCATCAGAAACGTTGACCTATGCCTGCTTGGTGGGGGTGTGGGAGGATTAGGAATGACATGTAAAATGTCTGGCCCCTCTGTCAGCCCGCCGTGTGTGTTCTGAAAGTGGTCGCTGTTGTAGAACTCTAGGGAGTCCTATATGGCCGAAGCTCAAACCAGGAATCTACAAGCTGCTAAGGGAGGCCCCACTCAGATCTCCAGCAGCCCCGTCCCATCAGCCCTGCATCTCGTGCCTCGGTTGCCCTGCTGTGGCCCCGGGGACCATTAATGGGAGGTGTCTTCCGCGCTCTGAGCTCACTGCTCCTCCCCGCTTCACCAGTACTGCCTGACCTTCCCCTCTTCCCTCAGTGTGAAAGGAAACTGAAGCGTAAAGGGTCTCTGCCTCCAAAGTATGCCTTGGAGCTGCTCACCATCTACTCCTGGGAGCAGGGGAGTGGGGCAGAGAATTTCAACACCGCAGAAGGTTTCCGGACGGTCCTGGAGTTGATCACAAAATATCGGCAGCTCTGTGTCTTCTGGACAGTCAATTACAACTTTGAGGATGAGACTGTGAGGAACTTCCTACTGTCCCAGATCCAGAGGACCAGGTGCTCCAAACCCTGCCACCCCCTTTCCTTAGCCGGATTCCCTCCAACGCCATGACAGCCACCTGGATTCTCCTCCCTGGGCTCGGGATTCGGTGCTCCCCCCAAGAAACAGGACGTCGGCGGGTGGGGAGTGGAAAGGTGCCAACCAACAGAAGTTCCCATAGTCTCTGGGGAGAAAGTCCTGGTGGGGGAGGGCAGGAGAGAACGTTAGCCAGGAGGATTAGAGAAGGAAGGACCAAGATACGGGTCTCTGGGCTGCTTCCGTCTTCCTAGGTTGGAAGGAAAAGTGTGAATTCCTTAACAGGTCTTAGAGCTGTGGAAGTGGGAAGTGTGTCCCTGAGAAATAACGCTATCCTTCCCTCATGGCTGATTCATCCTAGAAGAGAATTAGATTTTATTCGATTTATTGGATCAGCTTTCATCTCCCCTTTCAGACCTGCATCCCGCAAAACCACTGTCCTTCCAGAATAGCAGGGAACCTTAGCATGTCTATTCAGTGCTGACGGCAGAGCCCAAAAACAAGGGAGGCAAAAGAAAAGGAACAGGAGGAAAGGAAAAAAGCTCTGAGAAAGAATAGAGGAGAAGAAAGAGAGAACAAGATACCATGGGCTGCCTAGCACGGGCATGGCCGACATGACATTACGGTTGATCAAATTACCCAACATATTTCAGTCGATCTAACAGGAGGGAGATGTTTCTATTATGCTGTCCCGTGTACAGTAAGGAACAGCTTTCAAAATACTATTGGCGAATGTCACGGGATTCTCGAAAATCACTTTGTGCTGTATCAGTACGTTTGAATTACCAGCACCTAAAACGTAGGACACATCGTTTTGGTGCCAGAGGTGGAATGGGCCCCCGATTCTGAGGTCGCTGGTTTTAAAAAGCATGTGGTGTGTTTCGGACTCTCCTTTAGGCCCGTGATCTTGGACCCAGCGGACCCCACCGGCGACGTGGGTGGAGGCGACCGATGGTGCTGGCATCTCCTAGCAAAAGAAGCTACTGAGTGGTTGTCCTCTTTCTGCTTCACAGATGGGACTAGATATCCTGTGCAATCGTGGAAAGTGCCAGTAAGGATAATCTAAAGGAAGTGCTGTCTGGAGATGCCCCCGGGACGCGCTTACCTCCAAGAGCTTTCTCCCTCTGTAGCAAGGTGGAATTTGTTCCACGCCAAATAACAGATAGCCCAACTCAGGAGCTGAGAACAAAACAAAATGGGCATTTTTGGTGGTGTTTTTTTTTTTTTCTTCTTGTTCAAGCAGTCCTAAGGCAGGTGACTCAGGACTCGCGCAACAGCTCTCTAAGCGGGTTTTCTCCACCGGTTGGTGTGTGGGGGTCGGCTAGTTCTTTGTGCAGGGGGTTGTCGGATGCTAAGGGCATCCCTGTTCTCTATCCCCTGGAGGCCGGGAGCAGCACCCGCCATCGTGGCCACCAGAAATAGCGGCGAACACCGCCAAATGTCCCCGGGGTCATCACCAGCTTTTTCTGGCCACACCTTCCTTAGCCGCTGATTTTCGTCCCGATCTCACTGCATTGCCAGGCAGCAGGTCGGGTCCCGGCAGGAAGAACAGCGAGGGGGTGTCTTCCTAGAAGCCTCATCCAGCAAATTCTCTTAGGTTTCATTACCTGGGATGGTCATGAGTTTCCCCGTAACTTCAAAGTGACTCCAAAAGGACGTGGTATGTGGTGCGGAGGTCTTCACTGTGGTTGGAGGTTGGCTCCTTTTCCTAAGAGTGTCGGTCACACCCGTTCAAAGCTCCGCCTCCTACCGGGACACCTGCCACCGGGTACAGTGGTTGTCCCACCAGGTTCTTTCTCGATGTTTTTCCAAGCAGGTTTTCTCAGCCTCAGCAGCTGCTGACATTTGGGCTGGATAATTCTTTGTTTTCTGGGGGTGGGGGGCCCTCCCGTACATGGTAGGGTGTTGAGCAGCCGCCCAAATCTCTACCCTCTAGATGCTACCTGGTCGTGACTATTAAAAATGTCTCGAGACATGGTCTTTTGTCCTGTAGGGAGCAAAACGGCCCCTAGCTTGAGAAGACCCGCACGACCCTAGGGTCCGCTTTGGTTATCCAGATCTGCACTAGAACCCGTCCCGAAAAGTTGTTCCCGGTCCTACTAACCCTCTCGGATACGCTCCCTGCTTCTTTCCCTCTGACTCTTTGAACCAGTGGTGTTAAGTGCGTGGGATCCGTCTTCTTCCAGCCCATACATTTCTTTCTCTCTAGATAGTGCAGACACCAGGCAGCTGTGGTATGGGGATTCAGCCTCTGGTCAATGAGATGTTCGCAATCAGAAGTCCTAGAACCCTGGAATGGTCATGCTAGAAGAGACGTCTGGGGGTCGTCCAGCAGCTGCTTCTTAAAGAATCTGCTCGCTGTCACCGCCAGATCCACTCTCCTCCATTCCTCCTCTCACTTCTTTGACTCCTCTCGAAACCAAGACCACCAAGTCCTTCCCAGCATCACCCCGCTGGACTCTCGCTCTGCACATGACCCGCCTTCCCAGATACACCCGTGCTCACCCAGCTTCACGGGCTCCATCGTTTTGTCAACCATGGCGTGTTTACCACTTAACTCCTTGCTTTTCCTTCAAGCCTTAGCAGCACGATCTCTCTGTAGTCCCAGAAGGAAGCCCTTTACCTGCCCCTGGGATCCCATAATTCCATGATCTTGCTCTCACCCTCCTCCGTCATTGCCCACCTCCTGCCTATTTCCCTCCGCACACCGATTCCTGTCTACACCTGCTGAGCCGAAGGTCTCCCCGGCAAGTAGCGAGCCGATGTCTTCTTAGGCCTTAAAACTTTCCAGAAGCTTGGATTATAACTGTTGCCTCACATGCATAATAGCCTATTGTCTTTTCCTCCTGAGCCTACCTCCCCCCCGCCCACCACGATGAGTGCCTTCTGGCCAGATCTCAAGGCTTTATGCTCTGGCTTTAGCTTCAGAGATACCTGGATGTCTACGTGTTTTAACCTCAAATATCCACTTCAAGCTTTACTACCCCCCCCCATTATGCCACTACACTAACCGTCACAGAATGAAGAGGATGTCCAGTCTTTGTCCCCAGCTCCCAGCCCAGAGCCTCAGAACCCAGGGAATTTCCCGATAGGAGAGTCTTTTCCACCCCCAGGAAACTCATCCAGCCATCCCTGAGCTTATGCAATGGGGTTTAGGGCCTTTGGTGAGAGTTTCCAAGGAGGAACTGGCCGCGCCAGCAATGCCAGGCATGTGATGAGAGGGTAGAAACTTTCAGCCCCATCCCCCAACCTCCCAAGAGCAGACTGAATTCAAGCACCTGGCTAATGGTTTAATTAATCATGCTTTTGTAATGAAACTCCAATAAAGACTCTGGACAGCAAGGCTTGGAACGCTTCTTGGTTGGTGAACAGAACTGTGTGTTGTGGAGACGATGAATCCTAACTCCAGGGCGACGGGCCTCCGGTGCTCCGGACCTTTCCAGCCCTCCCGTCCTGTGTATCTTTTCATTTTCCTGTTCATTTACATCCTGTACAACAAAATAGTGGTGGTAAGTACGGCATTTTTCTGAGTGCTGTGAGTCATTCCAGCAGGTTATTGAACTGAAAGGGAGGCCACGGAAACCCCTGAATTTGTGGAAACCCCTGAATTTGTAGCCAAGTCGGGGGGTGCAGGGGGTCCAAGTAGTCTGAGCCCCCCACTCGAAGCTGGCATCTGAGGAGGACCTCGCCCTTTCACTGTGAGCCCTGCACGGCCTCCAGGTAATGTCAGGGTTGGAGTGACCTGTAGGACCCCCAGCTGGGGTCGTGCCAATGGGCTGGGGTTGGAACGCATCACTGCTCTTGTCCAGAACAAGGGCAAAGGTTAGAGCCCTTGAAGAAAGAACGACCGCTCTGCCTTCATGTCATCTCAGCCCACAACAAGATGCCAGACCCTTCCAGGTGCCCCAACTCACACTAGAGACATAGAAGGAGACCGTAAGGCCATAAGACACTGCCCCAGCCTCATAGGGCTTATGACGTACCTAGACGTGCATCACCTGCACCCCTTCACTAAAAATGAGCAACTGTTACAGCCACGTGATCAGTGGGACGGGTGTAGTGGGCTAAGACTTGGAACAAGAGAGAAAGTAAGCAACTCAGAACTTACGTCCCAAAGGAAGGAAGGAAACATCCTGGGCCTTTCCTGCCACTGTCTTCTCAGCATTTGCCAGACGTTTAAGCTCATTCAGAGCAAAGATAAGAGTGCGTCCTCCGTGATTAAGATGCCACGGCTGTCATTGGAAGGTATGAGAACACCAACCCTTTTCGAGCACCAACGAGAAGTTCGGCAAGTCCCGGCAATGAATAGGGTATAACTAAGCCCATCCTTTCCTGTACAAACTGTATTTCAGGATAAACAGACAGCTATAACTAATAAGGAAAAACATCTTTTTTAGAAAAGGATTCGACTCGATATTTGTTGAAAGGGTGAAAATGAGAAACAACGCCGTTCGACAACCTTCGCTGAAATGAACCATGAGGCAGAGACTACGGAAGGATGGGACCAAGGAGGAGACACCGGCAGGGGGCGCTCTGTAACGGAAGTGGGCAGACCGCCACTCCACAAGCCCTCCGTGGGATCAGGGCATCAGGAGGAGAGAGACATGGCTGTGCCTGCGGGTGGGAGGCAGTGTCGAGCACACAGCACCATCCATTAAATGTTTTGCCAGGTTTAAAAAAAAAAATGACCATAAGAACAAAAGGAATTGAGTTAGCAAATCCCAGAATAAATGTGGAGGCCAGACACACTTCATAGGGGAGAACGTCAGAGTAAAAGGCCAGGAGAGGAACTGTGTGTGAAAGGGACAGGAGCCAAGACCATACAAGAGTCCAGTTAGGCAGAGCTAAAGGTCAAGGTCTCAGGCCCATTGGCCACTCTCAGTTACCCTGGCAACAAGGCCGCCACTTACCCCAAAGGAAGTAAGCAGTGATTAGAAGCAGGGCTACACGTGGCAAGTGGCCAGCAGCCCGGAGGAATTTGGGAAGTGTTTGAGGAGGAGACCTTAAATGAGGTCATCAATGGGGAGAATTTGCTGATCAAAGGATCTTCTGGAGCCTGTCTGCTGGAGGGGCTCCGCTGCTCCCAACTGAGGCTTCTCTAGCCAAGTTTGGTCAAGTCGGAGCAGGTGAAAAATGGAACCGCGCTGCTTCTGTTTCTTGACATCAGCGCCCGGGATGGATCTCACACAAGGAAAAGATGCAGAAAATCTACACTCTCTTTTTCCTGGGGCTGCCCGGAGTGGGGCGTAAACCTGGAGGGGAGCACAGGGAACAGAATGTGAGGACTCAGTAACCCAGCGCAGCTGAGAGATAGAACGAGTCAGTTCCATCTGGGCACACACGTGCCGGGCATGCGCACATCTGATGGCATTCCTCATATATGCGCCGACCCCGAGGCTTTTCTCTTGCCTTTCCCTTCGTTGGGGTACCAGGCTGGGAATTGCAAGGGAGAAGCTCTCGTGTTCTAAGGGACAAGGCTCCAGTTGATGGAGCAGGAAGTCATCACCAGAGGAAGGGGAAAGGCTCAGTTGCTGTTAAGTGTGTATATAGGGTAAGGGTTATGGGGGCAGGAAAAGGGATCCTTCCCCAAGGCTTGGCCACGGTGAAGAATGTGCGACTGTGAGCTCCAACAGCGGGAGAGGAAATGCCACTAAACCCACAGGAGGCCTGGGGAAGCCAGGAGTGTGGCAGACAGAATAATGGCCCCCCCAAGGATGTCCATGCCCTGGTCCCTGGAGCCTGTGGATATGTTACCAGGGACTCCGCAGGTGGGAATAAGTAAATGGTCTTGAGAGCGGGATAGGAATCTGGGTATTCACGTGGGCCCAGTCGAATCCCATGAACCCTTAAAAGCCCAGAGCCTTTCCCACCCAAAGGCGAGAGATTCCGCTGTTGAAGATGCAGGAGGACGTGAGTGGCTGTGGCTGGCTTGGAGATGCAGAGGGTCCCGAGTCCGGGAACGCAGGCCGCCTCTAGATGCTGCGAGTCACGCAGGAGTTTTCCTCCTTTGCCCTCAATGCCAGGGAGGGGACAGAGAGGGAGGAGGAGGGAGAGCACCTTGCTATCCCTAATTTCTCCTCGCTCCCACCATTCTCGCTGTAAGAGGAAAACACCGGTTTTCTAAAAATTGTCCGCGTGATCTCACGCAAGTGAGCGTGTCAGCCCACTTACACTGGGCAGTTTCACACTCCCGGTCCGTATCGCAGGCTTGCCAGGGGTGCGACTCCGGGGGTGCCATCCGCACCGAGCTGTGTCTGTCGGGCTCACACTCTCACCCCCGTTCCTCCCTCCTTCCCCTCCTGTCTCCTGCGATCTTCCACTCCAGCAGCCTTTGCTCTTTGCTGCCATCTTGTGGTCATCGAGAGAATTACAAGCCCTAAAAGGCAATGATGTATGCTTAAAGCCCCTGGAAAATGTTAGGGGAAGAGGGAGGTTCCCTCTTCATTGGAACCATGATCAAGACAATAAGACATATTTAAGCAATCTGTTATTTCCGCATACTCACTAGGAGCAGAGAAGGGAAAGGCAACCAACAGCCCTTAAAAAAGCGTAGGGACACTGGGCAGATGATTACTGAATTAACCCTCTGAGGAATTTCCGAAATCATTCTATGGTGTATATTAGAGAGATAAATGGGTCTTGCAGGGCGCCTGGGTGGCTCAGTCAGTTGAGTGTCCAACTCTTGATTTTGACTCAGGTCATGACCTCAGGGTCATGGGATCCCCACATTGGGCTTAGCACTTGACTTTGAGTCTGCTTGAGGTTCTCTCTCTCTCCCTTTCCTTCTGCCTCTCCCCAACCCACACTGTGAAAATAAGTAAGTAAATAAATAAATAAAATCTTGAAAGAAAGAAAGAAAGAGAGGGGTCTTTCCCCTTGACCTTGAATGTGACCAAGAGGAAAAGAGGGATTCAAGTCTTCGAGTTTGGCTACCTTTCCCACTTTTAAGAATTCCCTATTAAAAGGTTAATGCAGGAGATCCTAAAATATTGATGGAATTGTGTTCATGGGTTAGGAGGCTTAATATAGTTCAGCTGACAATACTACCCAAGGCCAAATGCAGATTTAAAGCCATCTCTATCAAAATCCTAATGGTATTTTTAATTTTTATTTTTTAAAATATTTTATGTATTTATTTGACAGAAATAGAGAGCGAGAGAGCACAAGCAGTGGGAATAGCAGAGGGAGAGGGAGAATCAGGCTCCCTGCCGAAGGCAGACGCTTAACTGACTGAGCCACCCAGACGCCCCCGCTCATGGTATTTTTTTAAAGGGAAATGGGAAAAACTCATCCTAAACTTCGTGGGGAATTTCAAGGGACCCAGAATAGCCAGAACAATCTTGAAAAATAAGAACAAAGTTGGAGGACTCACATTTTCTGATTTCAAAACGTGACACGAAGTTACAGTAATTGGAACAGTTTATCATCTGCGTAGGAATAGACAGACAGACCAACAGGAGAGAATTGAGATCCCAGAAATGACCCCTTACGTTGATGGCCCACTGGTTTCAACAAGGGCGCCAATTCTACAGAGGAGAAATTGGTCTCTCTGACACATGGTGTTGAGAAAAGAGGTTGCACACGTGCCAAGAATGAACCTGGGCCCTTACTATACACCGTATACAAAAATTAACTCAGAATTGATCCAAGACCCAAGTTCTAGGAGCTAAAACTATAAAGCCATCAGAAGAAAACAGGCACGTCTTGCACTTAGCCATGGTTTCTTAAACTGTGACACCCAAGCATAGTCAACCAAGATAAAAATAAATAAATTGGATTTTGTCAAGATTAAAAACAGTGCATCAAAGGACACAACCTGGGAGTGAAAAGGCCACCCGCCGAATAGGAGAAAACTTTCGCAAACCCTATCCGATAAGGGTTTCATACCCAGAATATATAAAGGACAACAACTCCACAACAGAAAGACAAGATTGCCGATTTTAAAATGGGCAAAGGAGTTGAAGATAAACAAACGGCTGGAAAATACATGGAAAGATATTCCTCATCATCAGGGAAATGCAAATCACTATCCTAATGGGCCGCACTTGGCCCCCAGGAGGCTGCCTATCATTGAAAAGCCAGAGAAGACCAAGCAATGGGACGGGCATGGGGAAGCCGGGACCCTCACACGCTGCCCATGGGATTGTAACACCATATGGCTGCTGGGGAAACCATCTGGCAATTCTCCAAAAAGTTACATGCAGAAGCGCTGTCTGACCCAGCAATTCCACCCCGAGGGATACACCCAAGAGAACGGACCACAGGCAGCATGATTCTCAGCAGCCAAAAGGCAGAAACAGCCCATATGTGCAGCCACAGACCTATGCAAGAGAAAACTGTGGCCCATCCGTGCAATGGGAGAGCAGTCAGATATGAAAGGAACGAGGGAGGGACCTTGAAAACATTCTGCTAAGTCGCAGAAGCCAGACACAAAAGGCCAACTATTGTACGATTTCACATATACGAGAAATCAAGAAGAGACACCTCCAGAGACAGGAAGGAGATAAGAGGCTACCAGGAGCTGGGAGGAAGGAAGAGCAGAGAGTTCCTGCTCAATGGGGACAGAGTTTATGTCCAGGATGATGAAAAAGTTTTGGAGAGAAACAGAGGTGATGATTGCTGAGTATCGGGCATGTCGTTATGAGTAATTGCACCCCTGACAGCGGCTGATGCGGCAAATCTTAGGTCGTGTATGTTTTAACCACAATAAGAAAATCATAAATAAATGCACACACAACCTGGGAAAAGACCGTCTCAATCGGTCCACTAAAAACAAGAGCCCAAACTGTCATAATAAATGGGGATAGGAGGACAGGCCGGATTGTGAAGGGATCTTGAGAAATGAGAAGAATGAAAACAAGCCCATGGGACATTTATTAACTTGCCTTGCACTGTGTCCCAACGCGTTACTCACCCTTACATTGTGAGCCCGTGGCTTCTGTAAGATCGTAAGTACGCGGAAGGCTGCAGAGAACCTGGACTCATAGGAATTGTCCCCTTAGCACTGTCCCTGGCAGACAGGACCAGCCCCACCATCTTGTAGAGACCAGAGCAAAATGACCCCTTGTTCAAAAAACATGGAGAGTTTTTCAAGACCGTGACATCAGAGCATCGAGCCAAACACACCTTGAGTGAGGGGCCCATGCGGCTGGCCCTATCGGCAGCTGAGAACTAGCAGGTGCTGAGCAGGTGCTGGGAATCCAGGGGAGCTGGATGGACGTAAAGAAGAGAGAAGGGGGGGTGGTCCCACGGTGCCCAGTGGGGTTAGCGTGGCCAGGCCAGACCAGATAGGTGTAATACACCACACCACACCCTCACCCCGCTCTTCGCTCAGCCTCAGCCAGGCTGGGCTCAGCTGGTCCCAGAAGGAACCATCAGAAGCTGCTGAATGTCACTGTGTTCCTTGTGCCCGGTGCGGAGCTCGTCCTTCATCATCTCCATCATCTCATTTGATTTCTTCCTCCTCCATCCGATGAAGGGGGAAACTGAGGTTTAGAACGGCTCTCTTGCTGCTGGACCCTGCCAGATCTTGACCAGGAGACCTTCTCCTGCGCACACCTGGGAACCCCGCATGAGGAGTTTCCTCCCTCAGACTCAGCTGGAGGTCAGTGAGCCTTGTCCCTTCCACTGGCCTTTGCAGGACTGCTGAAAGCAATGGAAGGCTCCACGTCCTTCTTCCCCCTCCCTGCTCTCATCCTCTAAGTCTTCTGCAATAAACAGCCCAGACAGGCCCAGTGCCAAGGCAGAAACTCCATTAGCAAACCTGATTCTGGGGGCACTGCCCAGCCCTGCTATTTCAAAGCCGCTTTGAGTCAAAATGTCCTGGCTAATGGGCAAAGCATGCCTCACTGCTCTGCTTGATTTAGAAGCCCTGGAGGATGGACGCCTCTGTTGTCGCAGCAGAAAGTCTGAGCCAAGAGGGCAGGGAGGGAAGGGACCCTGCTGCTGGCTCTGTCTGGCCCAGGGAGGGGAGAACATGGGAAGCACCGCCAGCATGGACAGAGCGCTCAGTTCCCTTGGGCCAAGAAATGAGATAAGTGCCTTGTCACCCTAAGTCCTACAGTGATTCCCATTTTACAGATAAGTAAACTGAGGCTCAGTGAAGCCACTTCCCTGGCCCAAGGGCCCACGGCTAGTAAGGGGGTTGGTGGAATTTTACCCTGGACTGTTCTGCCTCCAAATGTAAAGCTTTTAACCCCTTAACTATATGGACTCCTGGAAACCCAGCCTTGGGGGGTGAGTGAACCATGTGGATCTCAGCTTGCGACACGAAAAGGTTCCAAAGGCCACAGGTAATCAAAACCAAAAGATTTTCCTTGAGTGATAAGAGATCTCCTTCCCAGCTAAGCTTCAAACCCAGGCTGCAGCCCCCATTCAATGTGGGGCCAGTGATTCCCCTCTCAGTTGTAATGACCCAGACCCCAAGGGGGTCACCTACGGGGGGATCAATAGTCCCACCCGAGAGCCTGGCAGACTCCCTAGCTGCAGCTCCCAGGGCCCGCCACCAATTAACCCAGCCAGCAGGCGCTGGTTAAAATGAAGATTCCCGTCTCATTACTATCGTAATTTGAAAGTAGTGATGAGAAAAAGTGGTATTTTTTGAGATAGCTCCAACAAGGAAATGTGATGTAAAGGTTTTGTGATCTCTCCTGATGCCACAGTCTTACCCACTGCCCTGTGCTTTGTTGCCTGTATTTGTAGCAGAAGGAAATGCTACACGGCAGTTAAAGGTTAATAAGATAATAATTTTCTTCCATTCCAGTTCAAGGGGTCAGTGGTCCCAGTCTGCAGGGTCTCCAGGTCCACCAAATCCTCAAGGAATCACCCCACTTCTGCCCCATCCTTCTTCCTCCAGACTAACCCCAGATTCCATTTCCCACCCTAAATGTTGAAACCTGTGGCACCTGCAAGGTTTTTCTGTGGCCACATCCAGGATCATCATGGACAAGTTCTTGTTCAAGATTGTCCCTTGAAGACTCCAGAATGAGCACGGGCCTGCCAGCACCTGGACAATAGGACTTGTGACCTCCAGAGCTATAAGACTATAAGTCTGTGCTTGAAGCCGCTCAGTTTTTGGTCATTGTTAAAGCAGCCTCATCTATGCAGTGAGGAGAATGATGTCCATTTCCCCCACCCATGGGGAGATTTAAACAAAATAATAAATATAAAAAGGCTTGGAAAGTGTCCTATAAATGAGGATTGGATTTTTTTGGTCCATTACAGTGTATCCTTGACTACCTCTCTCTCTGGCTGTTAGTTTTAGGGTCAAAAGCTCCTCCTCCTCCTCTCTCCTTCCACTGCCTCTTCTGTGCTGGGGAAATCTCCTGTTTTATCTTCCTCGATCTCCCCCTGCAGATTCAGCTTCTAGATAAAGAGCAGGTGGCCGGCCAGGGGTCAGTGGGTTGGCCAGGGCCCCGGCTGGGAGGCCGTGGGACAAAATCAGATTGTCACAGCAGAGAGGACAACAGCCGCCGGTGACAGCCACTTCCTTGTCTGCAGCTGGGCTGCCCTGTCTCCCTGACCCAGTGGAGTTCCCCCCAGGAGCCCATTAACCACCAAAGGCACTGGGCAAGCCAGGACAACTAATCCCACTAAGGGGAGTCAAGCCTGCTCTCCTCCACATGCTTGTCTTCCTCGGTGGGACCCTCGCCTCTACTAAAATTCACTCGTCATGCCTTCACTCTCCGAGGACATGCTGAAGTTGGCAGCATCGAGTACATGACAACAATGTTGATTGCCCACCCCACGGCCACTCTGCCCTTCTTCCTTTCTCCCAAAACCGTCCACCGAGTCCCAGGAGATGAGCTTTGATTGGTCTAAGCTAATCCTGGCATCCTGTGCCCTTCTTTCTCCCTTCTGTCCTGTACACTGTTGTCTGAGGTTGGTGATTTCTAGAGCTTCAGCCGCCATCCTTTGACTTTGAAGGGACCATGCTAAGGCTAAAATATCAATATGTTTAGGAAGGAAAAGCTGAAGGATGAAGGAGCCTTACTAGCTGGAGTGGTTAATTTTAGGTGTTCCCTTTTGTCACCTGCCAGTCTAGATGTTGCTGTGAAGGCATTTTTAGATGTGATTATCATTGAAATCAGTAGACTGATTAAGCAGATTACCCTCCATAGTGAGGGTGGGCCTCATCCAATCAGTTGAAGGGGAGCAGGAGAGAGAAGGGGGTGGAAGAGAGAGAAAGCAATTATGGTAAAAATGTGAATATTTGAAGAATCTGGGTGAAAGGTATACAAGAATTTATTACATTCTTCCCAACTTCTCATATGCCCCAAATGAATTTAAAATAAAAATTTAAATCAAAAAAAAGGAGGGGGAGGGAGCTAGGTTCAAACCTGGTTTATCTCACATAATGCCTGGCCTTTCCTTGGGAACCTGGAGTCAGAGTACCAGCTTCTGGATGCCCGGGAACCAGCTCAGGTCAGTTATAGTCCCTCTCATAGTCAAAACCAGTGTCTCCTGGGGCACCTGGGTGGCTCAGTCAGTTAAGCGTCTGCCTTCAGTTCAGGTCATGATCCCAGGGTCCTGGAATCGAGCCCTACATCGGGCTCCCTGCTCCACAGGGAGTCTGCTTCTCCCTCTGCCCCTCCCCTCTGCTTGTGCACGCTCTGTTTCATAAATAAAATCTTTAAAAAAAATAATAAAACATTGCCTCCTTGAAGCTATGAAGGTTAATCCCACCGAGCTATGGAAATCTTTTCCAAACTGTACAGTACCACATACACACCAGCAGAGCTACGTTTTTATAGCAGTAGATCCTCCCTCCCTCGTGGAGACTTCGGGAGAATTTGGATTTTTGTAGGCGAGATTTGCTTGGAGCTGTGTGTGCTCCTATCGCGGCAGAATAGGGCACAAGATTCAAATCTGGACTGTCCTGTTTAGCGGCCACATGATCTTGGGCCAGCGCTTAAGTTTTCTGTGACTCTTTTTCCTCACCTGGAAAATGAGACTAATAATAGCACGCCGCTCATAGGAGCGTTTGTGAAGGCAGAGGGCTGTGTCTGGCACAGGGATGAAGCCCTGTAGCCACCAGCTGTCATCGTCGCCAACTGTCATGGTCCTGTGCCTAGCCTTTGCTGGATGATGACACTAAGTTAGTGACTTGTCCCTTCCAACCTCCGTGTCCTCCTCTGTAAATGTAGACAATGCTACAGAGAGGATTAGATCATGACAAGCATGGGACACACTTAGCCCGGTGCTGGGCACACACTAAGCCCCTCCTTGAAGGGCCAGGGGGAGAATCATGACCTGCAACACCCATCAGGACGACTACCATTAAAACAAAACAAAACAGCAAGTATTGATGTTGAGGGTGCAGAGAAATCGGAACCCCGTGCACCGCTGGTGGGAAGGTGGTTCTGCTATTGTGGGAAACAGCGTGGCAGTTCCCCAAAAAGTGCAAGACAGAATCTCCCGATTGTATTAGCCCGGGCTGCTGTGACAAAACACCATAGTCTGGGGGGTTCGAACAACATTCATTTTCTCACCGCGCTGGAGGCTGGAAGTCTGAGATGAAGGTACCAGCGCCTCTGGGTTCTGCTGAGGGGGTCTCTCCCTGGCTTGCCTGTGGCCACCTTCTTACTACACACTAGCTTGTTCCTTCCTCCACGTGAAGGCAAAGGAGGAAGGAGCATGAACTCTGTGTTTTCCTCTTTTTCTAGGGCCACCAGTCCTATCGGGTTAGGACCCCACCCCCATGACTTCATTTGATCTTAATTGCCTCCTTTTGGGATCTGCCGTGTCTCCGAATACACTCTGATCGGGGTTTAGAGCTTCAACTCGTGAGCTGCGGATCGCGGGCGCAATTCAGTCATCGAGCAGATAAAAGATCCCGCAATTCCACGTCTGGGTTTCTGTTGGGAAGACCTGAAAGCGGGGTTTCAGAGAGATGTTTGCACACCTGCCTTTAGAGCAGCAATCTTCACAATGGCCAAAAGGTAGAAGTGGCCCCGGTGTTCATTCCTGGGATGAACAGGAAACCAAACGTGGTGGACACATACGACGGAACCTTCTCCAGCCTCAAGAAAGGAAGCTCCAAGCCGGGCTACAACATGAATGAGCCTTGAGGACATTATGCTAAAGGATAAAAAGCCCGTCACCAAAGGACAAATACTGTATAATTCCATTTATATGCAGTATCTAGAGCAGTCAAAGCCATAGAGACAGGAAGTCAAATGGGGGTTGCCAGGGGCGGGGCGGGGCGGGGGTAGGGTGGAGTGGGGAGGGGGAATTGGGGGGTTGTTTAATGGGTGCAGTGTTTCAGTTTTGCAAGATGAGAAAGTTCTGGGGGTGGATTGCACAACAGCGCGAATACACTAAAACACTACTAAACTGCACACTTCGAAATAATTAAGGCTATAAATGTTATGGTATGCATTTTTGCCACAATGAAAATAAATTAAAAATAGATAAAAATTCATTACCTGGAAACCCTTCCAGCATTAGAGCAATGGGCCCAAAATGGGCCACCAGGGGGCGTTGTGTACCCATTCCCGGTTCATTCACAGCCTCCCCCTTCCTCCCCAGCAGCAGGAGCTGGAGCTTTCTAAAGGGGGCAAAAAGCATGAGGGTCCTCGAGAAAGTTAGAGCTCTTTCTTCCCTCACCCGGATGGACCAGCCCCAGAGCTGCACCCCACTCCGGCCACAAAGCCCTCACCGTTGACTCTGGCCCTGGTGTTTCTCAGGGTCCCTTCCTCTGTGCTGGAGAAATGGGGACTCCTGGATGAAGTGCGAGGTCCCTCCCTGCCTAGCTAGCTTCCCGCAGGCCTCCAGACTGCCCAGGGGCTGGAGAAGAGGGAAACAGGAGTCCCCTGCCCCAGGGTACCCAAAGATGAGAGGACTCCACAACAGAAATGGGTCAGAGACCTCTTATCCCAGGCGAAAGCGCCTCAAGGTCACCCAGTCCTGGGGTTTTTCCAGCTCAGCCACTTATTCCCTCCCTGGGCCCTGGACTCCTTATCTGTACAATCTGGAATGACACCTGGGAGGATTGAAAAACTTAGTGACATCCCTGATGCCTAGAAAACTTTCAGTAAATGAGCAAATTACCATCCCACGCCCCGTGTTTGATGCCCACCCAGGTCTCCTCCCGCCTCCTAGTGGGTTTCCACTGCACAGCATCCACTGTCCATTAAGAAACCTCTCCTGAAAACACTCCAGGCCTGATTTCCTGGACGTTTAACCAGGGATTTAACCAGTAGACTTACTGGATTACGCGTAACAGAAACCCAGTTAAGCACATCAGGGAAACTGAAGGGTCTCATGAATTCCAAGAAAACACTGAGCAGCAAATAGCTGAGCAGAGCAGACTCAGGATCTGGGCTCATTGAAGAACCCGAGAAAGTCCTTCCCGTTTTCCCTCCACCTCTGTCTCTCCTTCCCTCCCTCAGCCCTCTTCATCCCCTCCATGCAGGTGATCCCCAGGACATTCGCCTGCCCACCCTCCTTCCAGCCCACAGACTCCACTACCATTCCTAGGCCATGCCAAGCACACTCCCACCTCAGGGCCTTTGCACTTGCTATGCCCTCTACCTAGGACCCTCTTCTCTAGATCTCTGCCAAGGTTAATCAACTACATCCCTCCTTCAAGTCTTGGCTCAGAGATCACCTCGGTGGTCCCCTCCTTAGCCAACAGATTGAAAATTGCCTCCCACCCCCACCGCAGCATGCTCTAGATCCTTCCATGCTTGCCTGCTTTTTTCCTTTAACTGTGGTGTACACACACACACACACACACACATGCACACACAAATTAGTCATAATGCTTGCATCATAACCCACTCTCATCAGCTTTTAATGATCCATTTAACAATGTAACAAACATCCAGGAAACCACCACCCTAAACTAAAACTAGAATTTTGATAATAATTACATCTGACCATACGTCCTCCCTCATCCCAGCATCACATCCTCCCCACCATAACCCTCACCAGCATTTATCCTTCTCTTGTTTCCTTTCTATAAGTTATTATTGCATTATGTATGTGCAATTTGAGTTGCGTTTAGCTTTATAACACATTTCTCTGATGGGACATTTCCCACGGACCATTCTGTGTCAGAGATCCATCTGTCCTGTGATGTGTGGCCATAGTCCCTTCCTTTGATGGCTGCATAATACTCCATTGTGAGAATGTATTCATCTGCTCTCCCATACGTGGGCATGTGGAGGTTTCTCCATTGTTGGCCACTGTAAAGAGAGGCCTTATGAATGTTGTGCCACGTGACGCATGTTGTAGACGAGCAAACGGTGCAAGGAGAATGCTGGGTCATGCTTACATTATGCACACGCTCAGCTTTAAAAGATTAAACCAGACTGCTTCCCAACATGGTTGCATGCTCACCAGCAATGCAAAGAGGTCTTTATTTCTCTCTGGAGCAGTTTTACACTTTATGATAGACATACCATGGGTTTTCTTTGTGTATTTGTTTACTATCTCTCTCCACCCCATTCCCATGTCAGCAAGGCAGGGATTTTTGTCCCTTTGTTCACCATTCTGTCTCCAGTGCCTAGAACAGCATCTGGCGCATAGTAGGTGTTCAATAAACATTTTCTTTTTTTTTTTTTTTAAGATTTTATTTATTTATTTGAAGGAGAATGAGTGAGAGAGAGCATGAGAGAGGAGAAGGTCAGAGGGAGAAGCAGACTCCCCAAGGAGCTGGGAGCCCGATGCGGGGCTCAATCCCAGGACCCTGAGATCATGACCTGAGCCGAAGGCAGAGGCTTTAACCCACTGAGCCACCCAGGCGCCCCCAATAAACATTTTCTGATTGAATTACCGATGGATGGCCAACACAAGACCTGAGTACCTTTGGATTATTATTATTATTCATTTCCTTCAGATACATGGATTCACCTCTCCATTTCAATGTCCCCAGTCTAGAGAAAGGACCTTTGGCCAAAACTACTGATGCCTGGAACCCCAGGCCACCTAAAAAAAAAAAAAAAATCAGAGTTTCTTTTCTTCTTTTTTTTTACATTTTATTTATGTATTTGACAGAGAGAGAGAGAGAGACAGAAAGAGAGGGAACACAAACAGGGGGAGTGAGAGAGGGAGAAACAGGCTTCCCGCCAAGCAAGGAGCCCGATGTGGGGCTGGATCCCAGGACCCCAGGCTGGATCCCAGGACCCCAGGATCATGACCTGAGCTGAAGGCAGACACTTAACAACTAAGCCACCCAGGCACCCCCCCCCCCAAAATCCGAGTTTCTGAGGGTGAAACTTCCCCTCCCATAACCCTCTATGGCCCTTCAGATAAAAATCCCCCAACCATGCCGGGACTTACAAGGCCCTACACAGTGACTGCTACTTCATCTTACCCCCTCTTGTCCCTGTTGCTCTAAAAAACACATTGCAACCCACCCACACTAAGTTCTTTCACACCCCTGGGCCTTTGCACCTCTGTGTCCTCTCTGCCCTGCCTCCCACCCCACTTAACCACATAAAGACTCTGAATCCTTCAGGCAGTAGCTGAAATGTCACGTCCTCTGAGAAGCCCTCCCTGGCTCCGAGACCTGGTAGGACCCCTGTGAGAGAGCCTCATGATACACTGCACTTCTCCTTTATGGCTCTTGTGAAATCTTAGGATCTCACTGGGCATGACACTTTGATGTCTCACCTTCGTACTAGACTCTGAGATGTGGGAGAGCAGGGACCAATTCTGTTTTGGCTATGCCTGCGTCTCAGCACATAGCCCTGTGGCTGGCACATAGGCAGGCCCTGTGCCAGCCACAGGGGTGAATATTTTGGAAGAGACGGATGGACAGATAGATGAGCGGATCGATGGACAGAGGGATAGGTGGATAGGAGGATAGAAAGAAGGAAGAGAAGGAGGGAGGGAACGAGGGAATGAGGGGAGAATACTTACACGGATAGCTGTATAAATGATGGAGGGATAGAGGGGTGGTGGGGAGATGGACTGATGGATGAACGGATGAATAAATGATGGAAAGAATTAAAAACTGAGTTGATCTCTTCCTGCCACCTTCCCATGGTGCCATAATGCCCATGAACGAATGAATCAGGCTCCTGGCTGATGTTCTCAAGAGCACCAACAATGCTAAGAAAAAAGGCAAACTACAAGTTCCTTTCTGTTCTGCTCCCTGGTTCCTAACTGCAATGGTGAAGTGTGGTTATGCAGGAGAATTTGCAATCCTTGTTATCACAGAACGAGGACATCGCTGTGAACCTCGCATGCGGGTTAACTCAGCGCGATCAGCCTGAAATGTGATGTGTAACTCAAAGACCCAGAAAAGGGGCAGAATCATTGTGCTGACAATCTCAGCTAGTATCGTAGCCACGAGGAAGCAAGATGAAAACACACAGAAGAGAAAATCCAGGGATTCTTTTTCTAGGGATGTAACCCATACATGCAGACTTTTTTAATAAAAGCGTTCGTGGTTGCTTTTGTTCTGTTGGCTTCTCCACTGGGGTCTGAGCCATCTCAGTGGATGGTTGGCTCCTTAAAGGCCAAATTCCTTTCCCCTCCTTGAAACCCCTTTCTCCCACGGTTGGCCGGGATCCAGGCTTTTGCACTTTCAGATTTTCCACAGCCCAGTGGAGAGGGGCCACTGCACCAGATCCTCAGCTGGATGTCATTCATTAGTCGCTCAACAAACACAGAGGCAACATGGTCCTGTGGGAGTTGCAAAAGGGTTTGAGCTTCAAACCCCAACTTTGCTACTTACTCCCTGTGGGAACTTGGGCAAATGACTTACCTTCTTGAGCTTTGGGAGGTGTTTGTTTGTTTTTTTTGTTTTGTTTTGTTTTTTTTGTTTTTTTGGGTTTTTTTCCCCGTCTGTAGAATGAGCACAATATTCCCCACCTTTTGGGGGCAATTGTAAAGAGTAATATTATGTAAGTGCCTGGCACACAACAATGATAACCACACCACACAAGACAGATAAAACACAGCTCCTCATCTCATGGGTATTTCACTCCAGCAGGGACAACATGGAAGTGCCTAATTGTGATACAGGCTGTCACATCAAGGTATGGGCAAAGGAACGTACAGGAAGATGGGAATGAGTTCACGGAAGGCTTCCTGGAGGAAGTGAGACTGAGTCAGAACTTAAATAGCATTATACAGTCCAGAGTCACGGGTTCTTCTTTCTAACTTGCTGCTAAATTTCCATGTGACCTTGAGAGAGTCATTTCCCCAGACTGGGGTCCCCAGATCCCCTTCTGTAACAGAAGGTTCACAAGCATTAGCCCTGAATCTTTTGAGTCACAGGCTCTTTTGAGAAGAATCTCTGAAAGCCGGAGAGTCCTTCTCAGAAAAATGCACAGACATGTAAGTGTGTCTGTAATGGGGGAGGGGGCCCTCATGGACCCCGTAAAGCCACCCTAGACTGACTCCGAGGGTTCAGGGATCCTGTTGGATCGATACCACTGCAGAGCTGGCCCCGTCCTCACACAGAGCCTCTCTCTTTAGTCTGTGGCAGGCACAAGCAAGCAGAATCATTGGTTCAATCTGGGAAAGCCCATCAGGCACTGGGCTGCAGGACAGAGCGGGGGGCCTGGGGCTGGGGAAGTCACTCCAGCTGGCTGGGGAACCAGAGTTTGGTTCTGGGAAAGCGCCCCTGACCAGTCCTCCCCTGACCTCACCTAGTTTATCAACATCTGCCCTGGGGAGGAAGAGGAACGTGGGCCACTCTGGGCAGGCTCCCAAACAGGCCGCTGACCCCCATCTGTCGCCCAGGCTGGAGTTCCCGGACGCATCCTTCATCTTTCCTAATCTAAACACCCACAGGCCTCGGGTGGTCCATCCCCCTCCCAGCTAATGTTTGTGCTCAGCTGCGTCCAGCCTGCCAGAGGAAGGAGAGCTGGCCATCCCATTAACACTGGAGCTGCTGCCATCACCTGCCTCCCTCTCCATCCAGCCCACCCTCACCCAGCATTTAGTAAGCATCTATTGTTTGCAAGCGTCTGTGAATGAGATGGTGGAGGTTCTCACCTTACCTTCCTCCAAAGTCTCTGTCCCATGGGCTAGGTCACCTAAACTCCCCTCAGGGGGCAAGATGCTATAGCTATCCCACTCCCCAGGGGTGCTTTGGGGAAGCAGGCTCTGAGCTGCCTAATTAATTCCGTGCTGGGAGGAGAACCAGCTCCAGGTTGGTGTCTGGGCACTGCTCAAACCTGCTGTGTGATCCTGGCAGTTTCTTACCCTCTCTGGTCCTCAGTCTTCCCCTGTTTCATGATCCCATTTGGCTCTGAAATGGGCCTTGCTAGCCCCTTGCCACTCCCCTCTCCCAGAATAGTGGAAGGAGAAGAGAAAGCTACCCTCGAGTGCTCTCAGATCTTCCTTTGGGCAGTCTCTGGATCATAATCATTCATTCAAGCATTTATTGAGCACCTATTGGGTTCCAGGCCCTGGGACTGGGCAGCTGGAATGTGAAGACGACTACGATTCAAGCAGGCGACCCACAGACACCTCACTCCAAGCCTGGCTTCCTGCATGGGGTCAGGAGACCTCCGGGGTCCCAGATGGGCCTAGCCGAGGATTTGGGGCATCCCGGGGACTCGCGTGTCAGCGCCGGCGGCGCTTCGGGGCCCGGTCTGTCTCCTCCCCTTCCTCCTTCTCCGCCCCCTCCACCGCCCCTCCCCGGAGCGCGGCCGCGGCCGCCTCCCACCCGCGGGATCCCGGCTTCCAGAGCCGGCGCGTGCGTCCGTCGGTCGGCGGGGCAGTCTGTCCGCGCGCGGAAAGCCCAGCGCCCCGGCGTGCGGTGGCTGCGGGGCGTGGAAGGGAAAGGGCGCGGAGGCGGGACCGCGGTTCCCTCCCACTCCGGGGGGAGCCCAGGAGGCGGCGGTGCTGAAGCGGCGGCGGAGCAGGAGGCAGCACAGCGGAGAAGGCGGTGAGAGCGCGGGGTGCTTAGGGACCCCACCCCCGGCTCCTGCAGGGGGCCGGCGCGCGCAGGGGAAAGGTCTTGGCTGGGGAAGGGGGGCTGGTACTCCCAGGGCGGGAGGCAGCGACGTTCCAGCTCCCGGCTTCGCCTGCTCGGTGACGCGACCCCCGAGGGGCCCTGGGCCGCGCCTGCAGCGCCGCGCATCCTCGCACATCCCCGCGCATATCCGCGCATCCCCGTGCACCCTGCATCCCGGCCGGGCGCGGGCCCCGGGGGAGGGGAGCGCTCGGGGAGCTGAGGAGGGGGCGCCGCAGGCGAGGAGCCCCGGAAAATCGCGCCCCCGGCCCCAGTTCTCAGTTCAGGCCTGCCCCAAGGGAACATGGGCAGCGACCCCCTTAAGCCCCCCTCGCCGGTCCCCCCATCGGTTCCCCATTGTTCTCAGCCGATCCCTCTCCCGGGAAGGGGGAGGGGGTGCTGCGCTCTCCTCTTAAAGGGCCCTCTCCCCTTCTTGTCTCCCGGCAGGTCGCGAGCACGAGTGGGGTGGGGCGTGCCCACGGGCCCCCGCCCCCCTCGTCCCCCCCGCCCAGCTCCGGAGCCGCAGCCCGGCCGGCGGGCCAGGGGTACGCGGCGCACCCTCCCCCGTGCGTTCTTCAGCCACCCAGGCCTACCAGGACGCCGTGTGGAGAAGGAACCAGGGGGACTGTGACGCCCCCCTTCAGCAGGAGCCGTCGGAGGGGCGGACCCAAGACCAGGCGAGCAGCCCCACTGGAGCCAGGCGCAGGGTCTGGGACGCAGTTGGGAGCTCAGAGGGCCGGCTGGGCGCCGCAGAGGCGGCAGCAGGCTGGCCCCGGCCTCCTGGGTGACAGGCCTTGCGTGGCCGGCTGGGAAGAAGTGACCAGAGACCAGCAGGGAAGAGACTGGACCTAGAGCAGGGGCGGCTGCCTCACTCCCTTTCCTGAGCGGAGGGAGCCAAGGAATCTAGAGCAGCGTTTCCCCCATCACAAAAAAAAGACACTTGCTTTCCGGAGCAGCACCTTTATGAGACAGCGCTGGGGGAAGGGGTCCTTGGAGCCTGGAGCAGCACCCTGCACGCCTTTCACTGAGGCCTCTGGGCCTCAGAGAGGACCCCGAGGTAGAAAGGAGACCAGTTGGCTCTTGCTACCCACCCTGGGGAGAGAGGAAGTTCCCTGCCTGCCCCCAGGCCCAGGAGAAGCTGGGCCTGTCCTAGGGGGGTCCTGGCCCCTGAGGCTGCAGCAGCGGCCATGTCCAGGCCAGGCCAAGGTGTGATGCTGCCGGGGAGCGGGCTGGGGTTCCCACCGCAGAACGTGGCCCGGGTGGTGGTGTGGGAGTGGCTAAATGAGCACAGCCGCTGGCGGCCTTACACGGCCACCGTGTGCCACCACATCGAGAATGTGCTCAAGGAGGACGCCCGCGGTTCCGTGGTCCTGGGGCAGGTGGACGCCCAGCTGGTGCCCTACATCATTGACCTGCAGTCCATGCACCAGTTTCGCCAGGACACAGGTGAGCAGACTTGCCCCCACCCCTCCCCACCTCGCCCCTCCCCACCCCTCCTGCCAGGCTGAGACTGAGCCCTCACCTGCCCACACCAATGTCACCACCCTTCATGGTGGGATGCTGGAATCCCCACAGCATCCCTGAGTCGGGGAGACAGGGACTGCAGGAAGGCTGGTCTGCTGATCCGAAAAAGGGACAGCCTAGCCTCGTCCAGCAGAAGACTTGGGCTCCAGTCCGGCCCTTGTATAAGTTGTAGGGCCTTGGGCGAGTCACATCAGGTCTCTTAGCCTCAGCTTCCTTATCTGTAAAATCGGGGAATCAGTGTCTCTCACTGCTGTGGGACAATTAAATAAAATTGTGCTCACTGAGCACAGGACCTAGAAAAGCCTTAGCACCCAGGAAGAGAGCTTTCCAAGCACTTCCTCATTTGATTCTTTTCCAGCAGTCACAGACACGAAGTCTTATGATCGTATAATTATTACAGTCATTATTAGTCCCATTCTACAGATAAAAAAACTGAGTCTCGCAGCAACTGAGTGATTTAAACTCAGAGCAGAGATTTAAGCCCAGGCAATTGAATTCCAGAGCCAGTGCTCTTGACTGGTTTCCTGCACTGGTTCCACGTGTTGGCGGTATTGGGACAGTGTTTGGTGGGGGGGGATGTGGTGGGGGTGCTGATGGTGGGGGTGGTGTGGCAATGATGGGGATAGTGTTGGTGGTGTTGCCAAAGGTAGTGTTGACCATGGAATTGTTGGTGGTGGCATTGATGGTTGTGTCGGGAGTTGTCTTGGGGGGCATTGTGATGGGGCAGTAATGATGGAGAGAGTGAGGTTGGTGGCAGTCTTGGCGGCTGTGTGATAGGTAGATGATGGTGATAAAGATGGTGAGGTCCACGCTCAGCATTCTTGTTCTGGAAACGTGCCATCCCTGTGGAGATCTCTCTGAGTCATTGTGGCTTGGTGGTCTCTGACAAGCTTGGTAGGCAGTGGGGGACAGTGAGTGCCTGCCTCAAGGAAGCTGCCACAGAATCCTTGGCATGTTCGGCCCCAAGGACCAGTGATGGAGGTTTGGGGGGAGTCCCTGTTAATCCCTGGTTGGTAGAACTGCGCATAACAGCCTTGGAAGTAGTAGGACACTTCCCTGTTCTCTAGAGCCATCTAGTATGGTTGCCATCAACTACATGTGGCTATTTAAATTCACATCGATTAAAATTGAACTTTAAAATTCAGTCCCACAGTCCCCCACTCCCATTTCAAGTGCTTAACAGCCACACATGTCTCATGGCTACTATATTGGACACCATAGATTCAGAACATTGCCATTACCACAGAAAGTTCTAGTGGATAGCTATACTCTAGGACATTGCTTGGTGTTTACAGAGTGATCACCAAGTATAGAAGCACAGATGAATTCATAATACATGATTTTAGTTCATCTGTTGCCATAACTCCAGGCACTGACGGCAGTCACTGGTGGTACCAGGCATCCATTCATACTATCATACAGTCATTTATTGATCTCGCTGTGTGGCAGACCCTGTGCTAAGCACTAGGGAAAAAATGCATGGAGCAAGACAGAGAGAGTGCTGAGTAGAGGTTCACTGGAGGACCTACACTAGAGGACTTATGCTGGAGGTCCCAGGGAGCAAGCAAACACAAAATGCACAGATAATCAGTTGCGGGCCTGAGAACATGAAATAATCCTGGGGGAAGGGTGGTGATGGAAGGTTAAGCTGAGGAAGTGATGTTTGAACAGGAATCTGAAGAATGAGGGAAGGGAGCAGTGTTCCAGGCAGAGGGAACAGCCAGTGCAAAGGCCCTGTGGTAGGAAGGAGCAGCATACATTCAAATCCACTGTGTGTAGAGTGCGGCGAATGAGAAGGCGGTGCGAGATGGGGTTGGAGCACAGCCTGGACAGCCATGAAAAGGGCTTTGAATTTTCTCTAGACAGTAGAGAAAATCGCCATTGAACCCTCCTGCCCATTCTTCCACGGAGGCACTGAGTCCCTGATAGAGAACTGAGAAATGCTAGGCATCCCCTGCCCTATTCACCCTGTTTATCCCCAAACCCTCTCTGGTGCAGGGCAATGGTTAGACATCAGGAGGAGGTGGGTTTTCTCTTTGGTTTGATGTTTGGCTTCTGCAGGTTCAGAACTAGCACTGGGTGTGGAAATTTTCCATGGTCTGGCTTGGAGGGTGACCCTGAGTGGCCGGGATAGCCACCTCCCCACCCCCAAGGCTGTCACGTTGACCGCTCGGTGTCTGATCCCCTGTTTCGGGCCCCTTTTCTATACCCAGCACACCCACTTGGGCCCCTAGCTACCCAGACTGCCTCCATTCCCCACTTCGGCAGTCCCCTTACTCTCTTGGTGGCACCCCTTTTATGGTTCAACCTCACTGAATCTCTCAGAAGTTCAGCTTCATTTACTTCCCTGCACCTCCTCCCCAGAGCTGCTCAACCACACCTGCCCCCTGTTTGCCGGAAAAGGGAAAAAAACCACTTATCCCTCAACAGGCTGCTGGGAGGCTGCCAAGACCCCCCAGCGAGGGAGGAAGGCCTGGAAATCTATGGGGTGGAGGGTGGGGCACCTTGGTTGGGGAAAACTGTTGGAGGGAGGGGCTCAATGCCTCCCCACCAGACCCGTTATCATGTGCCCCCTGCTCCTCCCAGAAGTAAGACAATGGCAAGAAAGGACATCTTGTTCTCACTGGTAATGGTCCAGGAGAGACCCTCAAGCAGGTGTCCTTAGCTCTCCTTGCCTCAGTGTCCACATTTATGAAATGAGCAAGAGTATCACCTTGCTAGCAGGGTTGTTGGGTAATGGAGAGAACCAAGCCTGTTATTTTATCTCACAAACATTGATCACCCACCATGAGCCTAGCATGTACTAAACACTACAGATGAGCAAGAAATGGGTAGGAAAGGCTCAGTCTTGAAGACTATGATTTTGTCTCTTTTTCTTTCTGTCACACACACACACACACACACACACACACACACACACACACAGAACCATATAAAGTTAGGAAACCGAAAGCTCTCACATATATACTGAAATGAACACAGCTCCTATCTAGATTTTCTAATTGCAAAATTCTTGATAAGTTCACTGAAGCTGAATTTGAACTTGGTTTGGGGGGAGGTAGCATGGAGCCCCAGCTTTGCTAGTACCCTAACGCTAGAACTGAGCTGACAGACTTTCTGATTAGGTCAGATAGTAACTATCTTCACCTTTGTGGGCCATACGGTCCCTGTTGTAAGTGCTCACATCTGCCGTTGTGGTACAAAAGCAGCCATAGATGGGAAGTGAGTGAACAACTGGGCTGTGTTCTAATAAAACGAGTTGTGGACGCTGAAATTTGAATTTGTAGGATTTTCACAAGTCATGAAATAGTCTTTGTTTTCCAACTATTTAAAAATGTGAAAACCACTCTCAGCTCATGAACTGTGCAAAGGCTTGCCGGGGGAGAATTTGGCCAGCAGGCTCCAGTTCACTGACCCCTGCTCTCTCGTGTTCTTGACCTGCCCCTGGGGTAACACAGGGGCACCCCCCCTCGCTCCCTGCCCCCCGAAGACACAGCATATACCGAACTCCACATCTCGTGGTGGGTGCCGTGGTGCACACGCGTGTGCCTACAAACGCACAGCACCAACCCACTTGGATGCCACTGACGCAGGAATGCCCTGTGTGTGTGCGTGTGTGTGTCATGCATCCGGCGGAAGGAAACCCGGGTGTCAGGCTCGGCCCACGGGAGAGAGGCCAGGCCAGGTCCCACGGGGGCTTCTGTTTGTTCAGCCGGTGCCTGCTCACCTCTTCCCTGCTGGGCTGTTTTCATCACTCCCCATGGGAGGTGAGGTTCTCTTTGAAGCTCTGCAGGTCCACAGTGCAGGGGGAAGGCTGTGACCCTGGGCCACGTGATGTTAGATCCCTCACACTGGGGTCCCAGGCACAGGCCTGAGAGGGAGAGCCGGGGTAGGCAAGGGATAAGGCAGAGGCGTGTCCTCTGCAGTACTATGATCTTCTCGCTGTTTCCCTCACACTTTCCTCATTCTTCCTTGGTCTTGAGCTGCCCCTACCATGGGCAAATCAAGAGTCATGAATGGGAAATGCAGGTCAATGGGTTTGCCCAGGTGGGCGCAGCAGGTGGGGACAGAGGTGTCTCCAAGGGTCGGCGGTCTTGGGGACAGGGGCTGGCTCCCACTAGCGGTGGGGAACCGCTATCTGCCTCCCTTGTGAGGCCACAACTTCTCTGAAGGTCATTGTCCTCTACCCTGCCGTTGGGTGGTGGCTTCTGAGGGCGTCACCCAGACCCCGGATTTTCCATGTGCTCCCCACAGCCGAACAGCGATGTGACTTAGCCACCTCCCAGGCAACTCCCACATTCCTCTCTGAACTCACATGGTTGGGATGGGATGGGCCACCTTTCTGACAGATTGGTGTCTCCCATTCTCCTCTCCCTTGCTAGGGGGGCTTATGGCAGCCTTCTTCTCACTCTGAGGATGGGACAGCTGAGGCTGGGGAGGTCAGGCCGGGGACCATCCAGAGCTGCTGTCCCGAGGCTTGAAGCTTGGCTGCACCAGCACTTCCAGACCTTAGGGCTGGAGCAATAGGGGCGGCTGGTTTCAGTTTCCTGAGCCTACATCATTCACTCCCCGGGGAGCTTGGGCTCCTTCAGCCCTGGTCACTGCCCTTATGGGAATGTCCTGTCTGAGGACATGCTTAGGCTGTTGGAAACCAGAGGGGCCACCCAGAGAGGGGAGCGGCCATCACCAGGGGAAGCACTGCAAGAATTTAAACTCCTGGGCAATCTGTTGTTACAGATGGAGAGACTGGGGCCAGAGAGAGTGAGTGACTTGCCCACAGTCACACAGCCATTCAGCCCCAAGCTGGAATCCAGGCCACTCAGACAGGTCTCAGGGATGGAGAACAAGGGCTGAGAGGGTCCCCTCCCCCTTCTCCCTTGAGAGCTCTGTTGGGACTTCTTGTCAGGGTCCAGTCCAAGGCAGGAGTGGCCTGGGCAACGCCAGAGGCCTCCGGGACCAGCTCCCTAGTTACAGGACCCCTGGACCCTCTCCCAGCCGAGCTGGGAGACTCCAGCAGCTGGGCTTGACAGGGGAGGCAAGAAGGACGCTGTGTGTTTGGGCGGGGAGTGGGGGCAGGGAGGGGTCCATCCCATGGTGGCAGCAGGTCCAATGAATGGAAATCCATTCACACAGTTGTCTCCCAGCACTACCTGCTACAAGGCCTCCATTTCCACCACCACAGACTGCCCTTTTAGCCTCCAGGTGCTTTTCTGGCTCCAGGAGACTCTTCTGATAACATAAACTCATTTTCACTTTTATCTAACAGTTCAGTGGTGCCTGGTCAGTGACAGGCTCTGGGCTGGGTCCTGGGGACACCGAGAGAGGGACAGCACCCTTGCCAGAGTGATTTCAGAGTCTGGTGAAGGCCAAGGCAGATCAATAGCATGGGAACTGCACTTGAACCCTCTGACTCAGACATGGAGCTGAATTCAGCTTGGTCCTTTGCTGGCTGTGTGACGGTGAGCACACCCCCTAACTTCTGGTAGCCTCCGTTCCCGCCTTGGTAAAGGGACAATGACAACAGTCCCTCCCGAGAGGGCTGTCATGAGGATTAAATGAGATAATATAGGTGAAAGCACAAAGAATATTACTTTGCCCATAGTTATCCCTCATGCTCAAGTAGGAAAAGGATTGAAACGCTCCACAGACGAGGTGCAGGTTGCCTTCTGCCGGGTAATGTGGGCAGCGTAAGCCTGGGGACTCTGAAAGGGAGGACTTCCTTGAGGACCAGACCTCCACGAGTGGGTACAGTTTGAGGAACACTTCCAGGGGGCAGAAGCAGCATCGTTGAGGTCCTGGAGGAGATCTCAGGCCCAGGTGGAAGAAGGAGGTTGTGACACAAGAGGGGAGGGGGTAAGGGAGGCTTCTTGGGTCCCACTGGGTGTCACAGGGCTGCCAGCTGCTGCCCGTTAGCAGGCAGGCCCCAGGGGACCCAGCGCCGAGCTGCAGGACCAGCCTCGTTAATCACGGACCCTTGGAAGCCAGAGCTGATGCAGGCTGGGGGTGGGGGTCTGACGCAGGCACATCCTTACAATCCACTGGGCTCTCCCCGCCCAGCCAGTAGGCATCACCCCATTTTCCACACAGCAAAACTGAGGCTCAGAGGGTGGGGAGCCTGAGCTAGGAGAAGGGGGGTGGGACATTCAGATTCCGGTCTTCGGACCCCCTCCCCCTTGCCGGGCCTGGCAGCCCCAGCACCTTGGACAGCACTGCCAGCGCCCTGCCCATGCCTGTCGGTTGGTTGGGGGGGGGGGGCTTTGGGGGGTTCCTGGGTCAGATCCTCTTCATACCCAGCTTCTTCCCTCTCCTCTCCTGTCCCTGCCCCTCCTTCCCCCCCCCTGCATCCTTTCCTGCCTTCTCCCATCCCCCCAGCCTCCTCCTTCAGAGGGAGCTATGGAGTCCAACCCAGAGGGGATGAGGCTGTGGCAGGGGAGGGGATGGGGCCTGATGGGCCAGGAGGCCAGGCACCAAGGATGTGGGGCTGTTCCTCACCTCGGGGCCCTACGAGCGACCAGGTTGGGGACTCAGTCCCCTCGGGATCCTGTGCGGCTATGTTCTTGCTCTGCCATCCTGGCTAAGCTCCTCTCCCTCTCTGGGCTCCTCCCAGTGGGGCCCTGGGGCTGATCCAGGGGGCCACCTCCACCTGCCCAGGCTGTAGTAGCAGGCTGGTGATGGGGTACGGGAGGGAGTCTGGCACCCGGCCCTGGAGCTGAGTGCCCTGAAATGCGGAACAAAGGACAAGGCAATCAAAGCAGGCAGTGCTGGCGGCCAGGCCGGTCCTGCCAGCAACCGCAGCACAGCCACCACTCCTCCTGATGACAGACCAGGCCCGCCACTGCGGGGGCCTTTGTCCACTCTCCTTCCAGCCGCAAGCAGAACACACAAGAGGAAGCACATGGTTTACCTGAAACCACACCATTATGGGGCTCTTCTTGTAGAGCAGCTCCTCTCTCCTAGAGAACGAGGGTTCATTCATGCCAAGGTGTTAGTTACCTGACACTGAGGAAGAAAGAGAAGGGGATTGAGCTCAAGATCTACCTCGATTTCTAGGGGATTGGGGCCAAATCCCTTCTTTTCCTGGGACCCAGTTCCCCCATCTTGACAGGGGCAGAAAACTCCAATGCCCCTAGAGCCCGGGGAAGCTCACAGAAGTGTGTGCAGTGGCTGGGAAGGCAAAAGTTCTCAGTTCTTGTTCTCTAGTGCTTGGTACACAGTAGGTGCTCCATTAATGCTCAGACCCATGACTGGTGACTGTGGCTCAGTTTCTGGGAATGGTTGCCAAGGAGGCCAGCCCCCGTGGCCACATTTTTGGATATTTGGGGATTTTTGAAATCCAAACTTGAGTGAGTCTCCCCCAATTTTTAAATGCTGGTCATTCTTAAAAATGTAAATAGCACACAGACCAAAACACACTCTCATCCACCACTAACTTGCAATCTCCAAGCTAGTCATTTGTAGCTTCAGTCAGGTGCCCTTACATGTATTTGGTCCTTTCTTCCTTCTCAGTGAGCATTTTCCAAGTGCCTGTCCCTATGTTCCCGGCTCTCAGGGGACGCTAAGGTGGCTGAAAGCCAGCCCAGCTTTTGGGAGGCTCCCAGGCTGGAGAGAACACAGCCTCAATATTTGAGTGAGCTATGTACTTCAACGGGGTACCGCAGGTGCAAGGTGCTATGGGAGCCCCAGGAACGGTGTGGTTCTCCCTAGGGGAGGCAGAGAAAATCCCAAGAGGATAGCACTGGAGCTGAGCCAGGAAAACCAGGAAGATTGTTTGGGAACTCGGCAGGGAGGAAAGTGGGGTAGGTGACTGGAGCATCAGAGGCAGTGGTGTGTGCAGATTCCCAGAGGCACAGGTATGCACGATGTGTTCAGAAAATAACTAGAAGTTTGGTGTGGTTAGAGTGTCAGGCTTCACAGCTTGCGAGGGGTCTCAGAGATGAGCTGAAGAGCTTCGACTGATTCCGAAGGGCACTAGGGAGCCACTGATGTGTGTTGAGCAGGGAAGTGATGCGGTCAGACCAGTTTGGTTCTGGTTGCCACGTGAGAACACACTGCAGGGCACAGAGGCTGGAAGCTGGGACCCAGGGCAGAGGCTACCACAGAAGCTGAAGCCAGCCCTGATGGTGGTTGGGACCGGGGAGGTGGCGGTGGAAGTGGGTAGAAGTTCAGATCCGTCTAGGTTACATCCGGGTTTCATAACGTAGTAGCTGTGTGACCTGGGGCAAGTTGCTTCACCTCTCTGTGCTGCAGCATCTGTACAATGCAACGATTAATAACGGAACGGTTCTGAAGGGCATTGTGTGGACTGAGAGTTGGCCAAGTGGAGCACTTAGAACAGACCCTGCCACACAGTAGCTCCTCGGCGGGGGCATTTACTACTGTGATGATGTCTATTTCAGAGATGAGGAAGGAGATGCTCAGAGAAGTCAGGTCAGCTGCCCAGGGCCACACAGCGCTCCAGGAGCTGGAGGCTGTCTGTTCCTTCTATTCCCCACCCCTTTATCTCCACCTGTAGCTCTTGCTGTTGTGCAAAGGGGCTGAACCCAAGTGTGCTAGAAGCCAGGTGACCAAGAAGCCCCCACATGGCCCATAAAATGGGCACAGGCAGCTGCCAGCAGCCAGAGGGACACAGGTCTTTGGAAACCCACATGAAGGCGGCAGCCTCCCCCAGTGCCCTGGCAGTCCCCCTCCCCCAGCCTTCCTTGCCCCTCCCCTCTCCTCTCCGTGGCCCTGGCCTGGCTGCCGGCCGACCCTGGGGAGCCTGGGCCAGCTTCAAACGTGCAGAAACCACTAATGGGCCACGGCTCTGCATGACGAGTCCCCTGGGAGCATTTGAAGGCAAACAGAATGCTGCGGGATTATTGATCCCGAGGCGTGGGGTGGGGGAGAGGCACCCTGGGGCCAGAGGCTGTGGTTCAGATCCCGGCCAGGCCCCTGCCCCAGCCACCCCAACTCATCTTCTCAAGGAGCCTGACTCTCCCCATCTTCCAAATGGGGCTAAAATCCATCGGGCCGATGCGGAGAGGGGGTGGCATGTGGAGCCGACACAGCCAGAGCATTCCAGCAATCAGGACGGTTGTACCGTTACTGTCAGGACGGTTGTACCGTTACTGTTGCTGCTGCTTCAGGGGGCGCTGGTCGTGCGGACGGTCAGTGGGGGATAAAGGAGAGGAACTCTATTCTCGAAGGCCAACTGACAGGCTGAAGCCTCAACCGTGTGCCTTGCCCAACCTCCGTGCCTCAGTTTCCTCCTCCAGGAAATGGGCAGTAGAGCAGACAGTAAAGGGAACAGCGATGGGAGCCAGGCCCCCGGGTATGGGGTCTGGCGAGACTACTTCCTCGCACATAACCTCGGGCATCTTCCTAAACCTCTCTGTGCCTCCGTTTCGTCGCCCCTGCCATGGGGGTAATGATATCCCTACCTCATCAGGGTGTCACGAGGATTATGTGAGTTGACATGAACCCAGGCCATAGATGTGTGTCCTCTGACTGGGAACTGTTGGTGTTATGATTACATCTAGGTTTGTGGAGGAGTCAATGAGGTCTCTCACTGGGGCCCAACATCTCGGGGGCACTCAACTCACACTCAACCCACTGCCCAGCCTCCAGTCACAGGCCTGCAGCAGGACACCTCCCACCTGACAGGAAGTCCCATGACTGCCTCCCATGGGGCCTTCCTTCCCATTGGGGTCTGGGTGTCCCCAAACTGAGTTCACTTCCCTGCAGGAAGCTGCCCCCAGAGGGAGGGGTGTCCTGCTGGGCCTCGGGACTGGCTCAGTCTAGGCAGGGGCCCTTTGGAGGGTGAGGGGCAAACAGGAGGGCATGGGCCCTCCCTTCTCTACAGTCAACTTCTTCTTAATACCAAAAGCTGGGTACTAAGACACCCACACAGCCCACCTCCAGGAAGGGGGTCTGATCAGCGCTACATTCTCAGGGCAGAAAATTCTCACAGCTAAACACAGAGATCAAAGCTGAGGTAGTGAGTTCCCCATCGCTGGAGTTATCCTAGGCTTAGCTGTGTTGAACCCCTGAGAACCAGCCCAACCTGGTCTTTCCTTTATTCCATGAATGGAGCATCAGTCCCAGCCCTCCCAAGGTTTCACTTCTCTGGGGCTCAGTTGCCTCATCTGTAAAACGGGAATAATTCTGGTCCCTCCTGGGAAGGAACCCTGTGCAAGGAGAAAATGAGTTAGTGAAGGAAAGTGGTCAGCACAGCATCTGGTGCACAGTAGGTGCTCAATAAATGCTTACTCCGTTGTTACAGCCATAGCTACTATCGGCTCCCTTGTCTCTCCTCCCGGCTCCTCCCTGTCTCTTGGCCTCATTCTCTTGTTCTCTCTCTGTGACTCTGTCAGTCTCTAGATTTGGGATTTTTTTTTTCTTTATGTCCCTCCCACCTGGTCTCGCGCTCTGCCCCCAGCTCTCCTGGTACCTCCATGCCACAACATTTCCCATTTTGAACTTGGCTCTCCTTTGGCAGTCTCTCTGTGCATGTGTGTCTCTGTCTCCCTGCGCCTCCCTCCCCCTATCTCTCACTCCCCACTGTGTTTTGATCTCTCTGCTTGTCTCTGCCCCTGGCGTGAACCACTCACTGGCTGCAGTGGCCACGGCCGCCCCACGCCCGGTCTCCACGGGCCCAGCTCCCGAAATCCTCCAGCCGACATTTGGCCAAAGCCCCTCTTCCCTCAGTGCAGCTGGAACAAGATTGGAATTTTTCAGCCAAACATCTTAAGAAATGAAAGGAAGTTTGGGGGACAGACAACCAATGCAGACACACAAAAACAGGCCCAGAAATGGTCCGTGCTTGACACAGGTCCCTAACTGCCAGGGGGGCACGGTCCCCCCCCTTCTTGTCCTGCCCCCGGGGCCCCTGGAGGCCCAAGAGGGAAGCAGTCTGCTCAGGGACACCCAGTGGAGTGGGTGGGTGAGAAAGACCAGCTGTGCCTCCAGGCCCCCAGTTTCCTAGTTTCCCAGGCTGAAGAACCTCCGGCCCCATCTTAGACCCATTGTTTTGGCCAAAAATCTAGGCCAAAGACACTGGGGAGAAGTGCTTCTGCTCCCTGGGAACTCGGAAGATCGCAGCCCAGGCAGGTCACCCGGGATCCAGCAGGCCCCCCGCGGCCTGGTGCAGGGCCAGTCGGAGCCCAAGGTGGATGGATGGGCAGGCGGGCAGGCGGGCGGGCGCGGCAGGGTGCAGGGCCCAGCAGGGAGGACGGCAGCTGCCCTAATTACTCCAGCTCTTCAGGTTCCAATCTCATTTGAAAAGGACTCCAGGGACGCAGCCTTTAATAACTACCAGTAAACAGGCAGGAAAATCGATACCGGGTAAATAGAGCCCTGGAGAGAGGGACGCCTGGGCTGGCTGGCCCTGACCTGCTGGGAGGGGCTCCCAGAGTCCTTTGTCGCGGGGCTGGCCACACCGGCCTTTCCAGCCCTGTCCCCCCTTCCCTGGAGACCCTGTGTGCGCGTTGGCTCCGGCCGCAGTCTCAGCTCCCTCTCCGCTAAGACCAGCCTCTCCTCCTCCTTTCCATTCCCTCCGAGCCCTGACCTGTGCCAAGTAGGTTGCCTGTTTCCGTTACAGACACCTCTGTTGCACCAGGCTCTGTGCCTGGTGCTGGGAAGGCAGGCGTGGGTCCGACCCGGTTCTTGTCCTCCTGAAAGTCATCCGCCAGCAAGGGAGATTAAGAACAACAATGAGTGATTTAATGACGATGCAAGGACACTTGTGCAATTTAAAGCTGCCAGTGCCAGCCAGAGCCGCAGAAACAGAAAAGCAAGTCCAGGAAGAGGGGGACACGGGGAGGGTTTTGCTGGATGAATAGGAGTTCACCAAGCGAACAAAGGCTGGGAGAGGGAGAATGAGGTATGTAGTATGGTTGTGTCATAACAGCTTCTTGTTAACATTCACTGAGCACCTACCGCAGCCAATCACTCTGCTGGTCACTATGACCAGCATTATCTTGTTTTCTTTGGGGGTATATATTCATACCCCCATTTTGCAGATGAACGCACTGAGGCTATGTGTGGAGCCAGGATTTGCCCATGGCCTCTGAGTCTTCTGAATTGCCTCTCTCAACCTCTTCACGCTGCATCTCCCAACTCTGACCCTGCCTAACCCCGCTCAAGACTTGCCACCCAGCCATGATTAACTAAAGCAAGTGCCCATCCTTTCCCTTACCACCCAGGGCTTAACACCTTCCAGGTAACACAGCGCCTTCGCCCTCACTAGGAGGCTCAGGGCAGAACTCCAGGCATGTCAGACCTGAAGATCATCTATGACGAGGCCCCATTTTGCAGACGGGCAAGTGGACTCTCTGAGGAGACCTGCCCTCAGGAGCAGAACAGGAACAGGATCCAAAAATGTTTCCTCTCATCCCCTCTCAGACCTGCCCTGGAGGAACAGCATTGTCAAGGAAAAAATCGATATGCACACACTCAATTAAAGTGATAAATCAGGCATCAGAACAAGGCAGCCCGGGAGACGGGGGAGGGGAGATGTTCGCGTGGTTGTCTTGAACGATACACGTGTCCAGGGACTCTAGCCTCACAGGTCTCTCTCCTGTCCCTCCTCTGCCTCAATTTTCCCAGCTCTCGGGGGCTGGGCAGTTGACAGAGGCAGGGGTAGTCCATAATCCTTGGGATTCTGACAGAGGAGAGAGCGGAGGGTTAGTTGTTTCAGCCTTGGGTGGTGACCCAAGTGAAGGTCTGGGAGAGTCTAGGCTCAGGAGAGAGAAGCCTGAGCAAGGCAGGGGGAGGCGGGGATCTTCAGGAAAAGGCGGGTGGTGGGTCCCTACCCATCTGGCTGCAGATCCCCGGACTGGACCGGGCACCCTGGGGTTATGCGAGTTAACAGCCGAAATGCATTCTACATTGTGAGGGGTTACTGTCTGCCAGGCTCTGTGCTTGGCACTGGGGTAGAGCAGTGAGCAAAGCAGTCAAGATCCCTGACCTCTTGGGCCGACAGCCTGGTGGGAAGAGACAGAGAGTAAAGAAAGTATGCAGACTAATGTGTCATATCAGGTAGTGCTTAATGCCAAGAAGAAAAAGAACACCAGGCAAGAAGATGGGAACCAGGACAGCTGTGTTAGAAGGTGGTCTGGGAAAGTCTTTCTGAATGGGTGACATTGGAGCAGAGACCAAAGGAAACTAGGAGAATATCAGCCCCTGCTCCAACCACCAAGTCATATTCCAGGTGGAGGGAACAGCAGAGGCAAAGCCCCGAGACTGGACAGTGCTTGGAGTGTTGGAGGAACGGCAAGGAGGCCAGGGTGGCTGGAGCCAAGTGAATGAGAGGGAGGCGGGAGGTAATAAGTCAGAGAGGAAGACGCAACATGGGACTTGGGAGGAGTTTTGTAGACAATGGGGGCTTTGGAGGTCACAGCGAGGACTTTGGCTTTTACTCCCGGTGAGAGGGGAGGCCATGGGAGGATTTGGGGCAGAAGAAAGATGTAATCTGATTCGCATTGAAAAAGAAACAGACTACAGAATGCAAGGGCAGAGGCAGAGGACAGTCGTGAGTCTACTGCAAGAGTCCAAGCTGGAGAGAGACAGGGGTTTAGACCAGGTAGAATCAGTGCAGTGAGAAGTGGTCAGGTGTGGGATGTGTTTGAAGGTAGAGGTGACTGGGTCTGCTAGTAGGCTGGTTATAAGGTATGAGATCAGGCAGGGATGAGGCCAAGTTTTGGGGGAGGGGGCGGTATTGGGGCCCAAGCCGCTGGAAGGATAGTGCTCTATCCAGCCATCGCAATGAGGACCACTTCAGGAGGAGCAGGTTTAGGGTGGGGAAGGATCAGAGCTCTGCTTTAGCAGGGGTGACCTTGAGATGCCCGTTGGGCCTCCCCAGGAGCGTGCCAAGGAGGCAGCTAGAACCACAAGTCCGGCTCCCAGAGGGAGAGGGCGGGTCTGGAAATGACGGTTTGAAATCACCTGAGCGGTCCTTCTCACAAGCTCACAAAGGGGTTGTGGGGTTGCTGATGCCCATTTTAGAGATGAGAAAGCTGGAGCTCAGGGATGTTGAGTCACGGGACCACAGTCACAGAGCTGGCCCATTGGGCAGTGGGGACTTGGAATGAAGTCTCTCTGCCTCCCAGCCCCTGGGGCCCAGCCCCGTCCCTGGGCTCTGTGGCTATTCTCACCGAATCCTCCCTGCAGCTCTGTGCAAGGGGGAGGGGCATGTCATGGGCTCGCATCACATTCCTTTTTGAGCTGGGGCCACCAAGACCTAGGCAGACTGAAGGGACTTGCCCACAGTTGAGAAGCAGTCAAGTGTGCAGCCTTCCTGCAGGTGTGCCAAGTGAGCCTGGCAAAACTATCCCTCCAAAGTGGTCCCAAGGCGCAGAGCAGGTTAAAGCCTCTGAGAAGTCCTGCAGCCTGGACTTCGCCTTATCTCTATTTTCACGCAGTGTCCCAGGGAGACTTGGTCCCAGGGAGCACCTAGAGCTTTGGGAACATGAAGCAGTGGTTGAGAGCAAAGCCTCAGCGCCCTCCTTTTTTAAGTGGGGGCATCAACACCCACCTGGCTGGGGTTATCATGTGGTTCTGTGCATTTCCAATGAGTCCTAGGCGTGGAGCCCTCGAAAGCACAGTGGGCAGATGTCTGTTAAAGGAAGGAACACATGAACAAACAGATGAATAAAAAAAAAAACAAAGGAACTGGTGGGCGAAGGGATGGACAGACACAGAAATGAGCAAAAGGCGTGAAGGAACACAAGAGTAACCACACCCAAAAAGGATCGGGGTCTGAACTAGTGAATGCATTCATACATTCGGCACCCGTCTGCTCAGCACCTACTGTGTGCAGGTGCTGGGGACACCGCAGTGAGGAAAACGAAGTCCCTGCCTTGGTGACATTCTAGTGAGAGGAGACAGAAAACAAGATAAATAGGTAAAATATAACTTATGCCAGATGGAGAAAACCAAGCAGGGATGGAGAGAGAGAAAAGGAAGTATGTGGAGGGGTGGCACATTTTTAAATAGGGTAGCGGTAAATGAGGGAACGGCTGAATGCATGAATTAAATTAGGGAGTGCGAAGGCATGCATCGACAAGAAGCATAAGGGATGATGGCAGGCTCGGGTGAAGGAGCTAATGAAGGAATTCCTGAATGAACCCAGATAGGAATGCCGGAACTAAGGCATGAATGAATGAATGAAGGCGCAAACGAATGAATGAACGAATGAGCCAATGGAAGAGTGCTTGATTAAAGCTCCCATGAGGGGGTGGGTGAAGGAAGTTTGGACTGAGGCAAGAAGGCCGGCCTGCCCCCCACTGCGTGCATGGCCCTGGCCGCCCCTGCTCCCCGCACCGGGTTCCTCCGAACAGCCCTGGCGCACCCCACCCCCGGGGCCTGTGCGGCCACCGCTCCGGTGTGGGTGCTGATGGGGGGGGGGGCTGCCCTCCCCAACCCCCACCCCCGCTCTGACCGCCCTCCCCTTGTGAGCGCAGGCACCATGCGACCCGTGCGGCGCAACTTCTACGACCCGTCGTCGGCGCCGGGCAAGGGCATCGTGTGGGAGTGGGAGAACGACGGCGGCGCGTGGACGGCCTACGACATGGACATCTGCATCACCATCCAGAACGCCTACGAGAAGCAGCACCCGTGGCTCGACCTCTCGTCGCTCGGCTTCTGCTACCTCATCTACTTCAACAGCATGTCGCAGATGAACCGCCAGACGCGCCGCCGCCGCCGCCTGCGCCGCCGCCTGGACCTGGCCTACCCGCTCACCGTCGGCTCCATCCCCAAGTCGCAGTCGTGGCCCGTGGGCGCCAGCTCTGGCCAGCCCTGCTCGTGCCAGCAGTGCCTGCTGGTCAACAGCACGCGCGCCGCCTCCAACGCCATCCTGGCCTCGCAGCGCCGCAAGGCGCCCCCCGCTCCCCCGCAGCCGCCGCCGCCGCCGCCGCCGGGAGGGCCGCCGGGCGCGCTCGCCGTCCGCCCCAGCGCCACCTTCGCCGGCGCCGCGCTCTGGGCCGCGCCCGCTGCCGGCCCAGCTGAGCCGGCGCCGCCCCCCGGGGCGCCCCCGCGGAGCCCAAGTGCCCCAGGCGGCGCGCCCACCCCCGGACAGAACAACCTCAACCGGCCCGGGCCCCAGCGCGCCACCAGCGTGAGCGCACGCGCCTCCATCCCGCCGGGGTAAGACGGGCCCCGGGCGCAGGGTGGCTGCCCTCCAGGGCTAGGAGCGCAGAATCGCTGTGATCCTAACAGTCACGAGCAATATCTAGCATCTAGTAGATGTTCACTTTGTGCTAAGCGCTAATTAAGCACCTTAACGCGTTCTCGCTGGTTTCCCTCCATGCCCCGGACGCATCACCCCCGGTTTACAGATGAGAAAACCCCAAGCACAGGGAGGGTTCTTAACTACCCCCAGGATCCCACCATTTAACAAGCGAGGGCTGGAGGACATATCAGCAGTAATGGTGTGAGCTCCGTGTGTATCCCTTGCTGAACTAGTGCTCCAGACGGTTCTATTATGCCTAGGTTGCAGGTGGGGAGGCCAGGGCTGGCAGGTATGTCCCCCAGCTGGAGAGCAGGGATTGGAATTCAGAGCCGGGGAATTCCAGAGACTGTGTTGTGCTGTCTTGGAATTTTTAGAAGGTTCCCGCCCCTCCCCCAGTCTCCTGTCCATCTCTCTCATGGAGGCTCCAACAGGCGCAGGCCACTTGTTAGGAATATTTCCTCTGCACGCCGCACCTCAAGTTTCCCTGTTGCTTTGGGCTGATACTGTGGCTTTCAGGGGGCTCCGGAGACTCCCCGGTGACATGGGGTAGTGGCAGCATGGGGTGGTAGACCAGGAGAAGTCAGGCCCGCAGGAACCAGCGTCTCTGCTCTTGTTTTAGCCAGACAAGCCCTTTAAGGAATCTCCTAGGAATTGGCTTTCCCAGCAGGATTTCACTGAGGAAATCCCCGGGTGAGGGCATCCCAGGCCCCAGGAGACAGACCCAGCCAGAGTCTGTCAGCTGCTTGCTCTAGAGCCCTGACTCCATCCGTCTCAGCCTGACCAGTGGGAATGAGAAGGAGGAGCAAAGACCTTGACCTTGAGACAGACCAGAAGGGAAATGACCAGGTGGGGTGGGCACCTAGAGCCAGCTCTGCTCCTTTCACCGTGGCCTGATCCAGGAAAGACCAGCAAAGGTCAGATCAGGAAGGAACTTTTGAGGTTACTCCTGCAGGCTGGAGAAGGGACAAGACCCTAAAGCTGGCTGCCTTGTCTGCCCTCTGTCCCTGTGAAGGTGACCGCTTGGGTTCAGATGCCCTCTCAGCTACTTCTGAGTTAGGCAGGCTGAGGCGCACATCCTTTTCCTTCATTGACCCTCAGCCTCCTCACAGTGGCATACGGGAGCAGGATCTCTGTGGTGTGAGGGCGCTGTGGACCTGAGCACGGCATCTGGTCATCGCAATGGGGCCACGGTGGCAGGGAGGACTCTCGGCATCCAGGGAGAGGGATGGTGTGGAGGCAAGGGAGCCGCCGCCAGGGCTCAGAGCAGCTGCAGCTGCCACCTCCCTCCTCACCCTTCCCTGGGCCTTCCCCCCAGGCCTTTCCTGAGGGAGAAGAGCGCGGGCCATGGGGACAAGCAGAGGTGCGCCCCTTGTGGCCCAGTGCCAACAGAGAGGAGCCCCATGGAGCTCAGAAGTCTTCTCAGAGAGGCACTGCAGGAGGGAGTCACCCACTTGGAGTCATGGGACTGGAGTGTTCCCTGTAGGTAGCAGACTGGCTGTGTTATGAGAAGGGAGGACCGGCAGGCCCCCGAATGACAGCAAGGGGAGTCAGCCAGCTGAAGTGGGTGTGGAGGGGGCAGGACCAGGGAAATTCAGGGACCTCAGCAGCAAAAATTCGAGAACCTTCTTTCTGGGGCTGTATTGTTGTAACCCACTACTGGGTTATGAAATCAAAAGGTTGTAACCAGATTTTTTTTTTTATTGGAATGGAATAGAATAGAATGGAGTGGAGTGGAACAGAACAAATAGAATAGAGTAGAGTAGAAAAAGTAGAATATGCAGGCATACATCCTACATAGTGATCATAAGAATTGGTCCAGGAACCTTTTGCATCACTCTTACGTGTGTTCAGCGGGTTTCCAGGTGAAGTAGATTTCTTCATCACTGATGAACTTTGGGCAACCCAGTGTTTCAGAGCAGGCTGGGAATTACTCAGCCTTTATTGCTCAATATTAATTCTCCAAGTATGTACTGTGGGTGTGTGTTCACAGAACTGAACGATACACATGGGGCAGGGAGTGACAGGGAGACAAACATACAGCAAGTAAATGAGTAAATGAACACAATCACTGGAGAGAGAGGGAAGCGCCGGGAGGTATGGAGATAGGGTGGTAAGGTGGAGAGGGAATGGGGGTGGTCGGGCAAGACCCCCTCTGAGGAGGCAGCCAGAACTGGAGAAAGGCTGTTCCAGGTTGATGGAATAGCATACGCAGTTCAGTGGGGCTTGCAAAACATGGCACAGGCAGGGAAGGCTGTCTCAGGTACTGGCACAGCAGGTGCAAAGGGGCTGCGGTGGGAATGTGTCCAGCAGGTTCTGGAGACCGTACAAGGATGGAGGTTTCCTGCTGGAACAGTAGGGGCTGAGATTTTTCCCAAATGGAGGTACAGAGCCAGATTGGAGCCTTAAGGCTTTTTGCTGCCAACAGTGGGGAGCTATAGAGTGTGCTTGAACTCAAGAGGGTTATAGGGAGAAGAAGAATTTCTCCTTGGGAGTGCTGTGCTGACCATTGAGCATGTCCTCCCATGACCTGCTGGAACTCCATTCTCCCAGCCATGTGCGTCTGCCCAGTACACACTCTTCCCTCTGGGAGCCATTTGTTACCCTCTCTGAGAACAGGAGTTGGCCTGGAAGGGGGCGGGGTGGGAACCGTCAAGGGCTTTCTCATCCCTCCAAAGCCATCCAGACCCTGCCCAGCCAGACAAGCCTGTGTCAAGCACCCCCACCCCTCCAAAGAACCTGAGCTAAAAATACTCTCTGTGGCTCAGAGTGCGGGGCGGGCACAGGACCTGTGGGTTCTGCCTCCGAACAAGGGGCGTGTGAGCAAGGTGGGTGGGGGTAGGGAACCCTGGTTCCTCCTGGCTGAAGCCCCTATTGCCAGGGCACAGCCTGTGCGGGGAGACAGATGAAGATCTCTGAGGAGCCAGGCAGCCAGACCTCCAGGCCTCGCCCTGGTCCCCCACATCCCCGTGCCCTCGTGGCCTTCCACATGGTCTCTCTGACTCTATGTTTATGTGCCCATTTTCCACTGTGTGAGGACACCAGTCATAGGCTAGAGCCTGCCCTAATGTCGTTAAAATACTCTAATCCCTCATTCTAATCCCCTCTGCAAGGACCCAGTCTCCAAAGTGTCCGAGACACTGGGGGTCAGGACTTCCACATCGGAGTTCTAGGAGTGCACAGTGTAACCGATAACAGGGTCTGTGTATCTCTCTGTCCATCTGTCTGTCTGTGGTTCCCCTCGCCACCTTTCCTTTTCCTTCCTGTTCCCTTCTCTGCACTTCCTTCTGTCCCACAGGACTGACACAGACCCCGAGTCCAGTCCTTTCCCAGCTGGGTGACCTTGGATGCATGGCTTCACCTTCCTAGCCTCAGTTTCCCTCTCAGCACCACTCGTGCGCCCTGACTCTGCAGGGCCCATGGTATGCAGAGCTTTAAATTTGTCACCACCGTGTGATCAGTCCCCAGCTGCATCTCAGCCCCGGGTGGGAAACAGGACAGGAGAGGGGCACCGACTTGCCCAAGGTCACACAGTGCCCGCGGCCTGGGTATTTTTCCACTGCCCCTGTGTTGGGGCGGGGAGCCAGCTGGCAGCCCACGCCTGGGGGACACGCAGGCGTGGGGAAGACCCGCCCTGTCTCCCGAGAGGGCAGTGTCCAGCACTTTGGAACACAGCTGCGGGGCAGACTCAGAGTTTCCATCTCACGTGCTGGAGGCGAGAGAGGGGACAGCTGCAGGCCTGTTTCCATTTACTGAGCGTTCGCTTTGTCCCCGACCTCATGTAATGGCCTTTCCATACGTGGCCTGTCATCATGCCCACAGAAACCCCACGCGGTGCGTCCGATTTTCCCCACTCTTCACGTGAAGAAACGAGGCTCCGAAAGGCTGACACCTGCTCAAGGTCCTCAGTTGGAGTCAGGGTATTGGGGTGCCCTACTCCCTTGCCTGTCCACCCCAGGTTTCTTGCCAGGGTCCCAGAGACCTGGCCCTGATTGCACTGGGTCTCAGGGAGCCCAGGGGAGTGGCCGGACCCAGCTCTGGCCCCTTCTTTCACAGTGTGACTCCAGCGGGACTCATTGCCCCCTCTAGTCCCCAGTTGCTGCACCTGTGACGTGGGGCTGCTGTCCAGCGCAAGGCCAGCGTTTTCAAGCCCATACCGTCTACACCACCCGCCAGCTGTGGGAAGAGGTGCTTCTCCCGTTCACCCGCATCAGGCCGGCACACCACGCCAACTTGAGCGGTGTCATAGTGATGCCCCTTGAGTGCCATCTTCCTACCTCTGGTTCTCCGTGAGCCTGAGAACCTATTTGCCGGCCGCCAGCGCTTCCTTCTTTTGCTAATTACTTGTCTATTCCTTTTGCTTGTCCCTCTCTTGGGCTACTTTTTGCTCCTTTACTGATTTGCACACACTGCTTGTGCGTTAAGGGTCTTCAGCCCTTACGTGCCATCTTTTTATCTGTCACAGTTTGCAGTTTCTTTTGACCTTCTTTACAGGATCTTATGTTTATCTGTTTTTAAAGGAATTAGCCCATGTCCGTGGAGCAACTACTGTGTTCCAGGCATTGTTTGGGGCCCTGGGGATCCGACAGTGGACAGAGCAGATAATCCCTAACCTCCCTGAACCACAGTCTCGTGAGACTCAAACAATAAACTAAATAAATAAATTCTAGAATGTGGTCCGGAGAGGGGTAGCTGCTGCAGAGGAAACGTAAAGAGTGGGTGACATGTAGGACCGATGAGAGGGGCGTGATTTTTAAATAAGGAGGTCACAAGAGGCCTCCCTGAGAATGTAACATTTGAGCAAAGGCTAAAGGAGGTTAAAAAGCAAGCCACGTGGAGAACTGGGGGAAGAGCATTCCAGACAGACGGAACAGCTTGTGCAAAGGCCCTGAGGCGGGAGCAGGCCTGGTATGTTTGAGGAAGTCAGTGTGGCTGGAGAGGCTGCAGGCAGTGAGCATGGAGGGTGGGAGATAAGGTCAGAGATGAAATGGGGCCAGTCTTCTAGGGCCTGAGGCTGGGAGGGTTGGGGGGATGGTGCGGGACTTGGGCTTTTATTCTGAGTGAAATGGAAGCCAGGAGGGTTGTCAGCTGGAAAGGCTGGTGCGACTTTGTTGTAACAGGCTCCCTCTGGATATTGAGACTATGCCACAGGTAGGGCCAATGCAGGAGGCAGGAGCCCATCTGGAGGTGGGCTTTGATATTGTCAGTATATTTGGGTGTTTTCTTCCCATTTTTTACTTCCACCAGTGATTTTACGTTTTTCTTTTAAAGACTTCGTATTTTGTTCTTCAGTTCTTTAATAGGTATTACATTTCGGTGTTTCAAAGGACATCATGAAAATCTCACCTTCACCGTGTCTCCCCCTATTTCCCCCCCCTCCCGGTCAGGCCTGTGGCCTGCCCACCCTCCCCCTTTTCCTGGCCTCCTGTGCAGTCCCCCCTCCCTCCTGGGCGCCTCACCACAAGGTCAAACCAAACACCCCTACGCCCCAGACCTGAAGCACTTCCTGCCCTGCTCCCTGGGAGGCCAAACCACACACCCCTGTCTGCATGTGGCTGCCCCAGGCCGTGGGAACCGCCAGCCCAGCCCTCCCCTCCCCTCCCCTCCCCTCCCCTTCCCCGGGCTTCTCTGACAGCCCTGCTCTGGGGGGTTGGGAGCCCAGGGCATTGAAGGAGAGTGCCCCCAGGCCCCTGGATAAATCTGGCCCTAAGTGGCCACCAGCCCTCAAAAAGTCTCCCTAGTGGACTTTTGCACACTTTATATCCTAGGTGTAGACAGGGGCAGGGATGAGAGGTTCCATCGTACAGAGGGGAAACTGAGGCCCACAGGAGCTCAGAGGCTTGTCCAGGCAGAAAGCGGAAGTGAGCAAAGGCCTCCAGACAGCAGCTGTTGATGGCCTGTGGTTTTGCTAGGCCCAGGGGACACCCTGGAGCTCAGTGTAATGTCCTCAGCCCTGGGCCCTGCAGAGGGGAGTGGGAGCGGAGACTTGGCTGGTCCCAGGTATAGGTAGAGGGAGCAGGTGAGGGGAGCAGGCCCAAGGAACGTGGGGGATCCCCAGGGACTGTTCAACTTCCTTCTCCCCGACATGGCACTCTCACTTCTGCCCTTTCCTCACCCACTTGGACCCAACTGACCGAGGCCAGAGCCTCCCAGGTTTCCCCAAGGGGCCACGGGGTAAGCACCAGGTGTCCCGAGGGCCCCTGAGGCCCATCAGGGGACCTGGAAACCATCACCAGAGAATGTGACTTGTCTGGCGCCACCCAGGGCACAGGGGCAGGGGGAAGACAGGGAGCCCAGCTCTGGGCAGAAGGATGGGAACGCAGCTGGCCTAAAGGGCGTGACCATGTGGCTTCCTTCTTCCCTGGGGTCCCAAACCCTACTTCGTGCCTGGGACAGAGAGAGGAGTAGCCAGAACAGGCCCATAGGTCCTCTGTTTGGCCACTCAGGCAGCCTACCTGGGCCTGAGCCAGCTCCGGGGTCCACATCAAGAACTTCAGAGTCTGGTGGGCTCAAAAAGCTTGCTCAACTCCAGATGGCCCCACAGATATGCCTGGTGGGGTCAGCCCTGGCCTCTGACTCGGAAACTCCAGGAACTGGTGCCAGCTGCACCGCTAACCAGCTGGGTGACTTTAGTGAAGTCACTTCCCTTCTCTTGGCCTCAGTCCCATCATCCCTAAAACCAATGACAGATTTCATCTCATGCACCATCTCTGCTCAAATGGTTATGTCTTCCAGGAGCACTCTTGAGGAGGAGTCTGAAGTTGTGTTTTGGCTTAGTAGAAGGGAATTCTGGAATCGATTGGTGATGCCTGCCATGGGTGCAGGAATGGCAAGAGTACTACACATGTCATGTATTTGCCAATCCCGCTCCATCCTTGTCTCTGGGGGGACACTGGTATTAGAACTGCACCATAGGTCTTCTGAAGGGACCATAGAACTAGCAGGCCAATTTTTTCTTTGGTTCAACTCCTTCATTTGGTACTTCCTGAGAACCCATTTGCATGGGGTTTTGTCCACAATGCAAGGGCCCGAGGGCTGGTTCAGACACATCTCTAGAAGATCACAATCTGGTGCAAGAGATAGAAGTGGAACCATACAACCAGAAAGCAAGATAATATGTCTGTATCATAAAAACAAAACAAAACAAAAACGGCAGGGTGGGGGGAGAGAAACATGGTCCCTTGGGAATTAAAAGGGGTAGCTATGGATCTATTTGAGGTAGATCAGAAAAGCCCTCATGAAGACAGTGGCCTTTGAGCCTGTCTTCAAAGGACAGATGTGAATTAGGAATAGTAGGGACAGGCTGGAGGAACAGTGTGGCAGAGATGCCCAGGCAGGAAAAGGCAGGGAACAGTGTGAGGAACAGCAGCTAGGAAAATCTTGCATTATCTCATCCTGCCTTTGAGCACTGCCTTCCAGTCTGTGTAGATATGAAGCCTCTCTGTTCTTCCTTGACAAGAAGGAAAGCCAAACACCCCAGCCCTCTTTCTCAGACCAGTCCTGGGGGGTTTTCTCTCAGACAGAGCCTCCTGCCTAGGCCACTGAGCCATGATGAGGGAACTCGGTTCATGTCATATGGCTAAGCACAGACTCTGGAGTCTGACAGCCTGGGCTGGAATCCTGGCTCTACCACTGGCAAATTACTTCAGCTCTCTGGGCCTCAGTTTTTTCCCTCTCCATAGTGGGGATGTCATAGACTTTGGGGAACGATTAGATGAGGGGAGTGAAACAGGACAACAGCATCAGGCCCATAGTGAGTGCCTGGAATTTTTGACCACAGGGAACACCCCTTTGCCTGTCTCTGTGTGGCGCATTCACCAAGACAATTTCTGTGCAATGCCCGGGATCCTCAAAACCTCGTCATGGAACCTCGGCCCCAACTGGGATGCAGAGCACTTCTGGGAATTTCTCAGGAAACATTTGCTTTGGCCTTTGGGCAGGACATCCCCTGAGCGTGAGTGCTGGCAGAGGAACTCCAGGGAACTAGAGGCCCTAGATGGTGTTTCTCTGGGACACCTGCTTCAAGGCTCACTTCAAATATGTGTAGAGAACACATGGGGACAAAGGGCCTGAATGTGTGCTCATGAGTCACCTGCTCAGAAGGTTCCCACCAAATTCAGCCTTCCTTCCTTCATGCAACAAGTGTTTCTCAAACACCTGCTATGTGCTGTATACTAGGGTTGAAGTCAGGTGGTCAAGGAAGTTCTCTGTGATGAGGTGGCATTGCCGCAGAGACCTCAGAGAGCCATTTGGCATCTGGGGGGAAAGCCTTCGAGCAGAGGGCACAGCAGGTGCAAAGGCCCTGACAGGGGACTATGCTCGGTGGGTTATAGCCACAACAGATGTGTCTGGAGGAGCGAAACGGAAGGTGTAGGAGATGAGGCCACAGAGTCAGGGAGGGCCTGGTCAGATCAAAGACTTTATAATCAGGTCATGGTTAGCACTAAGACAATCAACTAATCAATAAGGTAATGCAAAGACAGAGATTTCTCTGGAGTAAAATGGTAGGGAAGGTCTCTGATAAGGTGACATTTGAGCAGAAATCTGTGTTAAGTGAGGGATCAAGGCATGAGGCTATCTGGGGAAGAGCATTCTGAAAGATCAGCAAGTGCAAAGGCCCTGGGGTAGGAATATGGCTGGTGTGTTCCAGAACAGCACAAAGACTGGGGGGGTAGGTGGGGTGGGGCTGGGGTAGGGTGGGTGAGGGGTAACTACAGGGGAAACACAATTCAAGGCGTAGGTACTGGCTATCTCACATAGGGTAAGGAGGTTGGATTTTACCCTGAGCAAGGTAGGATCTGTGTGGGGTTGAGGGCAGAAGAAGAACAGGGCCGATGCAGAGGTGGGAAAGACAGCAGGAAACCCAGCATGGCAATGGGACCCATCTCCATCCTGGGGTGGCCAGCCCTGGCTTCTGGTTAGAGCAGATCTCAAGGGGGTCCGATGGCTTCCTCTTACCATTTGCCAGCCTGGGCCCCAAGAGGGTGGAGCAGAGAGTGCAGGCCGGCCCCCCTTCCGGGAGGCCTGTGGGCAGCAGACTCTTGTCCAGGGCATGACGATGTGCTCGCTGACTCGGAGGAAACAGTGCGTCCCACATCAAAAGGGGGCCCTGGGCGGCTCCCACGCTCGGGCATCGTGGGAACCCTGCTACCCTGGGTTCTCTCAGAGGGCCTGCAGATTGAGAGAGGCTGGGGGCTGCCTTCACACTCTTCCCGGCTCGTAATGAGTAAATAAAAAACAGCCCCACTGTCACACCCTATCCACCACCTTCCCAGGAGCAAGACTCATTTTTGTAAATTGGGTTCTGTGGTTTTTAAGGGCTGCCAGAAATTGTTGGGCGGCTGAGATTTTAGAAACCTTCCCTTTTCGAGGTGCCCTCCTGCCTACATCCCAGGACAAAGACTCAGCAAGACCAGGGTCATGAACTGGACCAGATGCTGGGCATTAGATAGACCTGGGGAAGGGAACGATCCTCCCTGATGGGCAGAGGCTGTGCTGAGGATTCTGCTCGGCTTGAGAGTGCGGTGATGGATTAGTGATGTCTGCCTCCAGTAGAAGACAAGCAGTAATTGCTTGCATACTAAATATTGTTCTTGCTATCCATTTTACAGATAGCCATGGAGAAAAAGAAGGATTTTTTTTTTCATGAGACAGAAGGGAAGATAGGAGGTGGGGGGGACCTAGATATTCTGAGGGCCTTAGCAGTGTGCCTACACTAGAACTCTATTAAAGGACAGGGCAGGGAAGAGGAGAAGCTTGAGGTACGTGCCCCTTTGTTTTCCTGTAAGAGTAAGAGGAGGGATGAGATTAGGTGATATCCTGCAGGAAGGTCCTAGAGGATTATGGCAGACCCTGGGAGGGTCAGATGGAAACTCAGCCCCATCTCTTGGGTCCCGGCAGGCTACAAGAAGGAGAAAATCCTTCTCCGCTCACACCCCTGCACCATACTATGAGCTTTGCATGTTTCAACTCACTGAATGCTCACAGGGCTTTAATCCCCATTACAGATAGGGAAATTGAGGCACAGCACCTTTCTGCACACACACCTCAACTGTGACCAGGTGGTACCCTGCTGCAGACCCCTTCCCATGCCATCAGGGGGTCTGGGAGGAGTGCTGCAGGGAGCCCAAGTTCAGTCTGTGCTGCTGAGCAGGGAGAGTAGAGCCTGTGTGCAGTGCAGGGGTGCACAAGACTCTGGGCAAAGTGGGGGCCTCCCCAGCCAAGCATCTGTGTGTCTGTGTGTGTCCCCATGTGCACCGGGTGGCTGCATGAGCTGGCTTCTCTCGTCCAATGGCATGCCCTCACTCTGTGTGCATGGGTGTGCCTCCATGTGCATGGTGTGTCCCCTGCAGAAGTGTGTGTGTGTGTGTGTGTGTGTGTGTGTTCCCTGAGATGCGTCTGTGTGTGTCTTTGGATATATGTGTGCGTGGTATATGTTCCTTATGTTGGTGCATTTGTGTGCTTTTGTGTGTCTGCGTGCAAATGTGTGTGGTGCGTTCCCCCATGCACACGTATTCTGTGTCTGTGTCTGGGGAAGGAGCTTCCTGGGATGTGTGTATCTGTGTGGGGAGGTGCCTGTTGGTGCAGTGTTCTCTATGTTGTGTGTGTGTGTCTGTATATTTGGATGTGTGGTATGTTCCCCCAGTATATGTGTGCACGGAAAAATAACGCCTGTTCCCCAGGAGTGTGTGTGTGTGTGTGTGTGTGTGTGTGTGTGTGTGTGTTTCTGGATCTGCTGCAGCTGCGCCCGAGCCTGCCAAGCATACCATTTGCTCAAAGATGCTTTCCAGCCGGCTGCCCGGGATCGCCTGTGCCTGCCAGGGCCAGGTAACCAGGCAGCCCTGGCCAGGCTCAGACCTTAGCAGACAGGCAAAGGGGTGGTAGCAGCAACTTCCCCAGCTGTCCCTGCCCCCATCCCCTCCTGCACCCTCTCCTGGCACATTGCCCAAGCCCTTCTGGCTCCCCTGGCTTGAATAACACGTCTCTGCATGGAGACTTATCTATCCAGCATGTCAACAGCCAGACAGACCGTAGTACACCTGTGTAATCCAGCGCCGAAGTCGTGACAACTCAGGCGGGCATAGTGTACAGATCACTGCAGCCACTCTCATTCAGCCCTCCCAGCAGCCCTGGGGGTGAGGTGTGATTATCCCCATTTTACAGATGAGGAAACCAAGGGTCACAGAGGTTCAGCGACTTGCCCAAGCTTGTCACTGCAGTACTTTCATGGTTTCTTCTCCAAGGGGAAGGTGAGATACACCATGACTTAGCGGGCCGAGGTGCAGAGAGGTGAAATTGCTCAAGCAGGGTTACTCATCAGTGGGGTGTTGGTGATAAGTAATGGCTTTTTTAGGTGCCAGGAATTCTGCGGGACCCTCGACGTGCAGAATCTCATGGACTCTTCGCAGCAAACATAAGGAATGTGCCACTTTACAGATGGGAGCCAGGCTTAAGAGAGGTGCTGTGAAGTGCTGTGTGACGCCCAGCCAGTTAGTGCTTGAGCTGAGATATGAGAGCATTTAAAATCAGCCAGAGCTCTTTGGTCGGGGAGGGCAAAGAGGGGAAGCCGCTATGGTTTCCTAGGGCCTCTGCATTTGAAGAGAAGCAATGCCTCAGTTATAGGAACCGACATTAGTAGATCTTCGAGAGGGGTAGAAAAGTGTTCATTGTAAAATGTCTTTGGAAAACCTGGATTTATCATTCCCAATCATATTTCCTTATGCAGGACTTATCAGAGCCTTCAAATGTGCTCATATATGTTGTGAATTTTCAAGGAGACAGTGAAGTGTTTCGTAACTTATTTGATCCCTGAATGCCTCTTTCCCAGAACCTTTTCTTGGGAGAAATGCTGGAGTGGCTACATCACTCATAGTTGGTTTTAAGGCACAGTGGCCAGTGGAAGGGAGTTGTTGGACCACAAGCAAGGGAGACCAGCTGAGGTGTGGGGAAGAAAGTACTAAGTCTAGGGGTCCATTCCATTGTAACTGGGGCAGAGATCCCAATCACATACCCCCCCCCCCCCCCCCCCCCCGCCAAAGAAGGATGTTTGTGACCCTGGTGATCATTCTAAATGACGGGACAGGCACAAAGAGGTCAGAGTATGCCCAGGAGCCAGAAGGCAAACCAGGATCCCCTGATCTTCTGGTGTGGGGCTGGAGTCCACTACGGCCTCTTTTCTCCCCTCAGGGTCCCCGCGCTCCCGGTGAAGAACTTGAATGGTACCGGGCCAGTCCATCCGGCCCTGGCAGGTGAGATCCAGCCCTGAAGTGGCAGAAGGGTATTGGCCCATGAGGAGGAGGCCCTACCTATCTGCCCTGCGGCTCCGCCCCTTGACGGGACTAGTGGGCGGGGCCCAGAGGAAACGTCCCACTGACATTGTGGGGGGACTGCAGAAGGCATTCCACTCGGCTTCCACCCGCGGTGGGGCGCAGGGGTCCCCAGCCTACCCACCTGAAGGCTCCGGGATTCCCGGGCCGAGCAGGTGGGCGGGGCCTGAGGAGGGCTCAGGCGCTCACCCAATGGCGGGAGGGAGGGGTGGGAGGGGACCAGGTGGGTGCCCCGCCCCCTGACGGCCCCGCCCTCTCTCCAGGGATGACCGGGATCCTGCTGTGTGCTGCGGGCCTGCCGGTATGCCTGACGCGGGCCCCCAAGCCCATCCTGCACCCGCCGCCTGTGAGCAAGAGCGACGTCAAGCCCGTGCCCGGGGTGCCCGGGGCGTGCCGCAAGACCAAGAAGAAGCACCTCAAGAAGAGTACGCCTTCCGCGCTGACCCTGACCCCACTAAGCTCACCCTTGACCCCAGCGCCTCTGACCCCTAACTCCAGTTTGTTCATGGGACTTAGAACTCCACCTCCATCTCCTGATCTCAGCTCCCTTTCCCCTGACCCCCTCTGCCACCAACTCTGAGTGCGGCAACCGCTGACAGGTGACTCCTGCCAACCCCTCTCTGACCCCTGACCCCGTCCTGAGCCAAGCCCTCAGGGGGAGATTCTAGGCACCCTCGAACCCACCCCGCTGTGTCTTTGCAGGTAAGAACCCCGAGGATGTGGTTCGAAGGTACATGCAGAAGGTGAAGAACCCGCCAGATGAGGTGAGCCCCCACGGGCGGGTCCTGGCCTGGGCAGAGGGCGGCGACCTCCCATCCTCTCCTGTGGTTCTGTGTGTCAGTGTCTCCTCCCAGTCTGGGGGTTCGCCTTTTCCATTTTATGCAGTGTCTTGTGATAAACAGAAATGCTTTAATGTAATAGAATCACATTTGTCAATCTCCTGAAGAATGACAGTTTTCATATCTTATTTTCACCCGTATTTTCCACCCCATATTTAAATTTTTCTTTTGTATAGTTAAAGCTGTAATACCTCTGGAGGGGGGCTGCGAGGGGGGCCCCGTCTTCCTCTGCCATGTGTCTGCATTCAGTGTAAGGGGGTGTCCTCGCCCTTTGCCAAATGGGTACCAGAGGCAAGGCAGTCTGACACCCTTGGGGACTTGGGGTCCTGGGGGCGTGGCCCCGCCCAGGGGCCGCGCCCACCTGAGGGTATCCTGCCCTGGCCGGTCCTCAGTCTCCTCTCTGTGCCCCTGCCCCAGGACTGCACCATCTGCATGGAGCGCCTGGTCACAGCATCCGGTTACGAGGGCGTGCTTCGGCACAAGGGCGTGCGGCCCGAGCTTGTGGGCCGCCTGGGCCGCTGCGGCCACATGTACCACCTGCTGTGCCTCGTGGCCATGTACTCCAATGGCAACAAGGTGGGCGGCGCGGGCCAGTGGGTGGGGCCAGTGGGTGGGGTGCAGGCAGAGGGGCGGGGCCGGGATGCCTGGGGGCCTCACCGCCAGCCGCTGTCCCCGCCCCAGGATGGCAGCCTGCAGTGCCCCACCTGCAAGGCCATCTACGGAGAGAAGACGGGCACTCAGCCGCCCGGGAAGATGGAGTTCCACCTCATCCCCCACTCGCTGCCGGGCTTCGCTGACACCCAGACCATCCGCATTGTCTACGACATCCCCACAGGCATCCAGGTCACCCCCGCCCTGGCCCCGTGGTCTCAAATCCTCTGAACCCTGCAGAGCACCCCCCTTCCCACCTATCTGCGGTTCAAGCCTGTGCTCCCCTCCCCACAGGGCCCCGAGCACCCCAACCCAGGCAAGAAGTTCACCGCAAGAGGTTTCCCGCGCCACTGCTATCTACCCAACAACGAGAAGGGCCGGAAGGTGGGTGCCCTGAGAGTACAGGGGTGTGGAAGCTGGCCAGGGTCCCCCTCACCCCCAGTCCCTGTTTTCTCTCTGCACCAACAGCGACCACTACCCCCTAGTGCAAGTCCAGCCCTGCCAGTTGCTTCACACCCCCCCATCTCATCTGCAGCTTAGTGAGGTCAAGGTCTTGACTCCATTTTACAGAAGTCTCCGACAGGGCAAGTGACTTGCCCAAGGTCACATAGCTAGTAAGTGGGAGAGCCTGGATTTCACCCCATGCAGTCCAGGCTCTTCACCACCACACTCCCAGTTGTCGGCCTCACTTCCTGTTTTTCAAGAGAAGTCCGACCTTCTGACTTTCATGTGAAATCTCCAGTTTTTTGAATATTGCCCCGGAAGTCACCAAATTGCTATTTAGCACACCAGATACAGCTGAGGGCCTTCCATTTGTGACCCAGATGAAACAGGCAGAGAGCCTGGAAGGAGCTCTTACTGGGACCCCATCTAGGGACACGGCCAGGCTGGGTGGCCACTGGGAAGGCTGCAGGGCTTAGAAGGCACTAACGGAGCCACAGAGTGGCCAGGGAGGGAGGGAGGCTGGACTAGGGGGCATTGGATGGGGGCTCCAGCCACAGGGTGGGGCTGCGGGGGCCCTCCCCTCATGCCCACACCTGCCCGGGTACCTGCCCACCAGGTGCTCAGGCTGCTTATCACGGCCTGGGAGCGGAGACTCATCTTCACCATCGGCACATCCAACACCACGGGCGAGTCAGACACCGTGGTGTGGAACGAGATCCACCACAAGACCGAGTTTGGGTCCAACCTCACAGGCCACGGCTACCCGGACGCTAGCTACCTAGACAACGTGCTGGCGGAGCTCACAGCCCAGGGCGTGTCCGAGGCTGCGGCCAAGGCCTGAAGCCCGAGGCTGCCCACCTTCCCTCCTGCTTGGCCCCCTGGTCCGGCACTTGCCTCCCTCCGCCAGGTGTGTCCTGGCGGCCCAGGTTCAGGGCTGGGGAGGAGCCTGCGGAAGGAGCCAGAAGCATTCTGGAGATGTGGCTGGAGGTAGTTGGGATATGCTGGGAGGATGGCAGGCCAGCCGGCTCTGACTTATAGCTCCCCGAGAGGGTGGCGGAGAGAGTACCAGGAACCACAGCAACCTCCCTACCAAAAAGACAGAGCCCCACCCCCTCACGCAAACACACGTGTCCTGTTGAACACATGCACGCACACCCACGTGCCTCTACTTACCCCCAGACTGGGGGGGAAGAGACAGAAGACCCCTGTGATACTCCATATGGATTCCCATCTGTGTCTCTATCACATCAGTACAGGCTTGTCCACAGGCAGGATTCAGGTCAAGCACCCTGGGGGCCTGCTGGGGCTCCAAGGGGTAAGGGGCCCTTGGGAAGCTCAGCCTCTCACCACCCCCCCATCTCTGTCACCCATCTCTGCCACTCACTGATGGGCAGTTGTGGGCCCATGGGGTAGAAGCCCCAGCTTAGTCAGCAGGTTTGCAAAGGGGCAGGCCAGAGAGAAGGGCCCCCCCTCGAGAGAGGGCCAGAGGGATCTTATTCTGTGCTGGTGTCTCCATCCTTCTGGGACTCTGACGTCCTTCTTCTCCCCTCCCATCCCCAGGCCTTATGTCTGTCCCAGATAAGGCACTGTTCTCCTTTCCTCCCCACTCCATCCTCTCCACCAAATGCTCCCAAATGTCAAGATCCAAAGGCTGGAGCTTCTGGCTTCAGGAATAAGACAAGGAGGCCTAGCTTAGGCCAGCAGGTCTAAAAAGCAGACCGGACAGCAAAGAGTCCATTTTGCTTTCCTTGGGAGTGGGCAGTGGGGTGGCTGATGGTCTTGGCCAACCAGGGGCCTGTTGCCCAGGCAACTCACCAGCTCCGCCTCTGTTGATTGGCTGCCACGGTGGAAGTCCGCCAAGATTTAAAGGGACGCCAGCGATTGCTCTTTTGAAAACCTACCAGTCCCACTGTGGGTGGAGAAATAAATGGTCTTTCTCCTCCTCAGTCTTTTCCTGCGGAGGGGTGGAGTCGGGTGGGTGGCTCTGTCCCTGGGGGGGGGGGGGCTCTGGCCCACCCCATCGGGGAGTTTGCTACAAAATGATGGCCCCAGGACCATTGCCCCTCTCAGCCTTGGGCAGCTGGAGATGGAGGGTCCCCATAATTCTCTAGTCTTAGGGCACACAGGGAGTGTGAGGGTGACAGAGGCAGGCCCTCCCAGCCCTAGACCCCAAGAGGTGGGCCTGAAGGTGCTGTTCTCAGGCACGGCCCAAGGCAATGCACACAGCTGCTCCCTAGTAGAGAACTGGGAATGAGGGGACTCCCCCCCCCCCGCAACAGTACTGGGAATGAGGGACTTGGGCTGGGAGCTGAGAGCTTTCGGAAAAACATGGACGAGCTGGGAGACACCGTGACTGGCCCCTCGAGCCCCAGCCCCTGCCCTAAGAAAGGAGGGGCGGGTTCTGTCTAGGGACGGATCCCAGGAATGCAACAAGCTTCCTATCAGCAAGGCATGCTGGGTGGCGGAGGCATATTCTGCGGCTCCAGGCGACCCCTGCTGGCCACGCTCGGGATAGCGCTGCATCTTCCTGGGTCCCCCTAATCTCCAGATACGCTTTGGTTTCTGTCCCACCCTCTAGTCACACAAAAACCAGAAATGAGTCCTTGGAGGCCCTTCCAGTTCTGCCAGTTGGGTGTTCCCCAAATATTTTACCCTCTATGACTCATTCTCAAACAAAATCTCACCTCAAACCCCACTATACAAAGTTGCCCAGCCCCGTGATCATCAAATCCTGTGTTCGACCATATCACCAGGGGAACTTGTTAAAAATCCTGGTCCATGTGCCCACACTCCTTCAGATTCTGATTCAGTAAATCTGGGTGGGGGCCGAGAATCTGCATTTCTAGCAGAAAACCTAGGGGGTGAGTTTTGGACCACAACAGTCTAAGAAACGCCTCCCTGGCTCCCAAACCAGTTCCACGGAACCCAGTTTGACAACCACACATCTAGACACTCCCTCATTTTATACAGCATGAACCGAGGCTCAAAGAGGGGGTCAGAACCTAGGCCAAGGTCTCCCAGGCTCCAAGGGTCTGAGTCTGGCACGCTGAGCTCCAAGCCTCCATTATTCCCGAGGGAACCAGATTCTGGAAGCTTGCGGTTAGGACTCTCGGCCAAGGCAGGGTTCAGGAGGATCACTGAGGTTACACGGATTGGCAGACATGAAAACAGGAAGGGCTGAGCCTCTTTAGTGCCTGTCTGGGGCAACAAGGCCACGTGGGTGTCGGGGATTCACAGACAGCTGTATCCAGCAGCTCAGGACCAGGTGGGCCCCGTCGGTGTGGGCAGGAGCCAGTCTGGTTTAGCAGAGACCTTCCACTGAGCCGAATGAGTCAGGCTCCTTATCCCATCCACTCCCATCTGCCTCGCCCAGAGACTGAAAGTCATTCAGTACAAAGGCCAGCCCCCTGCCACAGGGCTTCCGTGCCCGGGATTTTGCACTTAGGGCACAGAGACTAGGAAATCTCCAGAAGCCTGCACCCTACAGCATCAATGAGGAACAGGACAGCCTCAAGACTCCAGGGTGCTCTGAGAGGGGGTCCTCTGGCGCCTTCCTTCCCCTTCCAGGCTGGTTCTGGCCTTTTCTCAGTGCCCGAGGGGGCTCAGGGCTGCCCTCTGCTGCTCCCACTGCTGGAACTCTTCATGGGCTCTGTCCAGATCTTCGAGCACCTCCAGCAGGCGGGCAGCTGCCTCTCTGTGCCGGGCCAGGGCACTGGGACAGACCCCTGCGAGGGAGACAAGGAGCCACGGGGGCTCAGCCAGGCCTAGGCAGGCTGCCATAACCTAGACCCAGTGGCTTTCTCAGGCTCCAGGTTGACCCTATGCCCTGAAAGCCCACACACTCCATCCCCCCCCCCCGATTCACCACACTTGCTGGTGAACTGCGAAGGGGAGGGGAGTGGTGAAGGACATAGTCGTGTGTTTGGCAAGTTATGGCAGGTGGCAGAGATGGCAAAGAAATGGGACCTCCTTAGCCGCTCACCTTCCGTGGCCCCGGAGCCCTTCTCTGCATCTGCCTCTGGACTGGAATCTATGTTGAGATCCTCCTGGAATTTCATCCTGGAAGTTGAAAGGGAGAAAGACAGGGTTGGTCCCTGACTCCCGATCTTGTTCTCCACTCCGGAGATTCTCTGCTGGTTGCAAGAGACATGACAGGTTCCCACCTGTCACCATCACCACCACCATTATCACAGCAAATACTTACAGAGTACCAGACACTGTTATAAGCCATTCCCATGTATTAACTCATTTAAGTGCCACAAAAGATGTATCCAAGGTAAGGACTTACTATTGCCTCCATTATACAGTCCACTGAGACACAGAGAGGTAAAGTAACTTGCCTAAGGTTGCACAGCATAATAACTTGCTGTCTATGCTGTGACTGGGCATCTACAAAATGCCTTACCTACATTAGCTCGTTTGACCTCTCAGGACAACTCCAGGAGGAAGGTACTATTATTATCCCTGTTTTCCATATGAGGAAACAGAGGTACAGAGAGGGTAAGCAATGTGCCCGAGATCACACAGCCAGTGAGTGGCCAGCCCAGAATTCGAAACCAGACAGGCCAGCTTCAGAACCCACTCTAGAAGGAGCTGGAACAAATCGGTCACTGGGTAGCACTGAAGCCCACCAGGAAGCCCACAGACCATCCAAGGTCTGTGCCCGTGTCCCCAGGGACCCGGATATGAAAAGATCCAAGACCCACTTCTGCACTGGGGCCTGCCTGAGGATGCCTCCCCGTCCTCCCCTTGAACCTGCACGCCATGCACCGGGAAGCTCAGCTGAAAGCGGATGGAAAGAATGAATAAATGGACGTGGGGGGCCATGCTGGGCAGCTGGCCCGGCTGGCCATTGTGGGGTGGGGGGGAGGAGGCTGGGCAGGGGCACCCACCTGAGCTGGTCCCGCCCCAGGAGCAGCTGCCGGTACACCATCTGGATCTCAGCGTCAGGATCCAGTGGGTCGCTCCAGTCCCCCAGGGTGACGGCCGAGTGTGTACGGCTGCAGCCAGCAGCTGAGGGGGACACGGCACCATCAGGACCGCCTCCCATCACCCCCTCCAGAAGCCCCCACTGCTGATGGTCCCCAAGCCCCTGACCCTTCTGCCTCTAAACTCACTCTTCTGACATACTACTTCCATCACGCCCCACTGCTTCCACTGCCACCCAGCATAGCGGTAGCCTCACCTCCTTCTAGCCTCCTCCCACAGTCCGGGCTCCAGCCACGCAGACCCTTTGCAATCTTTCAGCCCTCCCTCTGCCGCCTCCGGGTCTTTACTCATGCTCTTTGCTCTGACTACACTTCCTTACCCCATCCCTGTCTCCAACTTTGTTGCTTAACGCCTACTCTTCTCAGTTGACATCGAAACAGCACCTCCTCCATGAAGCCCTCCTTGATCTCCTACTCAGGGGCTGGATCAGAGGCATTCTCTGGCGTCTCAAAAGCCTCATCTTGGTACTTAGAAGACTGTATTACAATTGTCTGGTTATTCACTTGTCTTCCTCTAGAGCATGCCTGATGTCTGTGTTCCACTAGATGCTTAGCACATAGTAAGTGCTTAAAAAAATAAGACCTCATATGTACTGAGCACTACGTGCTCGACAGCGTTCTGTGTGCTTTGTGTCTATCAACTCACTCACTCCTCACAACCCTAGGAGGCAGGGACTGTCATCAACCCCATTCCACGCTTCAGGAGACTGAGGCATAACGAGGTTAATTAAGTAACTTGCCCCAGGTTGCTCAGCGGCCGGAGGAGGTGGGGCATCCGCTGATTGACAGGTAGGGAGGGCCGAACCCGAGCCCACCCTGCCCTTCACCTGAGCGCTCAGCCTGGAGGCAGCAGGTCCAGCGCGAGCTGCGGAAGGCACCAGGGTGGCAGGAGGCCAGCTTGTCCGGGTTGGGGGCGCTGGCCTTGCGCAGGGCTGACAGCCATTGGTTGAGCTCATTCACATTCTGCAGGAAGCCGGGGGGGGGGGGATGTCAGGGGTGCGGAACCTAAGGGATGCCCTCCTCCCCATCCTTGTGGTGCCTTACCTTGCACTGGAGGTAAGTGGTGTGCAGCACGCCCGCAGCGTCCTGCGTTAACACCTGCATCACGTGCGGCAGCTGGAAGGCGCCCTCGTCCACGCGCTCCACGGCACGGATGTGAGACACAGGGATGGAGGAGCGCATCTGGGAGACAGGTCTGTCGCTGTAGGGCGGGCTGGGGGCCGGGGTGGTGGGGCCCAGGGACAGCTTTCTTTTGGGGATGTTCCCCGGGGGTGTGTCTGTAATCTGGGCTCATGACCCCTGTCTTGAGCACTGAGTCCCCCAGTCCTGCCCCGACTGCCCCGTCTAAGGAAGCACCGACTCCCCGGGGCACCAGTGTCCATCACCGCCATCCACCGGTCAGCCCAGCAACCACATGGCAGACATGGCAGACAGGATGTGCTTTCCAGCACTCCGCAGTTACCAACTTACACCAACTTCTGAGGCTGGGTCTGTGTGCCGAGGAGGAAACTGAGGCCCAGGAGGACCCATGACCCTTCTGAGGTCACTCAGCTAGTAGAGCCAGAGTTGGAAACCAGGGATTAGAACTCTAGACTCTATGCTTTGCTGACAAAGTGGGAATAATGAGCAAGCACGCCCTGCCCAGTGTTAGCTACCATGCACCAACGTGCAGGCACAGAACTGCGCGCACACACCAGCAGGTGCCTGAGTTCTGCTGCATTTCAGTGGCAACCCTACGAGAACAGGAATCCCATGCCTTGTTTACTGCTATATGTCCAGCGCCTAGAACACTGCGTGGTATGCAGGAGGCATTCAATCATTGTTTGACGAATGACTGAGTCAACAAATGGCCGTGTGTGTGTGTGTGTGTGTGTGTGTGTGTGTGTACCTAGACATCCAGGCGGGGACCTCTGGGAGAGCAGATCCAATTTTACGTGAGCAGGATAGCACCAGCCAAAAGACGTCTGATGCCTACGTCTGTACTGTGCCCACACTGGCCCAAAAGGTGTGAGCAGAGCCTGGCCTGAGACTTTGGACCTGTTACCTTGCCCCCTCCCGGACCTCAGTTTCCCCCTGCTTACAGAGAGGCAGCTCAGGGAGGGAGGCCGCTGCTGGAAACCGCCTCCTCCTCCCCCCCCCCCACGCCTTCCCTCCTGCTCCCCGCCCTGGCTGTGGGCTAGAGCCCCACCTGCCACTCAGGACTCTTGGAGTAGGAGAGCGCCTCCCCGCTGAGCCAGAAGTACCGCTTCTTGAAGGCGAAGCGGGTGGTCAGGCTGGTGGGCTCCTCCTTGCGCTTCAGCAGGTAACCTTCACGGACGATCACCGAGGGGGCCACCAGGGCCCTGGCTGGGCCCCCAGCCTCTGGGAAATGGAGAGGGGGGGACAGTGAAACCCTCATATCCAGGCTCAACCTGCCCTGCTCGCGTGCCCAGGTGCCTCTGTGGTGAAGCGTGACTCTGCCCCCTAGAGGCAGGAGGGTGAACAACAGGACTGCTGCAGAGGGCTCCTGCTCTTAGTGGATCATGGAAGGTGGGGCCGGGGAGCAGCACAAAGTAGGCAACCAGGCGTCCCTCTCCTGAAGCTCTGTAGACAGTGGTGCAGGCAGTCAGCAGAGGGGGCATGCCTCATGAAGTCAGTCCAGTGAGTACATGGGATCTAGTCCCGCTTCCATGGGGGGTGATCCTCCCCAATGCCACAGGGACCCTGCCATGCCACAACCGGGGCTCCGCATTCCGACAGGTTCCTCTTATGTGACTTGGACCCAACTATATAGTGCACTGGGCCCTATACTGTGATACAGACTTAGCCCCAACTCTTCTGCTTAAAAAACTGTCCCAGGCTCCATTTCACTCCCCATCAAAGCCCAGCTGCCTATGAAGCCCCCACACAGTCTGGCCCCCACCTCTCCTTTGTGCCCCCTCATTCCCTCTTCTACATTGGCTCCTCCCTGTGGTTCCCTGTTCGCCACCTCGGGACCTTTGCACATACTGTTCCCAGCCTGGAATAGTTTTCCCTGGGATGTTCATGGCATGCTCTCTGTCCTCCTTGGGGCTTTGCTCTGATAGCACCCTAATGAGACCATTTCTGGCCACCCCACCTAAAATCTCAACCTGCCACCCCCACCCCAACATTCTCTTCCCTCTGTTATTTTTTCTCCCTACACAATCACTTCCGAACATACTGTACTATTTGCTAACTCCTCTTGCTTTTAGCCCATGGTCCCTGCTAGAATAAGAAACCTATAAGGGTTTCTTCTGTCTTGTCCACTGCTATTTCCCCAGCACCTGGAACAGTGTCTAGTAAGCACTTAAGAGATATTTTTTTATTGTGTGCACACCATGCGACAGCACCCACACACATCTCCACATTGGCTGGGATAGCCTGGAGGACAGGGCCTGAGCTCTGTTCATCTCTGGGATTTAGCACAGGAGGGGCCAGGAAATGTTCGTTGACTGACTAGCTGACCCACAAGTCCACAGTCTCAGTACTGGGGTGGGGTTGTGGGAGGGGGAAGGGCAGGTCCCAAGGGTCCACAGAGTGACAAGCCAGATGTGGCAGGAATGCAGGGACTCACCCTCCTCCCCATCCACATCCACCAGCTGGTCCAGGAAGTGTCTCACACGTGAGATACTCTGTAGCAGGAAGGGGTGGAGGGGCGCCATCCATAGCTCCTTGCCCTGGCCCAGCTGCTGGCCTAAGTTTCCGATGCTCTGCACAGCCTGGAGTAAAGAAGCAAGGGATGCCAGGGCGAAGGTCACTGCTGGGGGAAGGGCTGCCTACAGACCCAGAGCAGAGCCCCTGAGTCCTGACTCTCAAATCAGTGCTCAATGAATGGGGAAGACTCATAGCAGCACCTGCTTCGAACAATATCTACCCCTCCCTGTGGACAGATATGCACCCCCAGTGCCCTTATTCTGTTCCCTCCAGAGCTCGATTCCCCTACTAAGAACTGCCCTATCCTATCATGCATACTTTGGAGCCCATCAGAACCTCAAAATATGGCCACTTTGCAAAGGATGGTCTAATTCACCCTAAGGTGTAAGTGACTACCAGCCCGCTTCCCACTTTCCTCCTGGAAGGGTAAGGTTTTCATTTTAAGAGACAAAATTGGAGAACATATGAACGAATGCCTTCACATTCAGGATAGAAGGCTAATAGGTGTTTGAGATGGATTTCTCTGGGTGTCATTTGGGTCTTCTGTCAGTTTGGCCTTCCAGCTCTGTTCCTATGCTTTTCCCTGGCTAAGAACACCCAAGCTGTGGGACTCCAGTTTTGGCACCTTGGCAAGCAGTAGCAGTGAGCGGCTGGTCTGGGGATCTGCATGCTGGTCCCGGAGGTCAAACAGCTTTGGGGTGAGGATGGCAGGCGCAAAGAACCGCAGGAAGAGAAAGCCGCTTATGGCCAGGTACTTCACATCCTGCCAAGAGGAGCAGCAGGTGAGAGGAACCCCCAAGGACCCACTTCCCAGACAGGGAAACTGAGGCAGGAAGGACAACAGATTGGTGGTGCAAGGGGAAGCGGGATGGGAGATTGGCCAGAAGACCATACTGGTCTGCCAGGATGGCTTTTTCTCTCTGGACCTCAGTTTCTCCACCTGGAAAATAGAGTAACAATACCAATCCTGCATGATCAGCTTTAGCCCAACATCCTCAGAATCTGCTTTGTGCCAAGCACCGTGCTAAGGGCACAGACCTAGAAAGGAAGCAGCATCATTATTCCTCTTTTACAGAGGACGAAGCAGAAATTCAGAGATGCCAAGTGACTGGCCCAAGGTCACACAGCAGATGCGTGGAGGAGGCAGAACTCGATCTCCCGACCTATGATTTATTTTATTAATAGCACCATGCCAGATAACTGGCCACACATTTGTTTATTTCATACTCACCCTGGGAGGGATTCTATCTCCATTTTACAGGGAAGACAACTGAAGCCCAGAGAGAGGTCACCTGCCCAAGGCCACATAGCTGTAAATGGCAGAGCTAAGACTTGAACCCAGGCAGGACCGGAGCCCTCGGCTCTTCATCACACTCTCCTGCATCCGACCCTGCACACCGCCTGCTGAGTTGTCAGGAGCTCATCTCAACCGCTAATCATCCCGTGGAGTAGGTACTCTTGTCCCCATTTTCTGGATGAGGACACAGGCTCAAGAGTGAACCCAGCCCGGCTGGCTCCTGAGCCTGTCCTGGGTGTACCCCCCGCCCCAGGCTCTGCCTCCTACAAACTGTAAAGGGCGGTGCCCCGCTGTGTGAGTCCCGGACCTGGCCCACCTGCAGGTGAGTCCCGGGCCTGGCCTACCCCCAGCGCTGGCAGAGGCAGCTCAGAGAGAGGGTGTGCCTTTATCCTGGGTGCATCTGGCTCTCCCCAGATCACTCCCCACCTACCTTTCACACTTGCCCGGCTATATTTAGCCCAAGAATGTACGCCAGTATTTATTTAGGGGCCGTATTCACACTCGAGACAATACCCTCCCTGGGTACGTGCCAACTTCCTACGGCACCTCCGTGCTGACAGTGAGCCCTGGCGACAGCCGGGTTCCTGATGCTGCCCAGGAGGTGGGTCTCTGCCCCCAGCCCCGCCCTCATCTGGGACCTGAGCTGCCCCCAAGGCCACCACCCCCCTCCCATCTGCCGTATTCCAGGGTAATTTTAGTCTTTGACATCAGCTCTGACTTCCTTTCTTGAGGAGGAACAGGTGTCAGAGCGGCAGAGAAAGGAGTTCCCCTGGGTTTCCGTAACCCCATTCACCCTCGTGGGCCTGAGACAGTCCCTGCTCCCTGCCCACGGCCTCTGCCCACCGTGGGAAGTGAGGACTGGAGGACACTCGGGAGTCACACTGGGTCCCTCACAAGGGCCAGGCTGTCTAGGGAGCTGGCCTCCCCTCTTCCCTTCCCTCCTCCCTGCCACACTGTGTCCCACTTAGCACCCACAGCCCAGGTGAGAGCCTGGCAAAGTGGGGCATAAAGCCAGCGAGGTCCCAGTTTGGAGGCCCAGAGCTCACTCCTCAGCAGGGGCCGAGGGGAGAAGGGAGAAACCCCTGCTGGGAGACCAGAGGCCTCGCTTTGAGTCCACAGTCCTTGGCCAAGGCTCTTTACCTCTCTGGGCCTCAGTTTCCCCACCTGTAAACAGAACGTGGAAAGAAGTGTGGCGTAATCAAGGGCTCTTAACTCGAGCTCTAGGGACTGGGCCGTTACGTCTCCAACACTGAGCAGGTCTCAGATTTTTCTGCAAAGTGAACCCCCAGTCCACGTTTCTATGACCTCAGCACTATGTAAGAGTTAGCCTGATGTGACACCATATGTAAGGCAGGACAAAAACAGCCACGTGGAAGGGATGCTGACCATTACACCAGGGAGGCTCCACCGGGTAACCCATGGACCGGTCCGGCTGCAAACGTGTAACAGCTGGCTCAAAGTGTTGTTGTGTTGTTGTTGTTGTTGTTGTCGTTAGGCGAATTAGTGCCGACATTTAAAAAAACGAGAGACCTCCCATAAAATCCAGAAGGTTGCCTTTAGAAAAGGAACTCTCACGATCTGGCAATACTGGGTCCCCATTCCTACGTGGCAATGACTGACCATCCAGAGCGGCCCCCTTAAGACCAGCCGTGGGAGCACCAGCTTGCCGAAGTCCCTACCGCTCCCTGCCGCCCCACACTGGCCCGCTGCCTTCATTCAGCTCACTTGCCTGAGGCAGTCCCTGGGGTCCCAACTCTTAAGTCAACAGTGACAGAGCACTAGCACATGTGGGGGTTTATCTGGGGCTATTTGGGGTGTCTGCTACAGAGCACCTACCGGCATCAGCGGGCTCACTCACTCTCGGGTGCTCTCACTCCCTCTCGCTCACACTCTTTCTCTTTCTCTTTCTGAGAGCTGAATTTAAGATGCACTCACTCACTTTGTGCCAGCCTGCCTAGACGTGTGCCAATCCCAGCACCACGGGACTCAATCTCTCTGGGCCTCTGCTTCCTACTCTGGGAAATGGAAGAATACCGGTGCCCGTCCCATCGGGTGGCTATGACAAGGCAAGGAACACGTACAAGTAGGTCTGACCCCCCGTGAGGGCTATATAGAGCAGGAGCTGCTGTCACTACTCTTACCACCACCCCTGGATCCCAGACCCTGCCAGGGATCCTGTCCCCACTTCCGACAGGACACATACTTGACCATGAGCAGCCCAGGTTCTGTCCCCCGCCCCACCTTGCCTCCCTGTGTGACCCTGGACAAGCTACCGCCCCTCCCCAGCCTCAGTCTCCCCATCTGCTCCATGGGGACACGTGGCCCACCTCGTGTTCCACCTGGGGGAAGCGCTCCTTCACGCATTGGTGCAGCTGCTTGAAGGCAAGGCGCATGGCAGGCGGACAGCGCCCCACGGAGCCCACGATGGCATCCACGATGGGCCCCAGGTAGCCCGTCAACAGCCCCAGGCTGGCGTCCCGCACGTGCTCCTCCGAGGGTGTGCCCTTGAAGGAAATTCTCCTGGGGAAACAGAGTGGCTGTGCCTCCGAGCCCAGCATCTGTCTGCTCAAAACCCTCCACCAGCTCCCACTGAGCTGAGAGCACCCACCTTCCCAACCTCCCCTCCTACCATTCCCACCAGGCTTCTGGCTGCTTCTCAAACACATTGAGCTCACTCCTGTCATGGAGACTTGTCCACGCTGTTCCCTCAGCCTGAGACACTCTGGCACCCACGTTCAGCTTAAATGTCCCCTCCTCTAAGGGGCCATCCCTTCCCCGTCACACATCATCATGGGACATGTCAGCAGGGACATGCCAGACACACGCTTCCACCTCAGGGCCTTTGCACATGCTCTTCCCCCTGCCCGGGATACTCTTCCACCAGATGTGCACACCTCCCTCCCTCCTCTCCTTCAAGTCTCTGCTGAGAGGTCCCCTGCTCCATGAGACTGTCCTTCTGGCCACCCTTTGAAACACTGCAAGTCCCTGCTCTGTTCCTGGCACTTCCCACAACCCTTCCGTGCTCTAGCTCCCTCCATTCCCCTGACGACCTTCAATAACCTTCTTTAGCTGGCTGGCTACCTCCCCCTGGAAGGCGGATTTGCATCCACATATTCCCTGCTCTGGACTCAGCATTCAGCCAGTGTCTGAACAATAGGTTCTCAACCATTGTCTTGTTGAGTGGATGCTGGAATGACACTCTTCTACCTGTTATGTTCTAGTCCCTTCTTTCTTGTTCCCGCACAGGTGTAAGGTCTGTCTTGCCCGCCTCAGAGTTGGGATTCGAACCCAGGAGCTCAGTTTCGGAGCCCTGCCCATCCCCATACATGACACAGCCCAAGGATCACTGTGCTCCCAGTGAGGCTTTCTGCTGGAACACGGAGCTCCTGAGCCACCGCACCGGGGCAGGGGGGCATTGGCACAGACCCAGCCTGGCCAGGCTCTGGGCAGACCAGGGGGCTGCCGGGGGGGTTGGGTATACCCCTGAGGCGTTGCTCACCTGGAGCGGCCCAGGTCCATCTTGCACGGGTCCAGCTCCATGTACTTCTTTTCCTCGAAGATGCGGTGAATCACCGGCTTCAGGACCTCATGCAGGTAAGGCATGCCCACGAGCTGGGGGCAGGGGGACCACGTGGGATGGGGATGAGCGTGAGATCAGGCGTGCCCACGAGTTGGGGGCAGGAGGCACCGCATGGGATGGGGCTGAGCGTGAGGCTGGGCGTGCCCAGCACCTGGGACTAGGGAACCTTGCAGGGAGAGGCTCAGAGCAAGGCCGAGGCGTGCCCAAGAGCGGGAGCAGGGGGCGCTATCCAGGTGAATCTCAGGGTGAGGCCAGGCATCAGCCGCCAGCAGCCCGGCTCTGCCACCCTGAGCCAACCGAGGCCGGCCAAGCTCTGGGGTCCCAAGAAGCACAGAAAAGGAGAAAAAGCTGCAGCTGGGCCCCGGGCGTCGCCTGCTCACCTTCATAAACTGTTCCATTGCCTTGGATGCCAGGGAGTTAGAACGGAAGAGGGTGTTGGGGTCAGCTGGGAGGACAGAGGGAAGTGTTTGCTGGGGTTTGGGGCCGGATCCACCTCACCCCACCCACCCAAGGTGGGAGTCGTGCTTCTTCCAGCCTCAGGAATCAGGTACAGCTGCAGCATCAATGCCATTCACAGTCCAGGGGCCCAGAGAGATTCAATGAGCGGCCTAAGGTCACACAGCTCAAGAGTAGCAAAGCCAGCACCTGAATCCAAGACTGTATCCCCAGAGGGCTGCTGGTGTAAGGCATAGGGGCCCCCTACCCACACATATAGGAGCCCCTGACCTCTGCCTGAAGCCCCCATTTCTCCCCAAGAGACCCGTGCAGACCCATCCCTGGGGTGTGATGTCTGGGGCTCATGCGGGCAACTCACTGGTCCGGGCCACCTCACGCCGGGTGAGATAGTCCAGAAAGGGCCCGGCCAGGCCTTGGCCAAGAAAGAGCTTCACCAGCTTGGTGGCAAGGTCCTGGCGGCAGTCCCCCAAGGTCAGCTCCTCCAGCAGGGCCAGGGGACTGGCAGCATCCTCCTGGGCAAGGACAGGAGGCAGGAGAGGTGGCCCAGGGCCCTGCGACCCCACAGCAGAAGAACCCCGGGAGGGGGCCATCATCTGGATCCCCAGTGGAATGGATGTACCCACCTCTGCCGGGCCCAGCACAGATGCCATGAGCAGCTCCGTGAGCGGCTGGTAGTACCGGGAAGGGAGGACGCAGTCTTCGATGAGGCGCACCTTCAGCCGCAGCGCGCCCAAGGTCCCCCTGGCCAGGGTCAGGTCGCAGGTGAGGGAACAGTGAGTATGTACGCGCAGGCGCAGATGGCCGAGAGAGGCAGGTGTGAACACAGATAAGGAGCATGGATGTTAGCAAAACAAGGCAGATGGGGACAGCTGTGGGCAGGCGGGAACAGGCATGGCCAGTGTGGGCAGGTGGGAACCAGTACTGACGGGGATACACAGAACGGACGAGCGCACACAGTGTCAACACATAGGACGGGTGTGGAAGGACGTGGCCGGCGTCAAAAAACGTGTACACTGTGAACGGACAGTGGGGGCAGGTGTGGACAGTGTAACCGATGCAGGCAAGTGCGGACAGGTGAACAGATGTTGAAAGGGACACACAGGAATGGACAGGTAAAGTCGACGTAAGCAGTGCAGCCACTGTAAGGCCAATGTGAACAAGTGTGCACAGGCACGGAAGGACCCAGGGTTCGGAACACGCATCAACTAGTGTGAGCTGATATGTTCATGTGCAAACAGGTGGGTGGGTACAAGGTGAACTCCTCTGGACATAAGTACACACATATTGTAAGACGTGTGTTAAATAAGGGAACGGAGTGACACGGTGACAGCTTGGGGGCTGACATGGGCACCCCGCATGACCTGCCCACAAGCTGAAGATGGCAGTCACCCGGACTTCAGCCCAGCCGCCTCCCTCCGCACCCGCATTTACCCAGAATCCTCCTCGGCTCTGGGAAAGGGCAGGAGACGGAACCAGCCACTGGGGGCATTCTGCTGCAGGACCCGTGGGGGGAATTCCACCTGCGGGAGGACACGTAGACTCTCAGCTGAACTGGACTTTGCCAGGCCTAAGGCCCCACCCAGGCCTAGAAGAGCTGAATGCTCACCCAAGCAGGGGAGGCTTGGCCTGCCAGGGGCCACCTCCTCTCCACTACCATACCCGCATCGATGCAGCCGCAGCTACACTCCCTCCCCCAGCCCCAAATTATTAACTCCTGCCCGGACACTGAGGGCCTGCAGCCAACACTCAATTTACACTTGGGGAAACTGAGGCTTGGAGAGACGGAGTGACTTGTCCGAGGTCACACAGCTGCTAGAGACCAAATATCTAGACTGAGGACATTTTCAGCTCTTTCTGGGGACACACGTCGCACTTGTCCGAAAGCTTAAAGATAGTCCCAAAGGGCCCTGAACCCCACCGCCTCTCTTCTAAAATAACTTCATAGAGATGTAATTTGCATCCCATACAATTCACGTCTTTAAAGTGCGTAGTTCAATGGTTTTTGGTCTACTCACAGAGCTGCGCAACCATCACCACTAACTTCAGAACATTTTCTGTCTGCTCCCCAAACACCTGCGCTCATTGGCTGTCAGTCCCCGTCTCCCACCCCCGCCGCCAGCTCCAGGCCACCACTGACCTACTTTCTGTCATTACACAGTCACCTACTCCAGACATCTCATCTAAACGAAACCATGTTTCCAGGATTCATTCTCATTGTAGCGGGTGCCACGACCTCATTCCATTTCATGGGTGAGTAATATTCCATTGTAAGAACCAGCCACATTGTATCTACCCATTCGACCATGGAGGGACATTTGGGTTGTTTCCACTCTTGGCTATCACGAGCAACGAGCAACACTGCTGTGAACACCTTCATGTATGAGCTTCTGGGTGGACATGTGTTTTCATTGATCTTTGGTGCATGTCCAGGAGTGGAGTTGCCAGGGCATGTGGGGACGGTCTTAAACCGTTTGAGGAATGGCCAGACTGTTTCCCAAAGTGGCTACTCCATTTACTCCTCTGCTCCCTTCCCCGCTGGCTGTGCATAACCAAGCCAACCCATAACTTGCTCTAATCTTGCCTCCTTTTAAAAACTGTCAGTCTTGACTATACATCCATTCCCACTGAGGGGCAGGGCAGTCACACCCATTTTACAGATGTGTAAACTGAGGTTCCAAGAGAAAGATCTTGAGCCTGGTGCTTCCAGGGAGAGGGGTTAAGGGCTGGGATTCTGGAGTCAGAAAAACCTGAATGATTCTGGCTCTGCCCTTTCTTGGTCATACAACCTTGGGAAAGCCGCTCAACTTCTCTGAATGAACCTCGGTTTCCCCATCTATAAAATGCAGACAACAGTTTCAGCCTCACAGAGTGGCCATGAGGGGTACGTGAGCGAGATTATGCTAGCAAAGCACTTAGCACATGGTCATACTGAGTCCTCTCACCCCAATGAGAATCTGGGCCCACCCTGTGACCTTGGATAGGTTCCTGCCCCTTGGAGAGCCTTTGTCTCCTCACCTATACAACGGGGCAATGGGCCTGCATCACCCAGGTCTGGCCAAGCAGCCAGCTGAGACAGCTTTCACATCTATCCTTCCAGATCCCAGGATGCATAGCCCATCTCCCCTCCCCTTCCCTCTTGGAGGCAGTGGGGAGCCATGGAGAGTGTCAGGGGAGGGGGCGCTCACCATACCCAAGAAGTCATTCTTGCCCACCATGTCCCAGTCCCAGAGCTCCACCCGCAGCGGGGCTGGGGCTCCCGGCATCTCCCGCAGCTCCAGCACTTCATTCCAGTGTGGGAAGCGGGTCTTCTTGATGGTCTGGGGGAAGGGGAGGGAGGGAGAGCTGAGGAGGGCCCGCCTCCATGCCCACCCCTCCCCCGATCCACACCACCACTCACTGACGTCTCCAAGCTCTGGCTGCCCCAGAACACGCGTGCGAATGGGTCAGATGTGCCGGTGATATCTCGGGGGGCCAGGTCCCTGCAGACAGATGAGGAAAGGATGGAGAGACACAGGACCTTTGACGACCAAGACCCGAGCCAGACCTTGGAAAGGGGTTTGGGATAGACCGTTCAAAGACCTCTGGCCTCCACTATAGGGACCCAGCCAGGAGCACCCTTCACCCTGCCCATCCAAGCCCAGTATCTTCCTGTTGACCAGCGGTACCCTAGGAGGAAGCCCTAGTATGCCCCTATCTTCCAGATAAAGAAATTGAGGCACGAGAAGGGTCAAGTCCTAAATCACGAAGTCCAGGAGGTGAAGACGCAGTGGGGAGTGGGAAGGGAGCCTCGGTTTCTCTGGAGCCCCCGGGGAAGGAGACCAGATGCCAGGGTTCAGAGCCTGGCTCCACCACTCATTGGCTGAGTGACACTGGGAAAAGTCCCTTCATGACCCCAAGCCTCAGTTTCCTCATCTGGAAAATGGAAATAATAACAGATCAACCTCACAGGGCCAAGGCTTAAATGACATGACGTATATAAAAGGCTTGCATAGCAGCTGGTGGGATGTGAATGCTCGCTCATTCATTAATTCACTCATTCAACAAATACTCATCCACACCCTGCCTAGGACCCAAGAAAAGGCTTGAGGCAAGGACCCACTGTCTCTGGTTGCCATGACAACCCTAAAGTCTCACCTCAGACAGCTTCCCCAATCCCTCCTTCCTGAAGTCCCCCAAATCCAGTGACAGCCCCCCACCAGGGGCTGCTTGCTTCCTCCTGCTGTTCCTCTCCCACCCCTGCTTGGCATCCAAAGCCTTCTTTGGTTTCCTAGGAGCCAGCCCAGTTGCTAAGCGACAGCAATCAGTCCCTCTCCTGCTTACAAGGCTCCTGCACAGCCTTGTGGCTGGGGAGGAGGCCACTGGCACAAAGCAGATGAGGAGCCCCCTGTCCCATGCTCAGTGCTTCTGCCTGTCCTCTGCCACCCTGGTACTCCATCCAGACTTCGAGGAGTGCCAGCTGGCGACAGAAATCTGGAGATGGTGAGAGAGGCACAGAGAAGGCAAGAAAAGGCTTTAAGGTCACACAGCAAAGCAGAAATAGATATCCTCCACAACCTGAGTGAGGACTGGTATAAAAGTGAGGGTTGGGGGAGTAAGGTGTGAAAACAAGGCAGAAAGACAAGATGGGAGATGAGGGAGGGAAGGGAGGGGAGTATTTAAGGAAGCAGAATGATGGGGGAGCTGAGGGAGAGAGGAGGGGATTACAGAGTGATAAATAAGCAGGAGAGGAGATGGATATCCCATGAGCTGGTGCCCCTGGAGGGTCATCTGTGGGTTTTGCTGGTCCTGCATCCATCTTCCTTCTCCTGTTTCTTTGGGACAGGACCTGCCCTCTCTCACACTCCCAGCTCCCATAACTTAGGTAGGCTAAACCCTCTCTCCAGTCCAGGAGTGGGTGTGGGACTCAGGCCTGACCCATGAGTCCAGGTAATTGGTTCAGAGATCAGTATGTGCCCCATATTTGGCCAATAAGAATCAGTCCCAGGACATTAGTTGGAAATAATGAAGGAAATTTATTTTTCAGTTGGACCTACCAAGTTGGTAGGATGCCATCCTGAGACTGCTGGGGTCCTCTTTGTCCACACCTGGAGAGAGACTGCCTGAGACTGAAACTAACACAAAAGAAAGCTGTGAAATCTGTCTATAGATTCCTCATCTCACTGTTTGAGCACCTGGATCCAGCCATACCTGTAGCTGCATGTCATTCATATAAGCCAATCTGCTTAAACTGGTACAAATTGGGTATCTATCACTTACAATTTGATTAATACACCTCCACACTTTTTCTGGCCATCCTGAGTGTCTGACCTTTGGCTACTGGTCACTGGGGACCCAGCAAAGATTTTGCTTGTGCTCTGACCCCAGGAACTTGCAAACCTGGTGAACTTGGACTGTTTGCCTGCAAGGGATCCTGGTTGTGAGCCCAGAAGTGCCCCAGGAGAGAGGAGGTCTCAAAAGCCAACACAACTAGAAGAATCCAGTGAACTCTTGCTCATTCTCAGACCAAACCCACAATGTCCCCCCATCCTGACCATACCTGGCCTGGAACACATGACAGCGAAGACAACGGCCCCGTGTATCTTCCAGTATCTGTACATCCAAACAGATCTCACCCTGAACCTCTGCATCTGGGTCCACACGGCTCAGGTTGATCCAGCTATCAATTCCTGGAGGGCACAGGTGCTAACATTTATTAAATACCTACCAGACACTGGCATTGTGTTAACTTAAAAATTCGATTAACATTAAATATGTATTAAATCGTGGACTTCTCATGTCCACCTTCTGATGTAGACGCTGTAATTACCCACACTTGCAGACGAGGAAAATGAGATACAGTGAAAGAAGAGCTTTGCCCATGACCTCACAGCTAGGAAGTGGCAGAGTTGGGATTTGAATGTAGGCAGTATAGTCTAATTCCCTTCATCCTGTACTATCACGCTCTTCACCCTGGTACACAAAACCCTCCATTATTTAATCCCAATACATTCCCCCTCACAAAAATGTTGGGCAGGCCTACCTCTGAGCCTCCATCCAGGTAATTCTCCCTGCCTGAATCAGTCAAGTCAATTTCAACCTCCCTTCCCCTCTCTCTCTATTTCTCTCAACACTTTGAAGATCTCACTCACTGACTTCTAGATTCCATTGTAGCTATTGGGAAGTCATTTCAGCCGGATAACTGATCTTGTGTCAATGATCTATCTTTTCTCTTTAATTTTAAGGATCATGTGTTTGATGTTCACAATTTCACTGCATGGGCAGGTAAGGTTTTTTTTTTAATCCTGCTTACTGTGGTTTGTGCTGTTTCTACTTATGGAATCATGTCCTTCCTTGAGTTCTGGAAAATGTCAGGTCAACAATTTTTTTTTTTTATCCCTTCCTCTCCCCAATTTTTTCCTATTCTTTCCTCCCAGGACTCCAATTAAAAGGACATTAGACCTTCTTGGTAATTTTTTATGTCTCTGAACTTCTCTTTTATATTTTCCTTCTTGATTCTCTGGGCCAAAGTCTAAATAACTTCTTCAGATCTCTTTTCCAGTTCACCAATTCTCTCTTCAGCTCTGAATGATCTGCTGTTGAACTCAGCCTCCCAGTTTTCAATTTCAGTGACTACTTTTTATCTCTAAAAGTTTGATTTGGTTCTTTTAAAAATATGTTTTTTAATGTATCGCTTTATGATTATCGCCGTCCCTTTCTGGTGATTACATTTCAGTGTACTTAAATATTTTATTCCTTTTAAAATTCTGTATATCATAAGTATAAATTCTAAAATCTTCATGGGTTCAAATCTGGAGGTTATTGTGTCTGCTGACACTTGCTCATGGTGGCCCACTTCCTTGTGTGTGTGATGAAGCACTGTCCCACCTCACCTCTCTCTGTCTTCACTGCTACCCCCCAGTCCAGGATGCCATCAGCTTCTTCACTCGACTATGACAACAGACTCCTAATTGATCTCCCACATGTACTCCTGTCCCACTGTGATCCAATATCCACAAAGCAGCACAGAGATCTTCTGAAAATGTATCTAATCTCTCCTGTCACTCCATCCCCTGATAATACGGCTCCACTCTCTTTGGTGTCTTGCTCAAGGACCATCGATAGCTCCTCAGTGCCTCCAGAAGAAAGTCCAGACTCTAGCCTGGCACCTCCAGCCTTCTCCAACCGAGACCCACCCAGTGCTCCATCTGGCCTGGCCTACACCTGACCCTAAAAGAGAATCTACAGAGACATGCTTTAGTGTCTCTGCCAAAGCACCTTTAAGAACCAATTCATTCCCCTTCATCCAGGAAACCTTCCTCGACTACACCAGCCTCACTATCTGCTTATCCTCATCCACCATCATGCCAGTGATACTCCACATGCCTCCACCCCAACATTCCTGTCCTGCTTAAAAAATAAAAAGCACCCACATCCAGACACATGGACAGCTTCCCTTTTTTCCTTGCTCCTTGCTCTGTGTGAGCATATTTTGTGTTTCTGTCTGGTCCATAAGCTCCTGAAGCTTGGCCTCATACTTCCATCATCTAATTCCACTCCCTTGGGTGGATGTTTCAGGCACAATGGGTGCAGGTCAGCAGATGGGTTGAAAACACAGACTTTGGATGCAGGCACAGCCTGGACTCAATTCCCAACCCTACAGCTTCCAGGAAGGCCGAGTGCCCTCACCTCTCCAAACCTCATTTTCCATCAGCCATAAATTCAAGATCATTCTAGAGCACGGTTCACTTGGTGTTGTGAAAACTAAATATAAAGTGTTTAGCATCAAGCCTGGCACATAGTAAGTCCTAATTAAATAGGAGCAATGATTATGATGATTAACATGTACATTTTCAACTAATCCCCACTGATGAAAAAATACATTATTTGATTACCGACATCAAGATAATTAGTACTCATCTAGATAAAAAGTAATAAAGTTCAATCCCTCTCCATACCTTGAATCTGGTTAAATCCAAATAGATCAAAGACTTGAATGTAAAAAAGGAAAACAAATTGCTGTGAGAAGGAATCATGTAAAAAAAAATTATCTTAGAGTTGGGAAGACCTTTTTAGATATCACAGAAAAACAAGAGCCATAAAAACTAGAGAAAAAGAAACAGATCTTATACAGAGAAAAAAATGATAAGCAAAAACATAAGTGACAAAGGGAGAAAAACTATTTGCAGCTAATATGACAGAGTTAAATTTGCCTAATATGTAAAGAGCGCCTACAAATCAATAAGACAAGCCACACAACCCCGTGGGTGGCAATGCAACAAACAAAAAAGGAAATAAAGCAACTTTTAAATATGCAAAAAGGCTTTCAATCTCATTTATAGAGAAATACAAAATAACCTACACAAAGAGATCATTTTTTTACCTATCAGATACAAGATCAAAGAGTTTGGTAATTGCTGGCAAAGGTACCCTGGCAGGGTAGGCAAATTGTTACCTCCTCCAAAGAGGGTAACTTAGCAACAACTCTGTAATGTGCTAATATGGATACTCTATGACCCATCTACTTCTATGAATTTATCAAACTGATTGATATAACTTGCACATTTGTACATCACATTTGTACAAGGCTATTCACGGCTGTATTGTTTGAGCGAGGGAGGGACAGTGAACCACCCAAGAGCCCATCAGGAGGGAACCAGCCAAATAAACGATGATATATCCATACAATGGAGTGCCACGAAGTCAAAGATCAAAGAATGTGGAAGCTCTTGAGGAACCAATATGGAAAGATCTCCAGTGTAGATGGTGAAGTGGAAGGCAAGGGACAGAACAGTGAGTATAACACGCTGCCATTCCTCTGAGCAGAGCACCAAACACATACAGTGCCGTGTTGAGAGCGCAGACTGGAGGTAGACAATCTTGGTTCAAATCCTAGCCATCACACTTAGTAACTTTGTGATCCCGGGCAAGCCAACTAACCAATCCCCTCTACCTTGAGAGGTTCGCCTGTGGAACGGGCAGAATAAGGGTACCTACCTCACAGGCTCGTTACGATAATTAAATGAGTTGATTCATGGACAGCACTTGGAATAAATAAACCTACTTAAAATATTTCTAGGGGTGCCTGGGTGGTTCAGCCAGTTAAGCGGCTGCCTTTGGCTCAGGTCATGATCCTTGGGTCCTGGGATTGAGTTCCATGTCAGGCTCCTGCTCAGCTGGGAGCCTGCTTTTCCCTCTTCCTCTCCTGCTCCCCCTACTTCTGCTCTCTCTCAAATAAATAACTAAAATCTTAAAAAAAAAAAAAAAAAGAATCATTATCTCTAGAAGGACATATAAGAAACTGACAACCTTAAAATGAAAATGGAATTGCTGGGTTAGAGAGGGATAGTTTCCCCCGCTAATTATACCTTTTGAATATGGAACTACGTAAAGTAATTAACTACTCAATAAATAAATAAAAAAAAAATTTGTTTTAAACGAACAACTGATGAGGCACCTGGGTGGTTCAGTCGTTTAAGCATCTGACTCTTGGTTTCAGCTCATGTCATGACCTCTGGGTCATGAGACTGAGCCCAGTGTCAGGCTCTATGCTAGGCAAAGATCCTGCTTAAGATTCTCTCTCTTCCTCTCCTTCTGCCCCCCCCCCACCCCTCTTGGCCGTGAGCATTCTCTCACTCTCTCTTCCTCCCAAAAAAAAGAAAGAAAGAAAGAAAGAAAAGAAAAGAAAAAGAAAAATCAACAACTGAAATAATTTCCCCCTGAAGACTGCTTCCCCTGCCACTTGCTACATGTTCTCAAATGCCCAGCCTAGACATGGCCACCCATATTCCCTCTGCCCAGCTGAAGGCTGCTGCCCCTCGCCCACCTCTGGGGTCGGCTGCAATCGCTTCCCTGCTCAGCGAGATCTTGCCAATGATGTCATCGTGCCTGTGGAAAGGCGGGCAGGTGAGGGTCCGAGTCATTAAATAGCGGGAACAGGCATCAAGGGTCAGTTGGGTGAATACTTTGCTTTGGGGCATCCCGCCTTCCCCCAGGTACTCAAGCAGGGGTCCCCAGTACACGCACCCCACTGTATCCTCGTCCAGCACGTAGAAGGCCAGGTGGTGGAAATCCAAGGGCAGGTGAATGGTGTACTCCTCCCCCCAGAAGGGGCTCAAGCTCCTCCAGACAGTTGCTGTTCTGCAGAGGAGGGCACGGGGGGGCTGGGGACCCTTGGGTCACACAGGTGGCAGACACCTGGGGACCCAGACATACACATGCACACAAACCTCACACTTATTTCCATGATGTGCATAGATACACACACAAATACACACACAGAGGGGTCCCTGCGTGGGTTAGTCAGTAAAGCGTCTGACTCTTGATCTCAATTCAGGTCTTGATCTCAGGGTCAGGAGTTCAAGCCCCATGTTGGGCTCCATGATGGGTATGGTGCCTTCTTAAAACAACAAAAACAAAACACAAATACACAAGCAGGAACCCCAATACTCACATACCCTGAGACCTACACACACACACACACACACACACACACACACACATTCCCACAAGGTTGGACATGAAAAGAGAGACACTCACAGACACACCAAGAACGCCAGAGACACATTCCCATACACACAGATACACACAGGCATCCTCAGAGATTTCTAGAAATGCATATCTATGTGTTTCTACGTAGCGACACATACAGATACAGAGAAAACAGACAGATTCACATAGATACACAGATCAAAAAAAAAAAAAAAAAAAAGCCCAGCACATAGAGACACAGAGACCCACAGACACACACTTACACACGTATGGTGACAGATGGTAGATACACACACAGAATCCCTTACACAGTAACTGACAACATGCAAATTCCATTCATTCACTCATTCACTCCATGAACACCCTGTGTGCCAAACCTTGTGGGCTATGGAGAATCAGAGGAAGAGGTGCCCAGGCCCCTGCCCCCACAGAGCCCCCTTCAGTGGGCAGGTACTCTCTCCTGAACTCTTATGACACATGACACAGTGAGACAAGTCCTGTGGTTGGGGTGAGCTCAGTGGCACTTGGCTAGGTCTGGGGGTGTGGATTGGAGGAATCAGAAAATGCTTCCTGCAGGAGCCGGTCAGGCAAAGGGGGAAGAGAAGAGGAGGACGAGATGGCTGGGACAGCATGTGCAAAGGCCCTGAGGCAGGAGTGAACTTGAGTCTGAGGAACTGGAAAGCGCTGGATGGGGAATGGGAAGTGTGCGGGGCCAAGAGACCTTGAAGTCAGCAGGAGCCAGAGCACTCAGGAAGTGAGAGGGAACCACAGGTGGGTTAGGGACCCAAGCAAGCCTAGAAACAGACACACACAGAGAGCATCCTCACTCTGACACCCCTGCCTATGCACTTTATCCAGCAGGGAACGAGGAACCTACTTTGCCCAATGAAGACACACCCAATCTATGGGTGCAGAATTGGGGCGAACCAGAATTGGGCCACTCCTTTTACCCCTTGCCCTGCCCTCTTCCCCAACAAAGACTGTGAACATACCCACACACAGGCACACAGAGATGCACACTCTGCCCTCTACCCCAGCCCAGAGCACCACAGTCAGAGGGACCCATCTTCTCAAACACCCTCTTCCCCCTGTCTCCCTCTTTTCATAGCTGGAAGTCCCTCTTCAGGGCCCAGAGATGCACAGAACAGCAGCCTGGGATCCCACAGAAATCTCTCTGCGGGTTTGGGGGTGGTATCACAGCATGTGGGGAGGGGGCAGCATGAGCATAGAGAGCAATGGAGGGGGTCAGCTGGGGCACTGCAGGCTGACATTCCCCCATGCGGGCTCCCCACCCCCTTGCCCCCAACCCCTCCGGACTGCAACCAGCACCAGAAGCATCCTGAATCCTGCTGTCTCCATAGGAACCCAGGCCTCAGCCACCCGCCCAACTGCCCACCCACACCCCTCAGGCCTGCGGGGGCGGAGAGCTCTCCCTCGGCCTGCGGGGGCAGGAGCCAACCACCGCCAAGCCCCGCGTCCCTCCACCCCACCCAAACTCACTCATGCAGCAAACACCCTCATGTCCTCACTTGTGCTCACGAAGGCGTCTGTGTACCCAAACAAGCAGACACTGGTGCTCACGTGTATATGCAAGGCAGCCCACGGGTGTGCGCACACGCACGCACACACACACACACACACACACACCCTCCACTGGTACACAGTGTGAGCCTGTGAGCTGCACACCCCCAGGGACACGCACATGCAGTCACAGACATTCACGTCAGCCCTCCAACACCCCCCACCACTCACAAGAAGGCCCAGCTGGGCACGCACACACACACACACACACACACACACACACACACACGCCCCAGTGCCCGCAGCACCCAGCAGGCCCGGAACCAGCCAGCCCAGCCAAGCGTGAGATGCCCGCCTCCAGGGAGGCCACGGTGGGAGGCACAGGCGGGCAGCCGCTGAGTCAGTCCCAGGACACTGGCAGGGACATCATCTGGTCCAGGGGGAAGTTGTTGGCCAGTGGGAGGGGCAGGATGGAGAGGGGAGCCGGGAGCGCCAGCTGTCTGTCCCCAGAAGGGCCAAAGCACAAAGCATCCACTGGCAGGTCCCTCGTCTGCTCTTGGCATAGGCATTGCCTTTCACCCGGCTCCTCTTTTCGATGTCAAATCTTGTGCCTGGACCCCTCAGGTCTAGAAGGAGCTCCTCCTCCATTCCCTGCCCTGTTCCTCTTCCTCCAGGCCCGGCCTCTCCACTCCTCACCTGGCCACCACCTCGTCGTCCACCTTCACGATGCAGTAGGGGTCACTGCTCCCAGACCTGCGGGAGGAGGACGTTCAGGAGGGAGGTTGAGAAGACAGCCACGAGTGGAGGTCCCAGTGCACCCTCATTATGTATGGACGGGGCAACTGCGGCCCAGAGAGGGGAGGGGACTGGCCCAGGGTCACACAGCAAGTCGGGGTAAGATGCAGAATCTCAGGGGACCAGCAGGAGATGTCATGGGTACACAGCCCACCCACTGCATGCCCGACCCCCACACATGATCTCTCTAGGCTTCCACATATAGAAACAGAACACTGAGGACTGAGGCCAGGAAGTTCCCAGGGCTGGTCCCAGGTAGCCCAGAGCTATGGTCAACAGCCCATGTTAGAGAGGTTTCTTGGGGTTACCACCTGCTCACGGTGGAACCCAACAAGCCCCACCCCCTGTCTCTGTGGGTGCTGGTTTTTCCTCCCTATAATGGTAATACACATCTCCTGGTGGGGGCGGCGGGGGTAGGGGTGGCTGGAGGAACTAAAGGAGATAACGCATGGTGGGAGGCATCATGGGCTGGCCTCAGAGCTCTACTCCAGGACCCCCTACCCTCTCAGCCAACTTTTCATTTCCACCGGATTTTCCCTGGGGAGGGGACTCCCAGTGCTCAGCCCAGTGAGACCGTTTCTGCTGGTACAGACCAGGGCACCCAGATCTCAAAACCACAACCAACAGCAGCCCCTTGAGGAGGCATGAGCCATGAGCCAACCAAACGCAGCTCCATCCCCCACTTCATAATAAGAGTTACCAGCCCCATCCCAAGCTGTCTACTAGGGCCCTCATCTCCCCTCTGTCTCATCGCACAGGGCTCCTTTGTCTTCCCCCAAGTTCTGAGTGCAGCCTCAGGGCCTTTGCACTCACCATTGCAGCTGCCTAAGACACTCTGTCCCCGATCTTGTCATGGCTGGCTCAGTCCTGCTATTCAATCCTCAGCCCCGCTATTCAATCCTCAGCCCCAAAGTCACCACCTCAGAGAGGCCATCCCTGACTACCTCTGTCCTCTGTGAAATTGACCTCTGATCCCCCTGGGCACCAGAAAGCATCTTGCTCCCTGTTTCTCTCTGTGTTTAGTGTCTGTCTCCCTCAAACTTCTGAACTGTGAGCTCCTTGGGGGAGGACTTATATCCTCCATCCCACAACCCCCCTCCTGAGTCGGAATTCAAACCCAGGTCTAGGGGGCTCGGCATGCATGCTCCTAACCAATGTCCCCTCCACCCCAGCTCAAATGCTCTCCCCAAGTGACCCCCTCTTTTGATGCCCCAGACTCCACACTCTCTCTTTGCCATCTCTAATTGGTCACCAATCCACAGTTACCACGGGATTTCAGGGGAGGGGCTGTTGTCACCCGAAGCCAGTGGCAGTCTGAGCCTTGTCTGCTGGATGAGTCCTTCCTTGTGCCTCAGTTTCCTCTCTGGACTCCTGCCCCCAGCTCCCTCTGTGTGGGTGCTCCAGTGCCTCCATTTCCCCATCTGGCCTCTATTCCTGAACAGCTCAGGCTGGGTGGTGGCCTATGTCCCTACATTCTTTTCTGGGTTCTACTGCTGAACTCCCTAGAGTAGTGCCCTAGGCCTCAGTTTCCCCTTCTGAATCTACCTCAGACCCTCTGGGCTGAGTAACCCTGAGAGCCTCAGTTTCCTAATCTGGCTCTATGCCCTGGGATGCCTATGGCTGGGTGACCCCTAGATCTCATTTCTCTGGCTGGGTTCTCTATCTCTGAGCCTCTTTTAGGTATGGTCCCATTCCTCAGTTTCCCCAACAGCAGATGTGGAGGAGGATTGGCTGGGATCCCAGTAGCAAAGAGCTGGGAGACCCGCCCCCTTCCGTCAACCAGGCCTGACCCTGGGGCACCCACCTCGGGAGCCAAACTCACTTGCCGGCTCCACGGCTCTGACGCACAAGGGCCTTATCAGGCTCCCATCAGGTAGGAAGCAGCTGTGGCAGGAGGGGTGCCCCCACCAGACCCTCAATCTCTCCAGAACCTTGACCTCTCCCATGGGCCCTGCCCCAACTCAAGCGTGGGAAAGAAGGCCCCTCAGCCATTGCCTGCCCAGTGTGGCTTACGCACAGGGCCAGTCAGGGCTCAAATCCCAGCTGTGTGACCTCGGGCAAGTGACTTTGCCTCTCTGGGCCTGTTTCCCCAATTTGTAAATGGAAATGCTTATAGGACCTCAGGAAGTGTTAAGTATAGGCCCTGGCCCAGAGTAAGCCCTGGACAACTTACAGCTACTATGATTAACACGAATAATTCTCAAAATTGTCAGTGGAGGCCTCCTCCGGAGTCAGGTCAGACCCTGCCCTCATACCTGATGAGGCTTCAGAATGAGGCTGGGTTCTTTCCCTTAGGAAACCAGAGAGAGAACACACCCCCATCTAAGAGTCTTCCTGGGTGTGGAGATCCCAGCAGGCTCTGAGGACAGCCCCTCTGAAGAAGGGAGCCAACAGCTAAGGAAACTGAGGCAGAGTGCTGGCTCCCCAACTAGGGTTTAGGGACTTCTTCCCACCCTTGCTCTGGGGCTCACCTTGACCCGAGAACTTGGGGGGAGAAAGGGCGGCCAAGAGGTGTAGGAAGCAGGTATGAGTTAACTCCATCTGCAGGAGAGGCAGAAGGAACCCCCCGCAAGCCGTGTCCACCCCACAAGCCATGTCCCCACCATGAACCATGTCCACACCCTAATGGCCTCACCCAGGACCGGGAGATGGAAACCTGATTTCTGGAGGGCCCCCCGCCCCAGCCCTCTGGCAGTTTCCAGGCCCCCATTCCTGGCCTCACTGCCCTGACAGTTCCAGAATGTCATTCTCCGAGGCTCTGAGAGGGTGTCGCAGAAGGAGGGAAGCAGGGGCTTGTCCAGATGCTGCATTCACACAGCAAGCGCTCTGCCTCTATCCCAGGTGCATGTTTATTTGGGGTAGCTGATGAGGATGAAGGGAAGCTAAAACCTCTCTCGGCAGCCCAGGGTTGGGGAGGGGTGAAGTTCCTAAAATCAAAGGCTGGAGACCCTTCACTGGGGACCCACAGCTGGGGGGCGTCAGAACATAGCTAAGCCCTCATCTCAACTTGGGTAGAGGGTTAGAATCCAGGTTTCTGCTCACCCTTGGCCACGGGGTAAATCCTAACAGGTTCTCCACCCCTCACAGCTGCTCCAGGCTGAATAGCCCCTGTCCAGAGCTCCCATTGTCCAGGCAGGAAATCGAGACCCAGGAGGACCAGGTTCAAGGTCACGCAGCTGATGTCCTGCCAAGAATCCCACACCTGTCACAGGTGCTGACACCTCAGAGCCCCTCTGGGCTCCAGGCCAAGCAGGAGGGGGACCCCTCCTGCCATTCTGCTGATTCGGCAACTGCTGACTCAGCCCTAGAGGAAGTAGAGCCAAGGACTGGTACCCACAGGAGCCCGAGGGTCCTCCAGCCCCCATCACACCTGCCTGGTCAGGGTGTTACGGGGTGGGGGGGGTCGGGGGGGCTCGGGGGTGGAATCTTCAAGAGACTCAGCATCCAGGTAAGGCCCACACAGGGAGCTCCTTGCTGGGGAGCTCAGGGCTCTGGGTCCAGAGGACCCCAGTTTCCCCCAGGTCTAGCTGGTGGGCCATCTGATGACTGTCTTTGAACCTAAACACCAGATGCACACAGAGGAATGCTGGGGCCACCCGGTGCTCTGGGCTTTCTTCCCAGGGTTCCTTAGATAGGCACCCACCCTGGTCTGGAGAAGCCCCACCTCTGGTACCTGCCTGAACTAAGGAAGAGATACCCCCCCCCACTACCCTCCTAGCTCCAACAAAATCCGACCCTCCAATCCCCTTTAGTACATCCCAGGAACAAAGACATCCCCCTTCCTGGGGCAGGGTGGCGCATCTGCTAAGTCTGGACGCCCCTTTCCGATAGGACAGCGATGGGCATGAGGTTTTAGCCCTGTGGAGGCGGATCTGCACCAATATTGTGTCTTAGACAGGAACCCCCTGCCCACCTCACCGCTCCTCCCCGGCATGCGGAACGGGCGACCCCTGCCCCAGCCCATGTCCGCTGCGCCTCTCACTCGCGACTCGCCCCGGGGTACTTACACGTCCTTGGCGGGCAGCGCCCGGCCCTCCACCACGCGAACATTCAGGGAGCTGCTCTTGGCCATGGCGCCCAGCCCCAAACTTTACGGGCAGAAGGGTGCCCAGGTGCCGAGGCTGGACCACCGAGGGGGCATCTACATGTCACCAGCTGCGAGCCTGGCGCCCCGTCCCCGGGTCCCAGCGCCGCCTGTGTGAGACGCGGGTAGCTAGGCGGGAGGTTTCCGGAGGAGAAAGAATAGGTGTCCGGGGAGGGGTAGTCCCTCGGACTCTACAGGTAGGAGCGGGGCGCGGAGGAGGCAGAGCGCGCAGGGGCCACCCGCAGCTCTTGCCTCCTGGTCTGAAGCTCCGGGTGGGCGGGCAGGGGGCGGGAGGGGCAGCCCAGGGTCCTCCCCCCAATCCCGCCTCCCGCGTGTCCCCCGCCCGTCCCCGGGCCCCCTCGCGCGCCCTCTGCCGGCACCCCAGCCAAGCGCGCCCGAGCGCACCGGCCACGGAGACCGGGGCTCGCTGAGACTGCCAGGTGGGGAGCGGCCCACTGCCAAGGCGGGCGTGGCCTCTGGCTCGTGGTGAGCTGGCACCGAGCTCAGAAGACACAGCCTGTCCCCTGCCTGCCCTCCCCAGCACAGTCGCACCTCCCCAGCCCTCCCCTGCCTCCCATCCCGGTGCCGCCTCCTCGGTCCCAGTCGCGTGCTCTGTGCGGGAGCAGTACCCGCGGTCGGCGGGAGGTGTCGCTAAAGAGGGAGTCTCACATGCCCCGGGGCGAGGAGGGGGGGGCGGGGGGGGGTTCCGTTCAGAGTCAAGGGAGGGGCCTCGAACATCCCCTTCCTTCTCGTTTAGTTTCCAATTAAACCCAGACTGTGCGAGCGGCAGCTCTCACGTCACGGGCTGGCACTGCGGGGGAGGCAGCCGCGGCCGGAGGGGGGAGGGGAAGCCTGAAGACAACCGCGACGGCGGCGACAGAAGTCATTTACAACTCTTTGAACACGTACTGTGTGCCAGGCACTGTTCTAAGCGGTTTCCGGGGATTGTATCGTCTTCGTCCTCACCATAATTCAGTGCACTAAGTGCTATTGCACTATCGCCCTCATTTCATGGATAAAGAAACAGGTTCAGAGGGATTAGATAGCTCAGGGAAGGCCTCAGGCAGTAATTGGCTTGCCTTTCTGGATTTGAATCCTAACTCCACTGCTTGCTAGCTGTGTGGTCTTGAGCAAGTCACTTAACCTCTCTATGCCTTGACTTGCTTTTCTCGTCTGTTCAACAGGAATAACATAGTATTTTGCTCATAGCGTTTTGAGAGAATTGGATGAGATAAAGCAGATACGAAAGAAGCAGATACAGGTCTCAAAAAAATAACGTAAAACATAAAGCACATAAGAAGCTTATAGAAGGGGTGACTGGGTGGCTTAGTGGGTTAAAGCCTCTGCCTTTGACTCAGGTCATGATCCCAGGGTCCTGGGATCCCACACATCAGGCTCTCTGCTCAGCGGGGAGCCTGCTTCCCCCTCTCTCTCTGCCTGCCTTTCTGCCTACTTGTGATCTCTGTCTGTCAAATAAATAAATAAAATCTTAAAAAAAAGAAGCTTATAGAAAGGGTTTGCTATTATTATTATTACTATTATCCTTCAAGGTATAACTCAAACATCACATCACCTCTCCTAAGAAGCCTTCCAAGATACCCTTCTATCCCAGACAGAGGTTTCCTTCTCTTTTTCTCTGCTTCTCAGTTCCACGTTTGTCCATTTCTCAAGTGTCAAAACTTGGAGTTTGAAAAACACATCTGAAACAATGCAACAGGAAGAGCCTGTCCCAGGATAGATATTTACACATTTCTCCCCATGAGTTTGTTGTTTACCCGCCTAAGAGTTCTTGGAAGAGCTGGCACCAAGCCTGACTCACTTCGGTCAGCCCAGGGTTGGGCACCAATGGGAAGGCCCCAGCTGAATGATTGCTCCAGCCGACGCCCAGACTGGCGGGACCAGGAGGGCCTGGAACAGCCCCGGGAGTAGCCAGTGATCTGCCTCCCAAACTCCCCCCTTGACTTCCCACCCAACACTCCAGCCAAGCTTGTAAGCGATTCTCTGAGTTCTCCCCCCAGCTGGCTGCTGTCTGCTGAGTCTCCAACTTCCAAAGACTGGGCCTCAGTTACCCCATCTGGGATATGGGTCTAGCAGGGCTGGCCCCAAGGCTTAGAAGTACTGCAGGGTACCCTTCAGCAGGGTACGAGAGGTGATCCAGGGTCGAATCCAGAACCGCGGTGGCCACAAGTGAGTGTTTACCACCCACCTCCTCTGTGCGCCTTACTAGTGATCCCTGAGCCTTATCAGAGGAAAATGGTACTTGCTGTGCGCGTGCTGCTTCAAGACAGGTGCCCTGTCCCTTTTCCACTCCCGCCTAGGTGAGAGCTTTTGGCTAACCCTTTTTTTTCTGAGCTCCTGCAGAGATCTCAGATAGGCTCTCCGGCCTCTAGGGACCCCTGATGGAACCTGAGGGGCCCGGTCCTGGGGCCACCTGGGTTGCCAGCCAAACTGCCATCAGCCAACTCGGCCAGTCTTCCGGAGCTGAGCAAGAAGTCGCATTCCCAGATGCCCCTCCCCAGGCCCCCAGGGAGGTTATGAAGTCTATGGAATGTGCAGGCCAGGCCTCCAGGGAGCCAGCTCTGTCACCTGTCCAATAACCAGCACTGGAGCCTGAAATGCGCCTGGGACTGTGGCCTCAGTCCTCAAACTTTCCGAATGGCTTGGCCACTTCCTGTTGTTCTGAGAAGTTTTGACTTGAAACTGGCAGAGGGTTTGAGGTCTCCCGGGGCAGCTCCTGTCAAGGGACCAAAGGGTGAAGGGGGCAGAGAGAAGGAGTGTCACCTGCTGGGTGCTACCTAGCTTGGAGAGGAGAGACTATCACGAGCACCCAAGCTTGGGCTGTCACGTGGGAAAGGTCTCATCGTTCTCACGGGGTGTTGTGAGAGTTGATCCAGAGGCAGTGTGAGGCAGCTGTCATCATTCCTGGCACCTAGTAGGTGCTCAAGAAATGCTTAGCCTCCTCCCTTTCCACTTCCTCGAAGCCCTTAAAGACAACCCACGATCATCTTCCGGCCAGCTCTCTCCCTAGCCTAGCGCCCCTGAGACACACACGAGCGCTGCTTTCAGTGGCAGGAGACGCTGAGCTCGTGGGATAAGAGCAGAAGTTCTAGCATCCGGTCAACCCAACCTGGGACTGAATTGTGGCACCTACACTATGAGCTGGGTGTTCTTGGACACCTTCTGGGGGTTCGGTTTCTTTATCTGTAAATTGGGCATAATAACAGCACCCACCTCATCGCCTGGGTGTGAGGATGGCATGAAGAAAAAGTCAGATGTTTAGCACAGTCTGGCATATAGCAAGGACTCAGCAAGAGTCGTGGCCATAGGAGGACTTCCTGAACCCATGACTGTGCCTGACACCGAGCTCCCCCTAAGTGGAACACCAGGCCCCACCCTGAATTCCAGGGAGTGATGGAGCAACCACACTTCAGTAGCCATTACGGCTCCAGGCTGCTGCGCAGAAAGAACCTGGGGCTTCACATCTCAGCAGAGAACTCTGATCGATAGACTCCAAGGTCAGGGATGGCTGTGCCCATCTCCCACTCAATGTTCATCAATGCCACAGTGGGAACGTGAAACCATCTGTGGCAGGAGAATTGACTCCCATGAAAACTGGCAAATGCGACAATGCAGGGGCTTGGGGGGGTGGGGGGTCAGTTCAACAACACACCACTGGGCACCAGATTCCCTAGCCACATAGCCTTCTAGACACTCCTGAACTCAACACTCTTAAGATTTTGCTCCTATCCCCTCTCCCCACACCCACAGTACCCTCGCCCTACCCTGCCTTCCATTAGGAAAGCCCCTTCCCTCCTTTTCCTGTTCCCTTGTTGATCTCCCACCCATACAACTGGATAAAAACGAGGAGGGGTGGGGCTAGCAAAGTAGAGACAATGTTGTGTCAATATCATGGACTATGACATGGTTGTTAAGAAGGATATGCTCAGGGGGCGCCTGGGTGTCTCAGTAGGTTAAAGCCTCTGCCTTTGGCTCAGGTCATGATCCCAGGGTCCTGGGATCGAGCCCCGCATCGGGCTCTCCCCGCATCGGGCTCTCCCCGCATTGGGCTCTCCCTGCGTGGGCTGTCTGCTCAGCAGGGACCCTGCTTCCCTTCCTCTCTCTCTGCCTGCTTCTCTGCCTACTTGTGATCTCTCTCTCTCTCTGTGTCAAATAAATAAATAAAATCTTAAAAAAATAATAAAAAAAGAAGGATATGCTCAAAGACTTGGAATGACAGAGAAAAAATGCTAAAAGAGAAGCCAGAAGTCGTGGGGGAAACACGACCATCTCCACACCACCATCTGGATGCCACAGACAATTACGTGTATATTCTTTGTATGAATATTCCTTTTATTCAGCTGATCTGCGTCGAGGGCCTACTGTGTCCCAGGCAATGGGGATACAGCGAAGTATAGGACCGCCCAGCCCTGCTCCCCTGGGGCTCTCAGGAGCGTGGGGAGCTGACAAAATTTGCTTGCCACTGAAGAAGACACTCTCGGTAGGAAGTAGGAAGTGATACGCAGACGAGAAAGCAGACAAGGGAATCGGGCAGCAGCAGAGGGCTTCCCCAGACACCAAGACATGAGCTTCTTTTCATCCTCAGAAAATACGCCGCGCTGCCTCCCGTTTCTGAAATCTCAGCTGCCCCAGCTCTGTGGATGGCCTGCAGCCTCTAGAAAGGCAGCCACGACCCCTCCCCACCCACCCCCTCAACCCTGCCTGTTGGCACCATTCTGCGACCTTGGTCTCTTGTTCTCTTGTTTTGTGGTATTTTACACGCTTGTCTTATCTCTTAAATGTCAGGGACAATGTCTGATTCATGCCGTGCCTCCCACACCGCTTGGCACGTAAGAAAGACTCAAAACACACTCGCTGGGTTAAATAGAATTCTGTTCCCCTCCGGGGCTGGAATCTGGCCTCTCTCGTGGCGATAATAGTCGTATTATTTCTTACTTCCTTTCTGCCCACAGTGCCTAGGACTGCAGCTTCATCTCTGCCAACATACCGTCTCTCTGCTCCATGTCCACCCCCAAACCTGGGGCAGACCCCTCTTCTGGCTCCAGAGACCTGCCTGTCTCTAGACCTCAGTTCCCCTCCTGTGGCCCCATCCCTTCTAAGGCCAAGGCTGGGGCAAGAAAGACAAGCCCTGGCCCAGGTTGGGGGTAAGCAGCGTGTTCTTTGTCTCGGGAACACAAAGCCCCATTTGTGATCGCTGGGCACGATTCTGGGCCGGGAGCCACGTAGGACAGGAGGCTGTGGTGGGAGGAGTGGGCAGGATTTCCACAAACCCCTCCCGTGGGCTGGCTGCCGAGGAAGCAGTCAGTCCCGTCCTCCCACAGCCTGAAACAAGGTATCCGTCTGTCTGTCCAACGCCCCTGCTTCCTCCTTCCCCATCCCTATTCCCCAAGGTGCGCCCCCCCCCTCCACCCCCTGCCTTGGAATGGAGAAATAGGAAGGGGGAAACCACCCAAGCATGAGACTTGGGGGTGGGGAGAGTGGCTATTTCCAGAGCTGAGCGCTGTGGCCAAGGGCAAGGCCAGCGGAGAAATTGTGTCCCACTGTCACTCAGCAGTCCCACTCACCCTCTCTCCCAGGATGTGGGGATAGACACAGGTGGGGATTTGAGACCTCTGCCTTAGCAGCATGAGAGGGGAGCCCCAAGAGAAGCTGAAAGCAACACCTTATTTATTTTTTTAAAAAGATTTTATTTATTTATTTGACACAGAGAGAGAGATCACAAGTAGACAGGCAGAGAGGGATGGGAAAGCATGCTCCCCGCTGAGCAGAAAGCCTGACACTGGGCTTGATCCCAGGACTGAGATCATGACCGAAGGCAGAGGCCCAACCCACTGAGCCACCCAGATGCCTCGACACCTTGTTTAAAATAGAAATGCTGAGGCCTGGGTCATGTACCCACAGCTGCAGCCTTCTGAAGACGGTCTGCTTGTATATAGACCTTTTCCTCTCCTCGAAGCTATGAGCAGTTTCAAGGTAAGGATGGGTTATCTCTAAAAACAAAACCAAGGCCCATCACTTCTCAGCCTCTTGTCCTCAGAGGGTCACTTAACTCCCCTGGGCCTCAATTCCCTCATCTGTTATTGGTCACAGGTCCGGCCCCTCCTTGGCCCTCTCTGGTCAGTACCTATCCCATCATCCTTGAATTCTGCACACCAACCTACAGACCTTTGTTCTCTTTGTGAAAGGGGGCAGGGTGCATGTCCTCCTGCCTCAGGGCCTTTGCATATGCTCTTCCCACTACTTGGAATACTTTTGCTTTCTTCTTCTCACCCCCTCCACCCCACCCTTGAGGTCTCAGGTCACACGTTACTGCCTCAAAAAAGCTTCCCTCCCTGCTCCTTGCACCCTAGACTTCTCTCCCTAGTCCAGAGTGGCTGTACCATTTGGAATTCCCACCAACAGCGTAAAAGTGATCCAGATTTTCTGCCTCCTCGCGGTCATCACCGTCTTTGTCTTAGCCAGTCTGATAGGTGCACCATCAGCCTGTATGCCCCATGAGGGCAGTTTCTGCCTTATCCACTGCTGTATCTTCACACACTCTCTAGTACTGAGTAGGTGCTCAATAAACATTTGCCCGCCAAAAAACACCTCTAAGAGAACAGAAATTCAAAAGGGAGGATGCATACTAGCTTCACGACAATGACATCCTCTGAAGAGACAAGGAAGGTAATGAACCTGTAGAGGGAAAGATCCAAGGGGGGGCTCAGCTATATCCGGACCATTGTGGTTAAGAGGGTGCTCTCCACACCCAGGTGGCCCAAGTTCAAATCCCACCTTAGACCTGACATGATGCATGAAGGAAAAAGTGGCAAATCAGGTCATCAAACTTTAAAACCTTGCTCTGCAAAAGACCATGCGAAGAGAATGAAAAGATCAGCTCTGCCTGGGAGAAAATATCCAGCAGAGGATTATCTGGAACATCGAGACCTGTTATCTAGAATATATAAAGACGTTCTCAAAACTCAACAGCTAAGAACAATTCATTAGAACACAGGCAACAGATATGAACAGATATTTTGCTGAACGGGATGGCAAAGAGGCACACAAAAAGATGTTCATCGTCATCGCGGCCAGTAGAGAAATACCAAGGAAAACCACAGTGAGACCTCACGGCGTACCTACCGCACTGGCTCAGGCAAACACGGTAATGACCATGAGGAGGCAGAAAATCTGGATCACTGTTTGCTGTTGGTGGGAATTCCAAGTGGTACAGCCACTCTGGAAAAGACTCGAGCAGCTTCCTTAACAATTGTGCTCACGGGTGTCTATTCTGGAGGGAGGAAAACTGACGCTCACACAAAAACCAGGACATGAATCTTCACAGTGGCTTTCTTCATGAGAGCCCCAAACGGCATCTAATCCAAACATCCTTCCACCCAAATGGTTCACCAAGCACGGCACATCCACCCCGTGGCATGCTACTCAGTGATCAGAGAGCGTAAACACTGATGCGTGTGGCTAGTAGGATGGATCTCAAGAGAATGAAGCTGAGTGCAAAAGACAGTCTCACAGGTTGCATACTGTCCAATTCTACTTACAGAACATCCTTGAGGTAACAGAACTGTAGAGATGGAGAACAGATACATAGTTGCCTCCTGGCAACTATGAGGCAGGAGGGAGGGAGGTGGTCCTAGCTTTCCGTAGCATGAAGGATCTCTGTGAGGAACGTTCTGTAGGTAGCTTGATTGTGGCGGTCATAGGAGTCTATGTGTGATAACTTTTTTTTTTTTTAAATTTGACAGACAGTGATCACAAGTAGGCAGAGAGAGGCAGAGAGAGAGGCAGGCAGAGAGAGAAGGAGAAGCAAGCTCCCTGCTGAGCAGAGAGCCCAATGCGGGGCTCGATCCCAGCACCCTGGGATTCTGACCTGAGCTGAAGGCAGAGGCTTTAACCCACTGAGCCATCCAGGCGCCCCCATGTGTGATAACTTTGCATTGAACTAAATACACACACACACACACACACACACACACACAGGAGCGCATGTAAAACCATGAGATCTGAATAAGGTTGGCGGATTGTCTTGATGCCAATTTCTTGGTGGTGATTGTGTCCCGCAGGGTGCAGGATAGAATCCCTGGGGGGAACAGAGTGAAGGGAAATGGGATCTCGCTGTGTTGCTTCTTCAACAGCATGTGTATCGAGAAGGGTCTCTAAACAAAAAAGTCTTCCAGGAGCTACATGTCTATTAGAATGACGTTCAAGAAACCCACCAGTACCAACTGCAGGCAAACTTACGGAGCAGCGATGAGATCGCTCATGCTTTGCTGGCGTGAATATAAAAATGGTACAGCCACTTGGAAAAAGTTTGCTGTTTTTTATACAATTAGACACAGACTTACCATATGACTCAGCAAGCTTACTCCTATGTACTTACTTGGAGCAGAATGAAAGCTTATGTTCACACAAAAAACTGTACATGAACACAGGCTATATTTGTAATCGCCCGGAACGAGAGATGACCCAGCAGGGGGCTGACTAATGAGACCATGATGTAAAATCAAATACTACTCCGCAATGGAAAAGAATGAAATACAGGTACACATGTGGACGTGAATGAATCTCAGAGGAACGCTTCTGGGTTACAGAAGTCAGACTCCAGCGGCCACAAAGCAGAGAATTCCGTTTCTGATATTCTGGAAAAAGCACACCCACTGGGACAGAGAACGGGTCAGTGAGAGGTTGCCAGGGGCTGGGATGGGAATGAGGGTTGATTATGGAGCATGGGGACGGCAGGGGGTGAGGGAAGCATTTTGTGTCTTGGCCTTGGTGGTGGTTACACGACTCTGCGCATTTACTAAAACTCACAGAACTGTATGTGAAAGAAAATAGGAAGTTTACGGTATGTAAATTATACCTCAATGCTTTCAAGTAAGAAAATATTAGGTCATGTATCTTATAACTTCACATCGATTTATGTCGAAGGATGTATTTGCAATTTAATGCAATGTCCTCAAAGGGAAAATGTATATTATTTCAGCTCCTTTCTAAAAATATGCTCTAACAAAATGCTTAGGAGTTGTTTTTAGCGATTTAGGGATTATAAGTATAGGTGTGGTTTTTTGCTAATAGTGTTCTTCTACAATAAGAAAATGCAATTCTTTACATGAAAAAATTATTTAAAACAGGAAACTAAAATGATAGAAAGCAAAGACGAGAAGATGCTAGCGTGTGTTATTTCTGGGTGGAGGACCCAGGGGTATTACTCTGGGCATTTTTCCCTAATGCCTTTCCCTGGAGTACTGTTTTAAGAATTAAAATTGGTATGGGGCGCCTGGGTAGCTCAGTGGGTTAAAGCCTCTGCCTTTGGCTCAGGTCACGATCCCAGGGTCCTGGGAGCCTGCTTCCTCCTTTCTCTCTCTCTGCCTGCCTCTCTGCCTACTTGTGATCTCTGTCAAATAAATAAATAAAATCTTTAAAAAAAAAAAAGAATTAAATTGATATTATGTAGAGAGCGCTTAGTAACTGTGGTTGCCCAAAGTATGTCAGCTCCTCCCTCCCATATCCTCCAGATCTGGATGATGGGTCCCTTCCAAGCCGGTCTCCGCTGGGTGGTGCTGAGTTTTCTCTAACCAGGCTAGGGGGTTCCCAGAGACTTGGCCAGGGTAGCCCCATCCCCAGCAAAGGGAGTTGACCCTCAAAGAGCTGCAACACAGTAGGCCCTCAGCACCCTGCCTGGGACCTGGCAAACAGTAGGTGCCTAATAATTATTCTTTTGAACAGACAACTGAGCGTGCAGCCGCGATAGAGGTGTCCTATCCCACCCAGCCAGGAAGAAGCTTGACCAGACACGGCGCACCGAGGGACCCACCTCCTTCTCACCGCACCCCAGTTTAGATTTGGGAGTTAAAGCCCTCTCTGGGATGGGCAGAGCGCGCTCCCTTCCCAGCTGCCCCCGCACCTTGCTCTGTCCCTCCCAGGATGGATGCCCCTGGCCTCAAGCAGGCAACGGAATGTTGTGTGGTTGGTTGCCTGGGCAACCGGGGCCTGCTAGGTGGCTGCCTTCTTGGAGTACAAGAGCTCGCTGCCATGCTGCCCTCAACCCGAAACCCCCAGGGCCTTCTGAGTGAGCGCAAGACTCCTGCCTTGTGGAAAGGAAGCCCCGGGACAATTGCAGGGAGAATGGCCGTGCCCTGGGAGGAATATTTCCGACTGGCCTTGCAAGAGAAAGTGCCCGAGTGAGTGCTTCGGAATGGAACTGCGGGGGAAGGGTGGAAGGGGGGCAGAAGCAGGTGGGATGACCCATGCCTTCCCCTTGCCTGTGTCGCACAGCTTCCTTGGGCGATTCCTGGTGGCGTATTACTGTCCCCACTTCACAGAGGAAGCAACTGAGGCTCAGAGGAAAGTGGCATCTGGGCTAGTTAGGGCAGAGCTAGCCGCCCAGGCCCCTCCTCTGTTCCTGATCCCCACCCCTGGCTGACATCCAGCTGAGATTAAATACTTTGGACCGAGGGGGAAAGGAATTCTGTGAACTCCTGCTCTGCTCTCCCTTCGAACTCTGCATTTACAAGGAGGAGTGGAGGAAGCTTGTGGGGTACCTCCTTTGTGTTCTGCAGCGGCTGAGAGTCCCAGGCTCAGGGCCAGAGTCCGGACCGGTGCCGGGACTGCCCTGCTGAACAGAATGTTCAAGCATCCCTTCTGCTGTCTCTACACAGCCACCGTGTAGGGCCGTGCACAACCCCTCCCACTGCCCAACACACACACCCCAGCAAGACTCCAGATCCCAGCCACCTCCTGGAGCCTCGCAGGGAGGTCTAGGGGAGGTCTCACAGCCTTCCAGCCTTCTGGCCACAGCTTGGCCACAGCAAGTAGCTGATCTCCCCTGCACCCCATTCAGCCTTCCACCAACCCCTTCCTTCCAGTTCACCTGGAATTCCCCTTTCTCTCCTTTCTCAACCCCGCCCCTGTCACTGCATCAACTCTGCTCTCAAACTGAGCGTGACTGCCCTCCTCTCCTCTCCCCTACGACCACCAGATCAGACCCACACTGTCTCTGTGTTATCCCAGAACCCCTTCACCATCTCCTGCAGCTGCCCTGCCTCTCCTATGGTTCTCAGCCCCCACAGCAGCCTCGAGAGCCTTCTACAATCCAAAGTCCTTCTCTTGAGGCCTTAGCATTGGCCATTCCCTGCTGGTATCCACGTGTTGACCTCCTCTTGCCCCACGGGTCTCTGCCCAGGTGACCTCAGGGTCTCCTCGGAGAGACATTTTCATCTCCCCATTGAAAGACTTCCTTTTGTCTGCTTAATACTTCATCAGACACCTACCATGTCCTGGCCTTATTTATTATCTGTTAGCTTTATTTCCTGTGCCCCCACCCCAGCAGAATGCCAGCTTCTGGAAGGTGGGGATTTTGTCTGCCTTGCTCACACTTGCACCGCCCCCCGCCCCCCCGTGCCTAGAAAGGTGCCTGGCAGAGTAGTTGCTCTGTACGATATGTTGAATGAATGAACAACTCAACAACTAGTATATGACTCATGGGGGCATTTCAAGCACTAGAGGGGAGTTTGGGGGCCCTGGATCTTGCCTCCTTCATTCCCATCTCCCCCTTGGAGCCCCTCCAGGAAGATCCCAGAGCACAATGTGGACCACCTCCCGCCGGTGCTGCGCCTCCTGGAGAAGAGGCAAGAGCTGATGGATGCGGACCGGGACCTGCAGGCCCAGAAGGAGGTGAGCCTCCACTGCAGTCCCTGAGACTTTTTCGGACCCTGGGCAAAAAAAGAAAAAGAAAAAGAAAAAAAAGGTGGTGAGCAAGGCTTGGGAAATAATGCAGCCAACTTACTAGCTACAGAGTCTGAGATGGGTCCTTTCACCACTCTGAGCTTGGGTTTCCTATCAATGATCAAGTGAGATCAGCTGATGCACATAAGTGCTCACTGAGCACCTACTACGTGCACAATACGGCATTGGGATCAAGAAGTCTCACCACTGTCCCCCTCCGTGGGATTCACAGTCTAAAGGAGACACATGTACAGGTGGGGACGCACTGAGAGGAAGCCCCTCTCTCCACCAAGGGTGGTCAGGGAGGGCTTCCTGAAGGAAGTAATGTCTAGGGATGGGCAAATGGCAAGTCAGCTTATCTCGCAGAAGGGGGGTTTGGGTGAGGAGGGAGAAGATGGCAGAGGGAAGGGCGCATACAAAGATTGGAAGACAAGGACAAAACACAGGAGGACGAGTGTCTAGAAGACAGTGTCAGAGGAAAGGAGTAAAATGAGACCAGAAGGAAGGACAGGGACGGTGGCATGCAGGGGCATTCAGGCTTCATCATGCATGATAGGAGCATTAGGTGGATTTGAGCAGGGGTGTAGGGACTAGATCAGGGACTACAGACAACAGAAGTAGGAACCCGAAGGTGCTGTATAACTTGAACCCCCACACACACACAGAAACCCACCCCTCACCTCTCCCCAGGTGTTCCAGGCTGTGACGGCAGCCCAGAAACAGCGCTGGGAACAGTTGGAACAGAAGGAGCGGGAGCTAAAGGGATCTTTTGTCCACTTTGACAAGTTCTTGCAGGTGGGTGGATATGGCTGGGGGAGGGGAGGCAGTTCATCGGGTCACAAAGTCACCATCCTGTCGGGGCCAGACCTGCATGTGAATTTTAAAAGTGGGCTTATTGGGGGCCCCTGAGCAGCTCAGTTGGTGAAGTGTCTGCTCATGACCTGAGCCCAGGGTCCTGGGATCCAGCCCCACCTTGAGCCCCACGTCTGGCTCTCTGCTCAGCAGGGAGTCTGCTTTTCTCTCTCTCTCTCTCTCCCCCTGCGCCTCTCCCAACTTATGCTCTCTTTGACTCGATTACTCTCTCTCAAATTAATAAACAAAACTTTTTTTTTTTTTTTTTTTAAGTGGGCTTACTGGGGCGCCTGGGTGGCTCAGTGGGTTAAAGCCTCTGCCTTCGGCTCAGGTCATGATCCCAGAGCCCTGGGATCAAGCCCCACATCAGGCTCTCTGCTTGGCGGGGAGTCTGCTTCCCCCTCTCCCCTCTCTCTGCCTGAATCTCTGCCTACTTGTGACTTCTGTCAAATAAATAAAATCTTTAAAAAAAAAAAGCATCTTTTAAAAATAAATAAATAAATAATGGGCTTACTAATACGAGAGGGAGTAGTAGGAAATACGCACGCACTGACTGAGGCATTTGAGTTTTTAAAAAAACATAGGGGTAAGTGAGGGACCAAAATCAGAGATCCTGGCTGAGTCTGCCCACAGGCCATCTGTGTGCTACCTCCCGCGCGGCGTGCCGGTATTGGGGCGGGTAGAAGCGGTTAGCCCCGCGCGCTCCCCAGTCGTGAGGGCAGTCGCCTCCTTTCTGTCCGCCTCCCCAGGACACCGAGGCCCGGCGCAGCCGCGCGCTGCAGAGGGCGGCAGAGGAGCGGCTGCAGGCGAGCCGCCAGGAGGCGGAGGCACAACGGCTTAGGATCCAGCTGGAGGAGCTGCAGCGGGAGCGCGCGCGATTGCAGCGCCGGCTGGAGCGCCTGGAGCCCTGCGCGCGCCTGCTGGGCCAAGTGTTGGAGCAGCTGCCGGAGGTGAGGCCCTGCAGGAGGTTTTGGGGCTCGGCGCCACCGCGCAGCGTCGCATAGCCTCTGGGACGGCTTCCCGGGTGTGCACTACTGGAGTGCTGACTGTATGCCAGGAATCACCACTTATTGAGCACTGGCTGTATGCCTGGGGACAAAGTTTGTTCTTGAATTCTCCCCAAAGCCCGGTGAAGTGAGTCCTGCTCTTGTCTACCGCATTTTATAAATGGGGAAACCGAGGCTCACAATGGTAACTTGCACTCAGGGACACACAGGCGAAGGGGGAGGTGCTGTATCCAGGCACTCAGTACCAGTTGAACGGAACAATCACGGGAGTGAGGCTGGGCTAGGCTTAATGCTGGAGTGGGGAGGGGCGGGACGAGCCCTCATTTCTGGGGTAGGCGCTGTGTGATGCCCTCCTTTGGCACATGGGCTAACCGAGGAGGAAGCGCCGGAGGGCCAGGTGGCATGGAGACCCCATCTTGACCCCACCCCAGTTCCAGGACGTCCCCGAGCTGGTGGCGCGCTTGGACGGCCTGGCCGATATGCAGGCGGCGCTGAGGCTCACGGAGCGCCAGCGGCAGGCGGAGCTGGAGGAGGCCCGCGCGCAGCTGCAGAGGCTGCGGGACGCGGGGCAGGACGAGCTGCTGGGGCAGAGCCAGCGGCGAGCGCAGCTGCTGGAGCGCCTGGAGGCTGCGAGGGAGCGAACGCTACGCTGGGTACGGCCCTGCCGGGAGGAGGCGCCCACCCGGGACCCCAGCCGCCCATCGCCCAAGACGAGTGCCAGGGTTCCTAAGATCAGGCAGACCGATGCTTACCCCGGACGGGCGGCGGCGCTAACGGGCAGGTGCAAGCATCAGAAAGCGCTTTAAGGGGGCGCCTGGATGGCTCAGTGGGTTAAGCCTCTGCCTTCGGCTCAGGTCATGATCTCAGGGTCTTGGGATCAAGCCCCGCATCGGGCTCTCTGCTCAGCAGTGAGCCTGCTTCCTCCTCTCTCTGCCTGCCTCTCTGCCTACTTGTGATCTCTCTCTCTCTCAAATAAATAAATAAAATCTTAAAAAAATAAAAAAGAAAAGAAAGAAAGCGCTTTAGGGCACCAGGGGCCTGGCCCAGCAGATCCTGACCACTGTGCCTGCTTTCCTCCCCCGGAGGCGCCTCTGCGCCCCTGGAGGGAAGAGGACAGGCCCCAGCCCTCCTCAGCAGGCTCCAACCCTGATCTGGAAGGGGGCGGGGTGTTCTTCAGGAATCCAAGTGGATTCAGATCCAGAACACAGCGGCTGAGAAGACCCTTGTCCTGGGCCGCAGCAGAATGGCGACGCTGAACCTGTTCCAGCTGGTGTGCCAGCACAAGGCGCAGCCCCCCACCCTGGCCATCGAGGACACCGAGGGGCAGCTGGAGCAGGTGCGCTCCCTATTCTGTCCCCTCCCACCCCCATACCCTCAGGAACCTCACCTACGCTGGGCTAAGCATGATTTCTCTGTGAGCCAAGATGCCGGCACTCCAGAGGTGGGCTCGGTGGCCTCCTGGGACCCCTGCTGAGGAGGCCTGGGTTGGGTCTTGGCTCCGAGGGGCATCTGCTCCGTGGCCACAAGGAAGTCATGCTCCTCTCTGGGTCTCAGTGCTCTCACCTGTGCCCAGGGGCTGGGGCTGTGTACTGACCACGCACACGTTCATGACAAGTCTGTCCTTTGTCCCAGGGTCAAACAGCACAAACAAGTGACAACATTGATGAGAAACCAGGTGGAGACTCACCTTTAATTAACCCCTGACCCTCTTGCTCCCTGCATGGACGGGCCTCAGCTTCCCTAGGGAGGGAGAGGACGGGGCTGGGTCCTTGTCTTTCTTTCTGCAGAAGTGCATCACAGATGGTGCACAGAAGTGTACCAAGTCATTCAGGTTTGCAAGGCTGTAGAACGTGTGACATGGTTTACAAGGGAAAGGGGGTGGGGTGGCTCTGACTTCAGATGCCTCCGTGGCTTCTAATGGGGCCCCAAAGCATGGTCCCTTTCAGTGGAAGAAATATGAAAGGCCCAGCTGCCCCTGCCGCTCCTGTCCTGCACCCCACACCCCAGATCCCAACCAGACACGGAGAACTCGGGCCCCGGGAGCCTACCTTTGTGCCACGGGCCGAGTGGGACGGGTCTGTGGACACCACTGTTCTCTCAAGTGTGGCCCGGCACCCTGAGCTACATGAGACGACTCCAGGAGGGACAGAGGCTCAGGATGGAACGGGCAAAAGCCTGTCCCTTTTCAACCGACCCTGATCCTACTAAGGAGATGGGGCGAGTGAGTGTGCCTTTAACCCCTGTGGGGCTCCCTGGGCCGGAGCCTCACGCCCCCTCCAGGCAACAGCGGAGTGCAAGAGTCACCTGGGTTTCTTGTGCCTTGTGTTTTTCCACTGCCCCTCCGCTTGTGACAAGGGGTAACTTGATTCTATTTTTGTTAGAATTGTTTTCCTTTTCAAGTGTGACAAAGGGGAAGGGAGAGCCCAAGGGTAAGTTGGCCTCCAGTTCCGGCTCTTGGCAGTGGACATTAAATTCATTATCAATAAATAAGTGACTTAAAAGGAAATATGGGAGGTTAACCCATGGGGACGAGAGCAGGTCAAACACCAGTGAATGTGACTGATCCGATTCAAAGGGGGGAAAATGAATTAAGGGAAGTGAAAATACTCGTTTAATTTTAATGCAGGTGATAACCAGGTAGGAAAACAGAGAGTGTCTGCTCGCAGGCCAGTTAGGAGGCTTGGATGGAGGCCTGAAGGACCCAGAACAGTCTAGGGCAGGTTGGCCGGCCCCTGGGAACCACTGCCATCACTTTTAATAGGGGTCTCCACCCCCAACCCGTGCTCTGCAGCATCCTGTGTTGGGGACATGGCGGAACTGGACACTCAGGGGCTGGGATGTGACTGGCTGTGTTGGGGACCCACAGGTGAAGCTGTTCATCCTGGACCTCTCCGCCATGCTGGCCAGTCTTCGTCAGGCCAAGCCCACACCTGCCTCCCAGCCCTGACCCAGGTAAGCAGAGGGACAGGGTGGCCCCCCACCCTGAAAGGAGGTGCACATTTCCTGTGGGGTGTGTGCTAAGAGGTCCTCACCTGAGAGATGGGAGGGGGCTGTGTCCGCTCAGACTACTGTGGGGAGTACAGAACCGGCATACAGCAAGTACTAAATAAATGTGGGCCATGTGGGGGGCACCAATCTGTCATCCACCACATGGCCTGGGACCAGATCCTCCCTCCCAGGGCAATCACGGCATTAAACAAGCTGATGTGTGTCAGGGGTTTGGAATGAAGCCTGATGCAAATTCTGGTAAATTCTAGAAGAGTGTTTGGTAAGTAAAGTAAAATAGGACCAGCACGGGGGCCATACAGCAAGCACCCACAAGTGGGCACCCGTCCTCTATTGTGGATCCATGGCCTGAGAATCCAACTGCTAGAGGCTGTCCTTAACCTTCCCAGGACCCCACATTGGAGCTGGAGAGCACTGGGCTCGGAAGGTGGAGGCCAGGACCGGTTCTGACCTGTGGGTGTGGTGGGGGCCGTGTGAGTCCCCTTCACAGCCAGAGGAGGAGCCGCTGAGCCCTCTGCCCCACACCCCCCCCCCCACCCCCAGCCACCACCCTCTTGACTGTTGGCCACAGTAGCTGGGGCTTTCATAGCTGGGTCCGCCCCTTCCGGCTCCGTGGTAGACTGCACTCCCAGTCCGCTCGAGATGCTTAATAAAGGTTTATTACATTAAAAATACATCACCAGGCCTTAGGCACTCAGGGCTTCGCCCCATGTGGCCACCACCTCTGAACTTGTGAACCACCCAGGACACATGGAAGCAGCAGCAGCTGAGTGGCCAACTTGGGTTTTGGCTGCCCCCACCCGGCTGGCAAACCCCTGTGCATCCTTGAAGACTGAGCATGAATGGCTCCACCTCGGGCAGAGGTGGCCACGGCCCCGGGTGGCCAGACAGCACCCCTTTCCTGCAGGGAGCTCCGCCAGTGGCCGGCCCAGGGCCAGGCACACGGTGGCACTCGGGAACATCTACTGACGTCCACCCCTGCAGCACGCGAGGAGCCATGGGGCAGGGTCACCTGCCTTACATCCTCTTCCTCATCTTGCCCTTCTTGGCGTGGGTGCCCCGGCCAAAGGCACCCCTCTGCAGCTCCTGGGCTCGGCGCCGGTTACGGGCGGACAGCTGCTTCAGGCCCCCTCGCTGCAGGAAGCGCAACTTCTCCGCCCGGCGCCGCTGCTTCAAGATCTGCTGCTTGGTCTTGAGCTCTGAGCGCACACGGCCTGCGGGGGCGCCCGGACTGCGGGGCTGGGATGCACCTGTCAGGAATTCAGGGAGCTCAGCCTTCTGGTCTACTCCTAGGGCCTCCTCTTCCCGGAAGCCTCCAGACCGCCCCCCGCCCCCCCGCCCATTCTGGGTTCACTGGTGTGGCCCCAGGGTCTGGCTCATTGTAGGTGCTCAATAAAGCTTCCATAGTCTGCTGCCGTGGTCAACAGCATGGACCCTTGAGCCCACACCGCTGGGGTCCAAATCCCAGCCGTGACCTCTCAGACCCTGAGCAAGTCACTTAAGTTCTCTGAGCCTCCGTTCCCCGCTGTGAATTATGGGACTCATGGGTCCCAACGAGGAGTCGGTTGAGGAGGAGGTGTGTACAGTGCTGGGAACGAGAGCCAACCCACAGTAAGGGCCTCCCAAGTGCACTATCATGATTACAGACCACTCGATGGAGATTTACTGAGCATGAGCCCTATGCTGGGCACCGGGGACCCAGCCCTGACTGGACAGACTCCAATCCCTATTTCCACAGACCGCATGCTCTCGGCATGTTAAGCCGTTAGCTTAACTTCCTTGGGCAGGAGAGAGGGCAGAGAAGGCCAGAGAGGCGAAGGGCTGGGCCCCAGGTCACATAGCGGCAGCAGTAGACATCATGGCCCCACCTCAGCCTGTTCTCCCAGGGATCTAGAAGGGCACCTCCCCCCACTCCCGCCTCCCTGGCTCCCCAATAAACCCTAGCCTCCCCTCCTCTACCATGTTCCCTCTCCCTGTCTGGCTCCTCCCCACCCGTAAGAGTGACCTTTTCAGGGCTTCCACACAGATGATCATTACGGCGGTCCCAGATGTCTCCACAGGGGCCAGGGTGCCCGACAGGGACTCATCACCCCCAATGAGGACAAAGCACAGAGGGAGAATGGCTGTTCCTTCCTGAAGCCCACAGGCAGACCCAGAGCAGTGGCTAACACTGGGAGCTGAGCCATGAGGGGTGAGAGGCCCAGGGGAGGCAGGGGCATGTCCACAGAGGCATAGAGAGATGGAGACAGACAGAGACACCAAGAGGGAAAAGGGAGCACAGAGAGACAGGGAAGGAGAGACCAAATACAGAGATGCCTGTGTAGAGAGAGGGAGAGATATGATGAGGGAGAGAGATGAAGACAGAAAGGGGAGAGAAAGACCAAGACAGAGGAAGAAAGGAAACAAAAAATGAAATGACAAGGGCGACAGATGGAGACAGAAAGTCTGAGAGATGGGAAGAAAAGGAAACAAAGACAGAATGAGGAGAAAGCAGCCGAGAGGAGCAGGGACAGGGATGCACAGTCAGAGAGAGGAAGAGAGGAACGGGGACCCAGCAAGAGAGAGTGACAGAGAGGAAGTTTCTGAGAAAACCCAAGACAGAGACAGACAGAGGAAGAAATGTAAGAGACCTAACCAGGGAGGAGAGACGCTGAGGGGAGCGGACAGAGCCCATTCACATCCCACTGCAGCCTCACAGAGAACCAAGGCCGGGATGATCCAAAAGACACTTGCCAACCTGCTCTGAGGACCATCCTACCTTGGCCTCTTCCGCGCTTCCCACCTCTTCGCTCTGGGCCTCGCGGCTGGGACGTTCCTTCGTCTTCTGAATCCCGATCATCGATTTTCTGTTTCTGTTTCCACTTCTGGTAGCTGGGGAGCCGAGTTAAGGAGGCTACGTGCGGGACCATGATGCCCTAGATACCCCTGGGTGGGGAGTAGGTCCTGCACCCACTCCAGCAGATACAGGTACCACCTCTGGGGGCGGGGCAACAGGAGCTGCTCAGCCCCGCCCCAACACCCAGAGTACCCAGTGAGAGAGGCTGCCCTGTCCCCTCCCCTCAACCCGCGCCCGCCTCTAGGGGCTGCTCGCCCCGCCCCCGGCCCCGCCCCTCCGGATACAGGTCCCGTTTATAGGAACTGCTGATGTAGCGGCCACTCTCTGTCTTGATCTTTTTCTTGTCCTCCTGTCCTGACTGTCCCACAAAGCGCTTCTTCTTCCGGTCCCTGCAGGAGATGGAGTCGGGAGAGCTAATGTGGAAGGAGGTGGCCTGGCGCAGCCTACTTTCCTTCGGCGCCTGTTTCTTCCCCACCCTCACAAGGGAAGCAGCTGGCCCATGTCCAGCATACAGCAAGTGCTCAATTAAGGCCCATTCCCTGCCCCTCCTCGCCTCTTCCTAGCAGCCCAGATCTCAAAAGATGGTGTGGGGGGGTCACTGGGAATTGGGGTCCCTGGATCAGGGTTAGGGGCCCAGTGAGGGTACCAATCCTACTCTGCCACCTCCTGGCTTGGTGACCCTGGGTTGAGTCACGCCATTTCTCTCGAACCAGAGTCCAAATGGGAGAGACGGGTCATGAGCTCTGTCGAGAAAGACGAGCCAGCAGGAAGGACAGGTGGACCCAGATCCCTGTTGTGTACGATCAAATCACGGGCACAGGCTGTGGTGGTGGGGGTGATAGGGTCAGTGTCCTTGCCATGTGCGATCACGTGGGACGACATGGAAGGGCTCACAGTCCACGCTGCACACAATCGAATGTGGGAGGGTGACATTTCCTGCTCTGGGGGAGCAAATGGGAGCCCACCTGCCTCCTGTGTGGGACCACAGGGGGCGTGCGCTCGCCAACTCGCTTGCTGGCTCACCACTTCAGCTGCTGCTGGCCTCTGGTCAGGTTCTGGGCTTCGTCCCCCATCAGGTCCAGCACAGCGCCAGCCACCTGCTGCTCAAATGCGCCCCCGTCCCCACCAATGCTCAGGCTGCAGGCAAAGGGAGAGGACACGCCACAGGGTTAGTGGGGGGCCCATCAGGCCCCATCTGCCTGACCCCAGGACCAGCCACTCACCCCCGCTCACTGTCGAAGTCCTTGGGCCGGTAGGGGATGTAGAACTCCTGGTCCCGATGCCGGGCCTCCTCCCTCCGCCTCTTGGCTCTCCGGTCAGGTCCCGGCTGTGGCCGCTTCCGGCCCATGACCTCCGTGAAGACATCCTGGCAGATGGACACCAGTGTCACACCTGCAGCCCCCCGGGGAAGCCACTGGCCTCGTCACCTGCCAGTCCGGCTAGAGTTAAGGGCCAGCGGCTTCCAGGACTTTAAAACTTTGATACTTCCAGGTGCCTGGATGGCTCCGTCATTAAGCATCTGCCTTCAGCTCGGGTCGTGATCCCGGGTTCCTGGGATCGAGAGCCCATTCGGGCTCCCTGCTCAGTGGGAAGCCTGCTTCTCCCTCTCCCACTTTCCCTGGTTGTGTTTCCTCTCTTGTTGGGCCTCTCTCTCTGTCAAATAAATAAATAAAATCTTTAAAAGAAAACAATAAATAAAAATAAAAGTCTGGTACCTCTCTCTGTGCCCTGTTTCCTGCTCTGCATTGTAGGATGACCTTGGCACCACAAGAGCTGGCCGGGTGTAAGAGGAGGAAGCTGGGGGCCAACTGGGGCAAGACCCCTTTCCAGGGGCACCTGGGTGGCTCAGTGGGTTAAAGCCTCTGCTTTCGGCTCAGGTCATGATCTCAGGGTCCTGGGATCGAGCCCCGCATCGGCCTCTCTGCTCGGCAGGGAGCCTGCTTCCTCCTCACTCTCCGCCTGCCTCTCTGCCTACTTGTGATCTCTGTCTGTCAAATAAATAAATAAAATCTTAAAAAAAAAAAAAAAAAAGAATCACTTAAGACCCCTTTCCAGCTCCAGGCTGGTCCCTCAGGCTGTTTGACCAAGGCAAGGCCCTGCCCCTCTCTGGGCCTGGCCTTGCTCTGTACATTATGGACCAGTCCAGGAAGTTTTAACCTGTATTTTTTGGCTACTGAGCCCTTGGTACAAATCAGAGACTGGGCCTGGGGGTAGAGGCTGGGCCGGGGGCAGGGGGCGGTTAGAGGTGGGAGCAGTACCTCCACACTCTCTTCTGCTGCCTCTTCCTCCTCCTCCTCAGGCTTCTCTTCCTGGGGTGCTGAGCAGCTGGGGGCTGGGCCAGCTGTGTCCTCCTGCCGCCCTTGCCGCCCCTGCTGGAAGCTGGCGATGGCCTTGTGGTCCTTTCGCCGCTTGGCACGCATCACCTGGCTGCTCGGGTCCCGGCTGGAGGCGTTGATCTCAAAGATGGTCTGCAGAGGGGACACACCAGTCCTTCCCCCAGTGGCCTCCTTCCCAGCCCTGCCCTCAGCAGCCTGGTGGGCTCTCTGTGGCATTCCTCCCCAGGTCCTTCCAACTCTGTGAGGTTGGTACTCTGATTACCTGCATTTCCCCATTAGAAAGGAGGCCCAGAGAGGGCAAGTCACCAACCCGAGGTCACACAGCTGGGACAAGTGAGAGTGGCATTTTGATCCTGGTTTACCTGGCACCCCGGTGGGGTGCCCAGTGTGAGTCAAGAGGGCATGAAAGGTGACTAAAAGCCAGCTCGAGGCCACTGACAGGCCCAACACATGTCACTCCCCCTCTGGAAGCGGCAGGAAATGGCTACCACACAGAGTACCCGCTGCAGACTAGCAGGGACAAGGGGCATGTCTAGAGATGCTGAGGGGGCAGAGCCGCAAGCTCAGAGGAAAAGCCCCACTGGGGTCTGGCTTTGGGTCAGGAGCTTGGCCACAGTCCTGACTCCCTAGTAGCCTCCGGGACCCCGGCCCCCGCGGGCTCTCCCACCCCCTTACTCACCGCCCGTGAGCGGTAGTTCTTGATGCTGTCCACCAGCTTCAGCCGCTGCAGCTCCCTCTCCTCGAAGCGCGAGCCTGGTGGGGACGGGGAGGAGGCGTGAGACTGGGGAGGCTCCGTGGGGCCCACCCGTAGCGCACTGTCCCAAACCCCCCACGCGGGGACTCACTGAAGAGGGGGTGCAGGCCCAGCACCGCGAGGTCCAGCTCCTTCGCCCTCTTGATGGACTCGGGCGAGGCCGCGGGCCGGGAGCGCACGTACTGCTGCTGGGCGTTGTCAGCCACCCGGCCCAGGCCCCGTAGCTCCAGCGACGCCGCCAGGGTGCCCTGCAGGCTGCTCTCCTCATCGTCTACCACGCTCTGCGGCACCCGGCCCAGCACGCCGTCCACACTGCCCGCGCCTGCCAGCCACACATGGAGCCCGTCGGAGGCCTTGCGGCCTGGCCCCCTGCCTGCAGCCGTCCCTCCCCACCCTGGTCCCAAATCACATCGTCCCCAGGGATGGAGCCGCGGCTCTGGCCGGCCACCTGACAGAGCTCGACCACGTGTCCACAGTGACAGCTTGAGGGCCGCTGCCTGTTTTCGGGAAGAACCCCTCTAGCTGTGTTCTGTCTTTGTCGGACTCTGAGGAGCTGCTGTAGGTCGTACGACCTGCAGAGCCCAAGCCATTCACCAGCTTGCTCTTTCCACTGACTCTCCCACGAGACCGCCGGACAACCCCACGCTACAGAAGAGGACACGAGGCTCAGCAGAGGTTTAGTCCTGCCCAGCAGCGCGCCACAGGGTGCTGTCCAGACTCGGCCCCCGCACTGGCTCGAGAGCAGGGCCACCCATCCTGGCTAGCTCTGGGGCAGGTGTAGGATGGCCGCCCCCAACAGATGACTACCCCGTGCCTGGCTTCTTCTGGGACACTGTTGTGGGGGCTCCTTCCCTCTCTCTGCCCCTCACACCCCCACTGCTTGGTGTCGACCCAGGAGGTCTGCCAGGGGCTCTGGAATCTGCATTTGGACAAAGGGCTGAGCTGCAGGTGCTCCCGGCGCTCTGGAACCAGGACGTGGCACATGGGGTGCTCAGGGAAGGCGCAGGGTGCCCCGTGCACGGGCTCCATTTACACCCAGCTTCCTGAATCCGGGCTCCCAACTCCCTGCTGAGTAACAAGCAACGTGGGACTAGTGGCCTGGCTCACCTACAAAGCAACCCTTCTGTGTTCTCAGATAGACACAGGAGATAAGGTGCACTAAGGGCCTGACACACAGTAGGACCGCAGGAGGAGGCTACCATGATCACCATCGCCCACCCCATACAGTCCCACCCCAGAGACTCTGGGAAAGTTCTGGGAACTTCAGTCTCCCTCTGCCTGCCTGGGCTGTCCCGGAAACATAGTCAAGGGCAGGGTCTCAAACAGATGCCCACAGGGGCCAGGCAAACAAGAGGAGCAAGGGAGGTGGGCGTGCAGCGAGCCTGGGGGCCCTTCTATCCGGGGTGCACGGCCCAGATGGCCTGTACAACAACCTCAGGGAAAGGTAGACTCGGCAGTCAGACCCAGCTGCTTTCCAAGAGACATCAGAAATCTGGATTTTTATATGAAATTCTGAGTTTAAAATACAGGGCTTTCGCCCTGGGGTCCAATCCAGGCCCGCCTCCTCCCAGAGCCAGTACAGCCTCTCCCTGCCTGCACCGTGGGCTCTGCAGCGGACCCCCAGGGACCTCCTGCCCCAATCCCCTGGCCTCCACTCACCTGAGGACCCCTCATGGGGGCGGGCAGGGGTAAGGGCGCGGCCGAGGAACAGGTGCAGGTCTAGCAGATAGGGGACCTCGTCTGGGGCCACCAAGGAGTAGGCCGTGCCGCTTCGGCCAGCCCGGGCCACGCGGCCTGTGGGGGGAAAAAAGGTCAAGCTGAAGCAAAGACAAAGGGCCCTAAAGCCCAGCATGAGTCCCGCTGGCCCGACTCCCAAGGGCACGGGTCAGGCCAAGGCCACACCTCACTGAGCTGCTGTCCTCGACTGTGAGAAGGGGCAGCAATGATCACTAGGGTCCCTGCACATGTGTGTGAGCCCACACAGTGCTCTGGGAAGTCGGCAGAAATAAAGATGAGGCCACCTGTGCTCATTATCAATATCAAAAGTCTCTGGCATCCCTGTTTTGGGAGATTTTCCCCGAGGAAATAACCAAGGATCATCCAAAGATGCACGTTCAAGAATGTCTACGACAGTTCTGCCCACAACAAGCCCAAGTCGGAAACCACTTCAAGACGTGACAGAGGGGCGCCTGGGTGGCTCAGATGTTAAGCGTCTGCCTTTGGCTCAGGTCGTGATCCCGGGGTCCTGGGATCAAGTCCCACATTGGGCTTCCTGTTCGTGGAAAGCCTGCTTCTCCTTCTCCTACTTCCCCTGCTTGTGTTCCCTCTCTCGCTGTGTCTCTATCAAATAAATAAATACAATCTTAAAAAAAAAAAAAAAAAAAGACTTGACAGAGGCTGGGCTAAACGGCTTAGCTGATGATCACATGGTGCGAATTACACAAGTGAGGAAACGGGCTGGCAAACTGCGGCCAATGACCAGAGCTGGCCCCCGACCTGTTTGTGTCAATAAAGTTTTATAGGCACTCAGCCATGCTCCTTCATTTATTTATTCATATTTTCTAAGGCTGCTTTCAAGCTACAATGGCAGAGATCAGGGAGATTATATGCCTTCGAAGCTTAAAGCATTTACTATCTGGCCCTTTACAAACAGACTTACCAACCTGTCAAAGAGTGATGTTTCGTGGTGAACAGAAAACATGCAGGACATACACTGACGCAAGAAAAAAATGACAGGAAAGAATGTCCAGCGTGATTCTAATTCTGTGTTAAGTGAATCCAAGTGCGACGTTACCTTTGGCTTGTTTCTGGATCTCGCAAAAACAAAGTGTCACCACGTTTGCAAGATTCATTTGGGGTGGTCTGACTTACACTGCGGGTCACAGAGCACATGAGGAACTCCCTTTGCGGGGTTTCTGTGCCCCTCAAGGAACCTGCAAGCCAGCTCTCCCCAGAGCATGGACACAGCGAGCAGGCACCAACAGGGAGCCAAGGTCTCCAGACCTGCAGTCCGGGGCCCAGACGGAGGCCTCCCACACTCCCCGACTGAAGGTGGAAGCAATTCCCCTGGGGCCCAGCACGGGGAGCCCGAATTTACTTATTCAACGATGTTCAACCATACGGAACCTGCCCTCCAGATTCTTTTCTCACGGACGTGCATTTAACTTATTCGTGTTTACAAATGAAGCACGCACAGTTCTGAGTTAAAAGAAAGCAAAGAGAATAGAATGGTGGTTCCCTGGGGTTGGGGAAGGGGGGACAGGGTATTAGTTTAATGAGAACAGAGTTTCAGTTTGGAAAGACGAGGAGAAGGTTCTGGAGGCGGTTAACGGTTGCACAACCATATGAATGTACTTAATGTCTCTGAACATACACCTAAGAATGATTAAAATGGTAACTGTGTGTTACATATACTTTACCACGATTTTTTAAAAGGCAGCAGTGACAAGAGACACACTAGAATGACAGCCGTGCCAGCAGGGAGACAAGGAGGGACAATGGTGAAGAGGGGGGGTTCCAACCCCAGCTGCCCCACTTTGCTATCTGCATGACCCCTGGCCAGTTATGAACCTCTCTGGCCTCAGTATATTTGTCTGTAAAATGGGGCTGATGCTGCTGGCACCTGCTACCCAGGATGGTTGTGAAGATGGAAAGAGCCAATAAAATGCTCATACCCGGGCCCGACAGGCACGCTGGGCAGGCACCAATCGCTGTCACATCACCAGTGACAGGTGCGTGGCTTACCGCCTTCTATGTGCTTTGGTTCATTTCCCACTTTTCCGACTACGTGGCTGCCTTACTTTTATCCCCGAAAAATTATAGAGTACTTGGGCCTGGGAGGGCAGAGAGGAAGGTGGGCCACACGTGCTGACTGGAGAAAGTCAGGAGCTCCCTGCCATCTCCCTGGGTGAACAGGAGGCAGAGTTCAGCCTTGCAAAGGTTTAAAGGAGAGGAACTAAAATGACAGAGTTTCGGGAGAGGACTGTGAGGAGGAGGGGGGCTGAGTGGCATGCCATCGGGCCCCAGGACAGGACATGGAGAGAGAGCCCAGAATGGGGCCTCCAGAGCTGCTCCAAGCTGTGGGAATGCCTGGGCCACATCCCCGAGCCGCGAACTTAGGGGGCCCTTCCCCAGGCCTCCAGGTCTCTCCCCGGAGTGCCGGCTCTGCATGCTCAGCTCCCACCCTGGGCCAGGCCCGGTCCTGGGCTCCTCACCCACGCGGTGCAGGAAGAGCTTGCCCTTGGCAGGGAAGCTGTAGTTGATGACGTTGTCCAGCAGCGGGATGTCCAGGCCGCGGGCCGCCAGGTCCGTCACGATGAGGGTGGAGCACTTGCCGTGGGTGAACTTGGCCAGGTTGATCTTGCGGGCCGTCGGGTCCAGGGCGCTATAGATGTGGGCGCAGCTCACCCCCTGTGTTGTCAGCAGCTGCTCAGAGTGAAGACAAGAGGGAGGGAAACGGGCTTGCAGGAGGCGGGCGAGGGAGCCAAGCCCCGGCAGGAGTGCGAGGATGGGATGGGAAGACCATGGGTTCCGGGGGGGCAGGAAGCTCTGGTCAGAATCCCAGCTCTGCAGGGCAGCTGCGGACACGGGTGGAGGTCTCCCGGAGGGAAGTGCCAGCCCAGGACACCAACCTCATCCCACCTCCGCCACTAACAAGCTGTGTGACCTTGAGCAAGTTCCCTAACCTCTCCGTGCCTTTGCTCATTAAAAACTACTATTTTGGTTTTATTCATCAGTGATACCAGCAGCTGCACAAAGAAAGCACCGTTAAATGCACAACAACCATGTGAAACCCAGTGAACCGTGTCCTCAGATAACAGACCTCAGGGGTGGCCACCCCGGGGGAGTGGCAATGACTGGCAAGGGGCCCAGGCAGCCTCTGGGGCACCCGGACTCCCCCATGCCGAGGGTCCCAGGTGCAGAGGTATGGAAAAACTCCACCACGCTGCTCCCGGAAGCTCAGGACACTTTACCCAGCTTCCAGTTCGCAGGGGATGCTTCCGTTTTAGAACGCGAACTACACGGGACACGAAAATCTACAGAAAATGGCAGGATTGGGGCCGGGAAGAGTCTTCAAAGTAACTCGGATGTAGGAGAGTGTCAGAGGAATCAAGACTAGGCGTGAGTCGATCACTGAGTACTTGGGAGTTCGTGATGCTATTTGCTGACGTTAATATGTGTTTGGAATTCTTTTTTTTTTTTTTTTTTAAGGATTTTATTATTTATTTGAGAGAGAGAGAGAGAGACAGAGAATGCACATAAGAGAGAGCCAGACAGAGAGAAGGGGGACAGTCAGAGGGAGAGGGAGAAGCAGGCTCCTCGCGGAGCAGGGAGGCTCGAACCCAGGACCTGGGCATCATGACCTGAGCCGAAGGCAGATGCATAGCTGACTGAGCCACCCACGCGCCCCTGGAATTCTTTATGATAAAAAGTTAAAGAATAAAAGAGGACCGGCCCTGGCCAGGCCAGTGTCCTGCTCTAGTGCTGCCCTCTGGTGGCCTCACCCGGAACTGCAGCTCCAAGCTGGCCATGGAGGGTGGTGGTGGTCCCCAGGAGGGTGGCCCAGTGTTGGCTTCCCCAACCCCCTACCTCGCTGAGGTACTCGGCGTGGTGCTTCGTGGCCACAAACACCACCGTCTGGTCCTGGGGCCGCACCACGGTGCGCAGCAGGTGGAGCAGCACGGCAGCCTTGGTGTCCTCACGCACAAGGAAGAAGGAGGTCTGCGGGGAGAGGGGCCGAGGTGGGCTCACAGGGTCTCAGCTGCAGGCTCCGGAAGGGGCCCGGGTGGAGCCTCACCTTAAGCTGCTCATTGAGTTTGGTGTCCACATCGAGCCGGATGAGCACGGGCTCCGTGAGGCCTGCGGGTGGCACAGGGAAGGTGTTGGGGGCAGGGGGTGGGTAGGGACGGCAGGACAAGCTCCCAGGCCCCTGAGCAGTGGCGGCCCCAGCCCCACCCCGGCTCACTCACCCGCTCGGGCGAACTCCACCAGCAGTTTGGGCAGCGTGGCAGAGAACAGAACGGTCTGGTGGCCTCCGGGGAGGCGGCCGATGATTTCCTGCAGCTGCTCGGCAAAGCCCATCTCAAAGAGCCTGGGGGACAGAGGGCAGGGATTGGGTGAGGGGCTCCCATTCCAGCAAGTTCCAAACCCGTCGCCCTTGCCCCCGGCGGGCTCTCTGCCATGTGCACTGGTGTGTGCCCCATATGACTCTTTACCTCACTTTCTAGCTCACGTTTTCTCTGCGTGACCACATGTGACCACCTCATCCCTGGCAGTGACGACCTAAAAACCTCGTCTATTCTCAGCTACGCAGCTCCGAGGCCAATGCCAGTGGCCTTCCCTCTGCGCCAGGCATGGTTTGAATGCTTTCCAAGCGTGGACTCTCCCAGCACCTGCCAGTGTGGGCTGGTGGATCCCCTGTCCGGAGCCCACCGACAGGCACCAACCCTCAGATCTGCCCAAGTTCAGAGCTGAGTTATGATCCCACTGCCTGGCTCCGGCCTGCTCCCAGATTTGTGCTACTTTGTATTTCTACGAAATCATGTGTTTGTTGTTTTACTGTTTCCTCCCATAGGCCTAAAACGAAATACAACATACAAACACAAAATAAAAACTTTGGGTGCAGGCAGCCGTCAGCCCCGGTGGTGCCTCGGGTCTGTGGTCCACGGTGCGGGTAAACAGCTTTGAGTGCGGCCACGCCGGTCTCTTCCGGCCAAGCCCTTCCTCCGGGCCTCAGGGTAAACCCTGGCGCACGTGTGTGGGGCAGTGCATGTGGCCTTACCTGTCTGCCTCATCGAACACCACGTACTCTATGCTCTGCAGCTTCAAGTTCATCTCCACAGCCACGTGTACCAAGCGCCCTGGGGTAGCAATGATTCTGGAAGGGGGTGTGCAGGCCAGGTCAGCCGGGGCTCCCAGCAGACCCCTCCTCACACTCCCCAGCAGCTGCCTGTCAGGGAAGAGACCCTAGACCACCGTCCTCAACCCAAACTCACATGTCGGGATTTTCGTGCAGCGCAGCAAACTGGTCTTCCATCCTGGGGTGGGGGGTGGGGAGAGGAGGCGTCAGCTTGACACAACAGCCGCTTTAAACTCTCTCCCTCTCCCTCTCCCTCTCCAGGTGGCCACGGGAGGCCCATACCCCGCCCCTAGGCTCTGAGGTAGCGTAAGGCTATCACAGAAACACACAGAAGGACTGATACCATGAAGAGTTCCCCGAGGAGATGGGCTCTGCCCAGGTATTCCCTGCACCCCCTCTCTGGACCACCACAAGCCTGCTTCTGCCTCCAGTGCCACGTACCAGTTAGCCCCAGAACCACCAGCTCCCCAAGATTCCAGGCGGCCTGGACCCCTGTCCTTGTTCTTACACCCTCGGGTTCGCGGCCCTAACTCTGGCCCTTCTCTGGAACACTCGGGACACCCGAAGGAGCCAGAGTTTTGAGTCTGGCCTCATCCAGGGAGGTATCTCGGATCATCGCGAGCTCCCCAGATAACTAAATACAATGCAGGCAAAGGAACACTTAAAAACCAAACATTCTTCTCAGAATCCAAAGTGACTGGTCACAGTGACATTCCGAGAGAAGAACAAGGAAGGGGCCGCCCTGTGAGGGAAAAGCTGTGAGACGGGGCAGGAGGCTAGGTTCCGCAGCTCTGGGCCCGTCACGTGCTGTCTGCTCACCTGGAGAACAGGTATGGTGTCTGCCACCCGCAAACACAGGACCAGCACATCAGGAAACCCTACAGTTCTCAAATCTGAGCGACTGCAAACACTCCCTGATTTCTGTGCAACAGCTCACTATTAGGCGTACGTGTGAAAGTTGGTACAACTGAGCTGCCCGAGGGCAGACCCTGCGCACCGCGGGCTCCCCCAAGAGCACGAGCCCCCACTGGGAATTGCGTGGGAAATTCTTGTGCTATTTTACTGCACGTTTCCCCTTCTTTTTGGGATATGCAGAGAAGCCGCCATCGTTCCTAAGCCACCCAGGCTCAGGGGATCGGGCACCCTGGAGACCCGGGCTACGCTTGCAGGGTGCGGCCCACTGCATGGAGCAAGGGGGCTCTTACTTGTCCCCGCCGAGGATCAGGGTGGTCCTGAGGCCTGTGAACTTGCCGAGCTATGGGGAGGGAGAGAGAGAGAGAGAGAGAGATGACACAGCCTGTGCCGGCCTCCCAAACCGGCCCCAGCTCAGCCCAGCAGCCTGGGCCCCAGCACACCTCTTTGGTGAACTTCATGGTCTGCAGGGCCAGCTCGCGGGTGGGCGAGAGGACAAGGGCACGGGCCCCAGTCTGGGCGCTGCGGGTCTTGAGCCGCTCGAACAAGGGGATGAGGAAGCAGGCTGTCTTGCCACTGCCAGTCCGGGCCATGGCGACCACGTCCTTGCCGTCCAGGATCACAGGGATGGTCTGGAGGGAAGCAGGTGGGGGGAGGGAGCAGGGTCAGCTCTGGATCCCTGTACCGCAAGATCCAGAGCACTGAGGTCCTAGGGAGTGGGCAACCTTGGGCCTGCTGTCAGGTCCTGAGCCCATTCCTGCCAAGGCTTCTGTGTACACTTCCAGGGACGAGCAGCTCACTACTCCCAGCTCTTCCACTGCTGGAATACACCCTTCTTTAGGTAAAGCCAGACTCCACCTCCCTGTCTTATCCTCTTTGGGACCCCAGAGAATCACTGTCCACCTCTTGGCTAAATGTCTGAGCGCAATGCTCATGACCCAGGAGAGATAATGGGGCACCTGGAAGCTGCCTCGCCATGGGCTCAGCAGCAGGCAGCCTTGTGGAGACGCAAAGGGCAAAGATGCCAACTTTCTCTGCCTGGGAAATGGACTCGCTGTGGGGGGCTTCTGGCAGAGTCAGAAGGGACATAGACGTGACAACCATACAGGGGGCGGGTGTCGAGAGGCTGGACAGGAGGGCCAAGTCGGTCATCCCGTCCTCCCAAACCCCATCAACCGTCCCGTCTCGTACTTTCCTCTGGATGGGTGTTGGCACTTTGTAGCCCTTCTTCATGATGCCCTTGAACACCGGGTAGCTCAAGCCTGGGAGAGAGACAGGGATGGTCAGGGGGAGGGCGGCCCCTGTAGCACACGACAGAAAGCCAACAAGGGCAGATGACCATGTCATCAACATCAACAGCAAGAAGAAAAGAAAGGCGACAGAACAAACCTCAGGAGACACACCTACCCCCTGGGGGGGTAGCGCACCTCAGTCGGATTCTGACTTGAACACACACTCAGCACCATGAGACCACTGGGGTCTCGGCCCTGCTGAGAATCTGTGCCTGCTGCAGGTGTGGTAAGTTCATGTGGGAAGTATTCAGGGATACCGAGAGGGCACGTCTGCCATTCTCATCAGATTCCTCCAGGATGCTGGGGACAAGCGGGGAGTTGTGAAGGAAACAGGACAGACGACACTGGCGATGGATATGGGGAGACTCACTGTTTTCTATTTTTTTAATATGTTTGCAATTTTTTTATAGCTAAAAGGGAAGAGTGGGAAGTGGCTAGGGCCTGCGATGGGTGTGGGTGTGGGTGCTGACCAAGGAGGCACATGGCCCCGCCTGGGGGAGGAGGTGGCCTTTTGAGACTGTCCCTGACTCAGCTTTGTGACAATGGGAGGGCAATGGGAGGCCCAGGGGCAGCAAGCACTGTGATTATAGCTGGTTTTGGGTCAATGCTTCATCCTTATCATCCAGGAAGGCAAAAAGTAGCCATGTGTGGACATTTCTATTTGCTTTTTCTCTAATTGTGGATAAAAGTTTAACAGTTTTAATATATTAATTCATCGTCCAAATTCCTTTTGTGAGTCGACTGTTCATTTTCTTCACCCAATTTTCTATCAGGGTAGCTTTTTCTTATTGATTTGTAAAAGCTCTTTGTATATTAGAGATGTTAATCCTGTATCCATCCCCAAGGATGCAAGTACGTCCTGGATACAGCATGTATTTTAACTCTGTTTGCAGTGTTTTTTGGTGAACATATATCTAACCGAAAAAAAGTCACATCAGACAATGTTCAGATCAATCTTAGAAAGGGCTTCTGCTTTTTAAAATCATTAAAACATTTGCCTTGATATTTAACTCTTTGCGCCATTCGTAAAGAAGAAGAAAGAGGGTTCGGCGTTATTTCCCTCTAGCTAGGTGTCCCGGTACCACGTGCTGCTCCCCCTTTCCTCCCTTTCCCGTCCTGCAGTCAAACCCCGAACGGCCTCACCTGTTCTGGGGCCAGCGCTGCCCTGAGTCTGCATTATCTGCTCTCACACTGGGCCCGACCTCAGTCTACCCAATGCCTACCACGGTGCTGGGCCGACATCAGTACCAGAGACCAGAGCACAGAGGGCAGGGTGAGCCCCTGCTGCGACTCCCCCAAAGTCCTCGGACGCTGGCTCACCCACCCATGGACTGGAAACCTCCGGACTTCTTCTTCTTCTTGTTCTGGGCGCGTACCATCTCCCGAGTGTCTGGCTCCACGTCTGAGGCACATTCCGAGGTGGGGAAGGTGGGCAGGGGTCTGCCAGGTCCCAGCTGGGAGGAAGGATCGGAGAGGCAGCATCACGCCAGGCACAAGCAGACCACTGGGGGCAGGGAGAGGGGCTGTCTTGCTGTGGACGCCCCTCCATTCAAGCTGAAGAGGCCTCTGCCGGATCACTTGACCTCTCTGCTAAAGGGCTCCCCTATGACCGGGCCAGGGCAGGGCAGGGGGCAGAGAGTGGGCTGTGCAGACTGACTGCCTAGGTTTCAATCCCGACTCTGTCTCTCTGTCACTTACCTGTTGCGAGACCTTAGGGGAGACACTAAATCTCCCTGAGTCTGTTTCCGTATCTGGGAAACGGGGATGATAGACAGGAGCATGGGTCTCATAGCGCGTGTTAAGACTACACGGACAAGTGGAAGGCCTAAAACAGCACTCAGCACATAAAAGGTGGTCTCATCCTCATCCTCATCCTGATCTGTCATCCAAAGCCCTCAAAATTTAAACTCTAGAGGGCCAAGCAAACATGTACCGCGTATGGGACCACACTCCTCCACGCTGCCCTGTCTCCCTCTCCCGAGCCCCCTTCTGACCCATCACCCCTCCCAGCTCTGCTCTCTCCTGTGCAGGCTTCCTTCCTGCCTAGACAGGACCCACCTGTCCTAGCACAGCCATATCCAACCCCGACCCCTCCTCTGGGGAGCCTTCTCAGACCACAGAGCTGTTCCCCCTTCCTCTCAGAAATAACATTTACGGAGCACTAATTCATACTAAGATTAAAACTTTCGTGGCATTCACTCTAAGCCCGGTGACGCTCTGAGCATGCGTATAAACTCGCCCACTTTTAATCCTCACGGCAACCCTGTGAAGTAAGCACTATTAGTCTGTCCATTTTACGGAGAAGGAAACTGAGGCACAGGGCAATGAAGTGATGGCCCACGTTCACAGCCAGCAGGGATTTGGACCCTGACTTCAGAGTCTATGTTCTCTCCTCTGTGACCCTCTGCGGGCCCCTACAACTGTCTGGGTCAGAGTTACAGCGTGTCTAGTATGGTCTGTGAGCTAAAAATGGATTTCATACATTTAAAAGATTGTGAAAACATCAAAGAAAGGAGACAATGACCTTATATGGCGCCATAAAGCCTAAAATATTTACCACCTGGTCCTTAACAGGAAGAGTTTGCCAACTTCTGTTCTAGACACGTGAAAACAAAGTGCCTGGAACCCACTGGTGCCCCAGCAATATTTACTGAATAAGTAGAACGAGTGAACACCGTAATTTAATCCTTTCATGAGTCTTTGAGGCACATATAATCCTCTGTCTTGTAGGCATGTGGAAACTTCTGCTTTCTGCAGATGTCGCACAGAGAGGTTAAGCAACCTTTCCAAAGTCCCAGAGCCAGTACAAGGTTGGGCCACATTTGAACACAGGGCTGCACCAGGACAAAGCTCTTTGTCTGGACCATATCGGTGGGCTCTTCTTTGGCACCAACTACCTTGCCCTCCTGTGCTTTAGCAATTTCTCCACATTTCTAGAGCACTTACTGTATGCCAAGCACTGGCTCCACTGGGGTGGGGAAACGTATTAAGATCCAGTCTGGTCCCTGACCTAGAGGAACGTAGATCCCTCTCTTCATCTAAACACCCACGCTTTCATCTACTTACCCGAACCCCACTCTGTACCAGGCACGGGATGGGCACAGGGCTGTGGGAAATAATGTCCCCTTGGTGCTCACACCCGCCTTTTGCATATAGTTGGCACTCAGTAGTGGAAAAATCACGGTCCCCCGGAACCAGGGGTTTGAATCCCAGCTCTTCCGCTCACAGGCTGTGCAGCCTTGGTCAAGTTCCTTAACCTCTCTAGGCCTCAGGGTCCTCCTCTGGGAAACGGGGATGGAGCACTTAGCTCCCGGAGCTGGTATGAGAATTAAACGATAAGGCTTGGAAAGTTCTTAGTGCGGAGCCCGGCACATACCAAGCGGTCAGCAAACGCGAGTTTAATTTACTATTGGTTACCCAGGGGCTTGGGGGCGTCACTGAATTAAGCCACGGGGCCCGGCCTCCGCTCAATTCAACCTGACAAGAATCCCCCAAACTCTTGAAGTCAATGCCGCGGCACCCGCACTTTTCATTGGACCAAAGGGCGCTAGGACCCGCCCCATGGGCAGGAGGTAGCCAATAAGGGGCCGCGACCAAAAGCCGGCCAGGAAGGCCGGAAGGCCCGAGCCCCTAAACACAGAGACTCTAGAGTCGGGAGCCGGGGCGTGACCCGCACGGAGACACGTGCTCAGGCTGGCGGTCCTGTCCCCGACCCCCGCCAGCCGACCTCTCCCCACCCTCAGCCGTGCTCACACCCCACCTGGGGATACCGAGACTGCGGGGCGATGCGCGGACCCGGGGCCCGGACTCCAAAGTGTGCCCTGGCCCCGCGCTCCTACCTTCTGGGTCCGGGCATCATCTTCCGCCTGGATCTCAAACTCGCCGTCCTCCGAGTCGCTGCTGCGGGCCTGGGAGGCCGCGCCTCGGCGCTTCCGCAGCCCCTTCTTTTTCCTCCACTGGGCCATGGCAGTGCGGGACCGCGGTCCGGCCGCCGGGAGCCTGCCGGCCGCCATGCGGGCCCTGGTGCAGGGAACAGGGGAGGGGGCGGGGCCTGCGGGGACGTACCAACGGTGTGGCCGGGCGGGGGGGCACCGCGTCTATGCGGGGTCTCCCCCCCTACCCCGCCCACTGCCTCACCTGTAGACCCAGGAGGATTGGCGCACATGCCCGGACACATCCCTGACTGGCCTGAGCGGGCCCTCTCCGTGGCTTCGGGGAAACGCCGTTGGCATCCGGAACGGGGTGCCCTCCCCACCGGTGCTGATGGTTCCGGCCGCGCCGCCCCGCCCCTTGCTGGTTGCCTTGGGCTGCGCGCGCGGAGCACACGTATCTAGGACCTGGCCTGCGGCGTGAGTCGGTCACTGTGGTTCCCCGGGCTGGGGCTGGGGCTGGGGCGAGGGGTGGGGGACGGCTCGAGGTGCCTGGGCTCCAGGGCTCCTGGACTCCCGGGGTTTGGGCTGCAGATAAACTGGGTTCTCGGAGACATCTGCCGAGAAGTCCAGACCTGGTGAGGAGGGGACGCTGAGGTTGCAGCCGGCATCCTGGAGCGGAGATGCTCAGGTAGGAAGATAACTCAAGAATGTAAGGACCTCGGATATCAACCGGGCATTGACTTGGGGAGCGGGGAATATGGGGCAGTTGGAGGGATGGGTGTGACCCGCCAGTAATAGAATGGTTAAGTGCATAAACTCTGCTCTCCTCTGTCAGGTTCCGATTTCTCTTCTACTGTTCTAGCTTTATTAGGTGCGACTTACAGGTGTGACGTGGGCTTCTGAAGTCTCAGTTTTGTCATCTGTAGAATGGACCTAACCGAAGCTACTTCAAAGGACTGTTACGAGGATTAAATGAAACAATGCTTGTAAAGCTTTTTGCACAAGGTAGGCATGAGATAATGCTGGTTGTTCAGCCCATAAACATATACAGGATATAAGGACCTGCCCTGTCTCCCCATCCCACCATGCTAAGTTTTCTCATTGGTGCCAAAATAGGTACAGGCCCCATCTCTTCATCCCCCTAGCGTTCAACATTGAGCACTGTATGCTAGGAATGCATATATATTCATTAAATATTTGCCAGTAGCACCTCCTTCCTCTTGTTGTGACAGCCAAAAGACAGATGAACACATTTCTGAAGTGTCCCCTGGGACTGACAGCTCCCCTTCTGTCCTTGGGTTGGGAACTTAAGAGACAGCCTAATCTTCCTCTGCTGGGACTGACAAGGATGGGTGCCACCCTGACCCCCCTTTCACAGGGAGCCCTGGAGGCAGGATGTGGCAGGCAAAGCATGCCTGCTATCACGCAGAACCATGGGCAGCGTGAAGACCCCTGTGGAGCTGGCCGTCAGTGGGATGCAGACCCTCCATCTTCAGCACCGTTGCCGGGGCAGCCACCGGGTCAAGGCCAGGGCGTCATATGTGGATGAGTCTTTGTTTGGCAGCCCTGCGTCTACCCGGCCCACACCTCCAGACTTTGACCCACCCTGGGTGGAGAAGACTAACAGAACCAGTGGAGTGGGCACAGGGACATCACGGGCCTCAGGGACCAATGGGAGCTGTGAGACCTCCTCCAGGGGCAGCACCCCAACCCTCACACCAAGGAAGAAGAACAAATACAGGTAACAGGATAGGGTGATACACTCCTGTACCCATGAAGCCACCTGGGTTCCTATTAGAGCCTTGCTGTTGATATGCTGTGTGACTTTGGGCAAGTACCTTGACCTCTCTGAGCTGCAGTTTCCTGATGTGGAAAATGGGACCTAGTGGGATTATTGAGAGTAAATGAAGTGAGGTGTGTAGAGGGCTTGGCGTAGTACCCTGACAGGAAGCTCTCAGTAGTGATAGTAACGATGGTTGAACATCCATTTCCAAATGCCACAGACCAAGCCAGTGAGGCCCACGGCGTGTGTGTCGGGGGGTGTCAGGTGATCACAGAGCAAGATCACAGAAAAATTTGTGTAAGAAAATTAATGTGGTTGATCCATGAAATGACATAGACGTGGTGGGTCCCAGTCTCAGCAAGTTGTTTCGGAAATGGTTTTTGCCGCCTTTTCATGAACAAGCTAGAAGAACAAGAGTTGATGCTGATAGTTATTATTGTAAGTTAATGAATTAGGTTATTTGGATTATTTCAGGTTGATATCAGCCTGGAGGGATGTGCCTAGTGGTGGGCCACAGGGCTCTTTCTTGTTTATTTTTCTCAGTGGTTTGGACAAAACACTGAAGATTAGAATATTAGTCATTTATAGCCGCTATAATAAAATACCATGGACTGGGAAGCTTAAACAACAGGAATTCGTTTTCTCACAGTTCTGGAAGCTAGAAGTCCAAGTTCAAGGTACTAGAAGGCTGAAGCCTATCCTTGGCTTACAGAGAGTCACTTCCTTGCCCTGTTCTTATATGACCTTTTCTCTGTGAGCATGTACATTCCTGGTGTCTCCCCCCTTCTTACAAGGACAGTAGCCCTGTTGCTTTACAGCCTACCTATAGGACCACGTTTAAACCTAATTACGTCTTTTAAATTCAGTGTGAATTTCGGGAAGACGTACTTCAGTCCATAACAACTAGCCAATCCTATTTAGGGTCCATTCCAAGCCAGGAGGGACATGGATTGGTGGAATGAAGTACAATGGGAATGGTCCCTATTTAAGGAGATAAAATTCAGTGAGAGAAAAAGCAAGAGTCTGTTATTATTATGCCAGCTTGAGTGCCATGCATTTGATATAGGGGCTGTAAAGTAGTGACCCTACTTGACGTTAGCAACACTGCCACCTACAATGTAGCTGAAAACGCTGATATAAGTGTGGGCCACATTAACAAAGGTATGGTGTCCACAACGAGGGAGGTCAACTCCATGCTGTCCTGGAGGATGGAATTTTGTGCAGGATGCTGACAGGTAGAGAGTGTCAAGTGAGAAGGTGCATAAGAGCGAGAGAGAGATGTTATTGAGTAAAACCTTTGGTGCCAGACAGACCTAGGCAACAAGTGGCTATGGTTTGAGCAATTAAATCAAGTGGCAAAAAGTGGACTTTTCAAAGACTTGGGGTTTGAACACAGAAGCACTTTCAGTCCTGGCCAAAAGACATGGAGCTGACACCTCACTGGTGTGCCGTGAATATTTGTGAGATTAATAGAAAAAAATAGTTGCTGAGTGAATCTCATTACAGGTGAGGAGCTTAGAAGTCCCTTATATCTGACAGGCTGATCCCAGAGCTTGGGCCCTTGAGCCAGGCTGGATTTGAATCTTGTCTCCACCCTCCTTGCTGATGAAAGGAGGGGTGGGGGGGACTTCCCCTCCCTACGCCTCCTTTTTCTGTTTGTAAGATGGGATTATCATATCTCCCTCCTGTGGACTTTTGTGAGAAATAAGGAGATGATGCACGTGACATGCTGAGTTCTGGGTCTGCACTTAAAGAGCCCTCAATAAATACTCAAAAATTTCCAAAAAGCTTCTCTAGTGATGAGGCAAGGTCAGCAGTGTAACACAAGTTCAAAGTGAGCGCCCTCTCAAGGCCAGGCACCACCCTGTGTCATTTCAAATACAGTGACCACAGGGCTGCAGCAGAGAGCTTGGCTGACAAGGCCACTAGGGAGAAGGAGAATTGGAGGTTAAAAAAAAAAAAAAAAAGTAAAGACTGTAAAGATTGGGGCTATATTAACTGGGACTCTGAGATACAAGTGACAGAAAACTTGCCCAAACTGGCTTCAGCAGAAAAAGGATGTTTAAGGTTTGTTTGTCAAGGGCTCAAATTGTTGTTGGAGGCCGGCTTATCAGGGCCAGTTGGCAGACAAACATCTTTCTTAGTAGTTTCAACAAGGGTCCTAAGGCAGGCGCTCATTGGACAGAATTTGTCCTGTGGCCTTTCCCAAGCCAATCAGTGTGGCCAGGAAGATGGAATATGCAAATTAGCCAGGCCTGGACATGCATGAGGGAAAGGGGGAGGTCAGGGTGCAGGAGATGGGTTCCTTGGCAGGGGAAAAACAACAGGCATGGGGCTGTGGCCTCGCTGTTAATGCCAGGCTAGGAGACAGGGACTTTGGGATCTACAGCCCTTGCTGCTACTGCGGATGGCAGGGGATGGGGGCTTAAGGTTTTTAGGGTTTGTTCATTCCCCCAGCTCACTGCATTTCTTTTCCCTTTGCCAGACTGATCAGCCACACTCCTTCTTACTGTGATGAGTCGCTGTTTGGCTCCCGACCCGAAGGCACCACCTGGGAAGGCCCGTGGATGGCAAAGGGGGGTGCCGCCAAACTCCATGCCCTCTTCTGGACACCCCCAGCCACCCCTAGGGGCAGTTACTCGTCCCGCCCCAGGGAGACCCCACTGCGAGCCATTCACCCAGCAGGTCCCTTGAAGACAGAGCCCACAGTGGCGGCAGACTCCCAGAAGCTGCGCAGGGGTGGGTTAGACTCTCCACAGCCTCGGAGGCGGGAACGTTCTCATTCCCTCACACACCTGAATGTCCCCAGCACCGGTCGCCCACCCGTCAGTGCCCCCCACGCCAGCGGGCCTCGGGATCCCAGGCCTTCCCCGTCGGGGGTGACCTTCCAGAGCCCCCTAGTGACACCCAGGGCTCGCTCTGTTCGTGTTTCAGTGCCAGCTGCCCCTCAGCAAGGTGGGGCCGCCCAGAAACCAAAGCCCCCTTGGAAATGAGTTTCTTGGTCTTCTCATCAGGTTTGCCCGTGGGGTTACTGTGAGGGGCCCAGTTTCAGAGGAGGGCAGACCAGAGTCTCCTAGGTAACCACGAGGCACTGGAGATGTGCTCGGGGGCGGGGGGTGGGGGATGGGGGGCCGACATAGCGAGAGTGGGCAGTGCCTCCCTTTATGCTGACAACCGCCAGTTTCTTCCTATCTTTTACCCCACCATGGGGATTCACAGCTGCCCCTTGAGATGTCTGTTCCAGTCTTGCTAGAGCTACTGGCCGAATGAGTGCCAACCTAGGGTGCCCCTGGAAGGGGCCCACCACTCCCCCATCACTCCCACAACATCGTCTTGCTGCCACGGGTGGGTAAGTGGCACGATCACTAACCTGGTGGGTCCCTTCTTCCTTCCAGCCAAGCTTCCTGCTCAAGATGCGTCTCCAGCTGAATCTGGAGTTTTCCCAGGCACAGTGAATGGACCGTGGGGAACAGAGGACCTGGGTGACACGTGGGTGAACATGTTTTTATTTTAATAATCATGTATTTATTTTCACATATTAAAAATGTATCAGTAGCTCATCAAAGACATGCCTTTACTAATGTTATTTTCCTTAGGGTAAGGGCCAACATAGGCCTGGGTTGAATTAAATAACAAAGTTAAAAAATACAGTGAAGTGGCAGAAACTGTAACTGGTCAGTTGACAACTGAGGTTTGAGAACATGGGCCTCCTGCATTTCCCACATTTTCCCAAAAAACAGAGTGATGAGGACTCCGCCAAGTTGGAGAAGTCTGAGAAGGCTGGAAAGTTACACATGGGATGTGGAGAGCACCCAGGACGGAGAGGTGTAAGCAGTCTGGGAGCGCCCTGCTCTCTGGCTCTAGTGCTTGCTATCTGCACCACCCCGGGACAGATCACTTACTCTGCTCTGAGTTGCATCCAGAATCCCAGGATCCTGCTGGATTTGGATGGGGGCTAGGCTTTGGCCTGTGTCCCCGTTTCCCTGCATTGCACCTCCAGGAAGCACTGGGATTCTAGAGAGCCCAGTTGGAAGCCACATCATTGGTTCATCACCTCCAAGGGGACGAGCGGACATATGGAGGAGCAGTCTGGAAGGGACCGACGGTGGCCAGGACCAGGGACACACATGCACATGCCTACAGGGGTCAGGCAGGCCGTGAGCAAAGCAAACCAGCCACACTCTTGGCGCACTTTGCAAACACGTAAGATGTTTAAACTCCTAGAATTTTCAGAGAATTAATTTCCTCCTTGGTTTCACCGGAGACATCCAGCTCTCCTCTGCCTTTATTTCCTTGCCCTGTGTTAAGGTAGACAAACCAGGTATGTCTCTCCACCCGAGTACGCTGAAGAGGGTGACAGCCCAAGTGCGATGAGACTGGGGCAACTGACAGACGCCATGTGTGTGTGGAAGGCAGCTGGGAGTGGTGGGGACTGGTACAACCTGCGGTGTCTGCCATCTAAAAGGGGCTGCTGCTCGGCTCCAGGAGACAGGCGGACGCCAGGGTATACGAATGAGATGTTTCCAGAAAAAAAACAGAAAGCTGGATTTATCTAGGACAGTCCCTGACCTGAAAACCTCATCCTCCTGGAGTTCCCTGGCCCCTACCCCTTACCCTCAACCTCCCGCAGGCAGCTGAGACCACAGCCCACTGCCCTGGTGGCTGGTACGTCCATTGCAGCTGTGGCCCAGAGTTGGGCCGGAAAGGCTGCAGCCCAGGGTCTGGCTTCCCACTGAGGCTAAGGGAAGGAATAGCTCGGTGCTGATATTCTGGCCTCCGTGCCTTCCCCATGGGAAGGGCATCAACACGAATGGACACACACAAAGCCAACAGCCCTGGCAAAGTGAGGTTTATTTATAGAGGATGTGGTTTAAAATGGCTTTTAACTTTGGAAAACCATTCAAGCCAGGAATGGCAAGCTTCCCCCCCTCCTTGTGGCCTCCTGGCCTGCTCTCCGGGAAGTGAGCAGCCCGGTGGCACAGGCCAGGAGCGGGGGCCCCAAGGGGAGACTCATTTCTTGCCCTTGCCCTTCTCCTTGCCCTTGCCCTTGCCCTTCCCCTTCTTGACCCTCCCTTTGCTCTTGCTCCGCTTCTTCTTCCTGGACTTGAGCATGGAGCGGACCAGGTAGCCCTTCCACAAAGCCTGGATGAGTGTGGCGGCCCGCACCATGCGCAGCATCTCCTGTTCAGCCTCGATTCTCTTCTTGGCATTGACCTCCTGCTCGGCCCGGATCTGGGAGAACTCCTCCACGAGTACACTGTGCTTCTGCTTCAGCTCCTCCAGCTGGACCTTCTCCTCCTTGTGGATGATGTCAAGCTCCTCGTACTCTTCCTAGGATGAAGGTCAGGGGGTGGGGGTCACCAAGCATAGGGCGCTACCTGCCACCCTCCCCCGCAGGTATCCCCGCCCATCTGGAAGGGGCTTCTGCCCCAACAGCGCCACCTGCACTAAGCCTTCCTGCATCCAAGGCCCAGATGAGACCAGGAGAGGTGGTGGGGTCCATCCCCATGGGGGTGCGGAAGGACCTGGCTGAAATCATCTCTGGAGAAAAGGAAGAACACAGCTGGTGGTTGGGGTGGGGGCAGACTGGCTCTCACATTCCGGCCTGGCTATGCCTTGTTGGGGCTTCATGTTGGTGCTTCATTTGTCCCCTGCAACATGGGGACAATTCCAAACCCAAGAAGTGGGTGGGAGCTTTCTGTAGGGTTAAAAGATGGGGTGGACACCATATACCAATATGGTGCCAGGCACACAGTGGGGACATAAAAATGCAAGCTCTGGGGCACCAGGATGGCTCGATTGGTTAAGCATCTGACTTGATTTCAGCTCAGGTCATGATCTCAGGGTCATGAGATCGAGTCCCGCATCAGGCTCTGCACTCAGTGGGGAGTCTGCTTGGGATTCTCTCTCTCCCTCTCCCTCTGCTCCTCCCCTCACTCATGTTCTCGCTCTTTCTCGAAAAATAAATCTTTTTTTTTTTTTTTTTAAAGCTACTCCTGCCACTAAAGCTGTGTTTCTCACAAAGATACCCAGAGTGGAACTTTCGCAGGTGACTGAGCCCCACAGTTCTTCCTTATGTCCAACCACTGCCTCCTGCAATTTACATCTATCCTCACTCCCTTCCACTCATACTTACCAAGCATCTGCCAGAAGCAAAGAGCTGAGTACACTTGGTCTCTGCCAACAAGGAACCCAATGCCCTCACGGGGACCAGAGAAATAAGAGCACAGCCTCTGAGCTCCCTCCTCCCTGGTGCACTTGTGATCGGAGAGAGCAAGACCCTGACTTGCCCTTCTGATTTGGGACCACTCAGAGACTGATGTCATCTCCAGTGCTTGCCAAACCTTCTTGGCCCTGAAGCTGGGCTCATGGCCCCCAATGTTAGCACAAAGCTGTGGGGAGGGGTGTGATGGGTTTAAGGGTACCCTGTTTTCCAGGCCACCATTCCCTAAGCACTTCCAAATCCTGTGCTGGGTACAAGCAATTGTGACAATGGTGCCTCACTGCTTCGCCATCCTGGTCCCAGCATGGTCCTACTGTCTCTGGTGATCACGGGCAGATCAGGCTCGGAAAGGTCAAGCCTCTTGCTTCAGGTCATCCTGCTGATAAGTGGCACTAGAGTAGAGCCTCCAAGCAATAATGGGGACCATCTTCCCTGCACTATCCCAGCATGTGGCACATCTCAGGCCCACGGCGGAAACTTGCTGGGTGACCGAGTGAAGTAGGGGAGGCAGGCTCATGCCTGAGTCAGCCGGGAAGGAGCCCCAGCTGCGAGGCTGCTGGCAGAAGCTGAGCGGGGAAGGGACAGAGAGTATGGGATGCGGACACTAGATGGAGCCAAGATCGTTGGGCCTAGTGACAAGCACTTGGTAGCATGCAGCTTCTGGCTCTTTCTTTTCCATCTCTCGCCTTGCTGCCCCAGGCCAGACAAATCTCAGGCCTAAGCAAGGGGGCAGGGAAGACTGCCTGGGGAGGCCCAGAGCTTGGTACAGACAATGCACCGTTCCTACAGGATCATGGGCAATGCACTTGAGAAACTGATGGCAGCACAAGTACCTGCTTCTCACCCATCTCCATATCGTACTTCTGGATCCAGTTCTCGATTTCCGTCTCCACTTTATATTTCTTCTAAAAAAACACAATGAGTCAGTGTTTGATGGATTGATATGAATAGTAAACTGCTCCGAGCTTGCTCTTCACCAGGGCTAATGCCTTACCCACTGAATCTACTCAACATGGTAGTTTCTCCTCCATTGCTCAGATGACAAAACTGGGGATCAGATGTGCTGACTCACTTGCCCAAGATCACAGTGCTAACCAGTGGTAAGGCCTGGAACTGGAAGCCGGAGGTCAGGCTCCAGAACATTCTAGGCAAGGCAGTAGCAAGTGCAAAGTCACTGAGGTAAGAACAGGCTTGTGGTTTTAAGAATAGACTTAGAGCCAGTGTGGCCTGAATGGAGTGACTGAGGAGGAGCGGGGGTCCCAGGGAGGTCAGAGTGAGAAGCTGTGGAAGGAAGTGTCAGCAGGGAAAGGAGTTTAAATCCTAGTGTAACGGAGAGGGGAAGCAAGCTGGGTGTGTGCGTGCTGGGGCTCAGGGGGGGATGATGGAGAGACAAAAGAAGAGATGACGTTAACCGAACACTTACTGTTTAATCTCATTCCATCCTCCTAACAACCCGTTAGCCTAAACTGATCACTTTTGCTTTCAAGATGGCGAAACTGACTTATTTCATTCAGCATAATCGCCTCTAGTTTCACCCATGTCCGTGCAAATGGTGGGCATTCATCCTTCTGATTGGCTGAGTAATGTTCCACTGTATATATAAACCACATCTTCTTTATTCCTTTGTCTGTTGAGGGACATCTGGGCTCCTTCCACAGTTTGGCTATTGTGGGCATTGCTGCTATGAACATTGGGGTGCACGTGCCCCTTCTTTTCACTACATCTGTATCTTTGGGGTAAATACCCCGTAGTGTGATTGCTGGGTCGTAGGGTAGCTCTATTTTTAACTTTTTGAGGAACCTCCAAACTGTTTTCCAAACCCCAGGAAACAAACTGAGGGTTTAAGAGGGGAGGGGTGTGGGGCGATGGGGGAGCTGCGTGATGGTATTAGGGAGGGCACGTGTTGTCATGAGCACTGGGTGTTATATGCAACTAATGAATCATTGAACACCGCATCAAAAACTAATGATGTACTGTATGGTGGCTAACTGAACATAAATAAATAACAAACAAACAAATACATACATAAATAAGGCAAAACTGAGGCTAGAGGGGCTTACAAAATTTGTCCGAGGTGTCTAAGCTCCTTCATGTCCTTTGCTCAAGGTGGGTATTATCAACCCTGGGGGGTGGGGCTCAGAGTAGTTAAAGAACTTTCCCAAGGTCACACAGCCGGCTTGCTGCTGGACAGACCAGTCTCCCTGTCCCAGTCCCCAGGGCCTGTGTGCAGCATCCTCCCACTCCCACTCCCAGGGGACGCTGGCTCAGTCCTGGGCTTCCCCCGCTCCCCTGCCCTCCTCCTCAAGGGAGCTGTTCCTTGGGTGCTTGGAGCAGCCCTGCCTTGCCCTGCCCCCCTCCGTCTCCCTTGTCACACACCCCGCCCCCTGCTGTCCCTGGGCACCTTCCGCAGCGCCTGCTCTGCCTCCCGGTTTTCCGCCACCAGGCTGTGGTATTGGGACTTCAGGGTCAGTAACTCCTGCTGGATCTTGGCCACCCTGGCCTGCGAGGCCCGGAAGTCGGCCTTCTGCTGCTTCTCGGCCTCCTGCTTGGTGCGAAGGAGGCTGTTCTCCGAGAGCCTGAGCACCTGGTGCAGGTGGTTTTTCAGTTCTTGGATCACAAAGTTCTCTTTCTCCACCTGGGCCGGGAAAACCAGAGGCTCCATTACTCCCTCCCGGATGCCCAGCAATCCCAGGAGAACCGGCATGGCCGCCTGCTTCTGGTCGGCAGAACAGGCCACCTGCCTTACTACCCCACAGATTCCTACCCCTCACGCCCCGGCGGGACAGAGACGGCCTGCTTACAGACAAGGAAGGGGGCCGGGTCATCTGTCTGGGGCTTACAGCTGAGCAGGGACCCGAGGCCAGGTCCGTCTGGTTCAGGGCCCATGTTCTTGCCCGCCCCGCCCCACCCCCACTGCTTCCTGGCAGGAGTGATGGGCACAGGTGAGCCGGAGAGAGGCTGCCAGGCAGGTCGGGGCCAGTCACAGAGCTCCTGCCCGGGGCACAGAACCGGGAGTGCTCAGTCGGCAGAGACACTTGGTGTCATTCGGGAAAGTAGGAGATACACATACTGTGGGTATTGCCACCTGCTGAAGCCCAAGGGCCTGACTTGTCCCCTGCCCTCAGTTGGTTCGAAAACAGGAACGGGGGTCGAGGATGGGGCCGTTTTGCAAATAAGCTCCACAGGCTGGTCCCAAGCCCCAGAGTCTCCCTCAGAGCACATCAGTGCTGTGGCAGGCTCAAGTCAGCCGCCTTGGGCTGGGCCACAGGGGTTCTGAGCTCGCTTCCTGCCTGCAGGGAGCCCCGAGGCAGGAGGGGCCTTTGGGGCAAGCCTAGCCTGCGCACAAGGCTTCTGGCTCTAGGTGGTGGGTTCTAGAGCAGGCGGTATTATCAGCAGTCAGAGCTTTTCCTGATTGATGTCACTCCCTTATTTTACACTGAGATCCAAGGGACACGATAAAATTTGCCCACCTGGATAAATGAAATTTGACCCCAGATCTGTCGAACTTGGATGCCTGAGCTGTTTCTACCACTTGAACAGGACCAATAAAAACATTCGGGGCTCCCTCCCTGTCCCTCTCTGGCACCCTTTAACCTGCAAGTGATGTCCCCTGACTGAGCACCCAAGAGCCTGTCATCTTTCCACTCAGAAAATAGTTTCCAGGGTGCCTGGGTGCCTGAGCCAGTGAAACGTTTGCCTTTGGCTCGGGTCATGATCCCGGGGTCCTGGGATTGAGCCCCACATCAGGCTCCTGCTCAGCAGGGAGTCTGCTCTGCTCTCAATCTCTCTCTTAAATAAATAAACAAAATCTTAAAAAAAAAAAAGAAGAAGAAGAAGAAGAAAGAAAATTGTTTCCATGCCCTTCTTTTGTGCCAGGCTCACTAGGAACATGACAGTGGGCCAAAAGAGACAAGGTCCCTGTCCTTTTGTGGGGATGTCAGACCCATACCAAATCATCAAAGAATCACATAAACATTTATCAACACCGATGAATGCCTTAAAGGGCAAACTCAGTGAGAATATAAGGCGGGGGAACAGCCTGAGCCAGCGCGTGGGGGAGGGAGGGCGGCACGAGGTTCTGAGGGCCTCGAGCTCCGTGCATCATGGGCGATGAAGGGGCAAGTGTGCACAGCAGCACTGGTGGGCTGCCCCTCGGGACCCATTCTCCCTGGAAAGACTGTGGAGCAGAATGCGCCCCCAGGGACAGTCCAGCTTTCCCAGCATTGCTAGCCACTGGGTGTGGGTAAGAACTGTGCCACACTACTTCCAGGTTGTATCCCTAACTGGCAAGGATCAGAGGGCCCTCCTCCCCTTTCTCCCACCTGCTGGCTGGACCAGAGACATGTGACATGATGGGGGTGGGGCTTCTGGGTCCACAGTTAGAAGTCCTGTGTGGGGCACAGCAGAAAGGCCAGACGGAAGGAGTGTGAACCCCTGACAATTTCATGAGGCAGAGTTTCCGTGTCTGCTCCAGCTCATTCACTAGAGAAAAACACATTTTTATCTTGACTAAACCATGTGATTTGGGGTCTCTGTTTTGGCAGCCAAACCTGTTCTTAGACAACACCTCACAGGGACTTTGTAAGGCTTTAGTGAGAAAATGTACATAAAACATAATACATAGTTATGTGTCCCAAGTGGTTATTAGGCGGGGATCATGTTATCATTTCCCTTCTTAAAAAAGTCTTCTAGAGCTTCCACCTGTCCCATCTGGCCCTTGTCCTCAGGACAGAGATCACATTCTTTGATCAGGCCTCAAAGGCACAATGTGATCTCCTGGCAAGACCCAAATTATTTACTTATCCAGCCCTTCGTAGGAAAAGTTTGCCTGCTGCTGGCCCGGCAGGTTCCTGCCTACCTCTCTTGCCTGCTATGCTCCCTTTCATTCTTCCTGGGTTGGCTTCGACATCTCTGACCCTTTGGGTCTAAGCTCAGTTCTCTTGTAACACCATCTTCTAGCGCTCTATGCTTACCCTGCATTGTACTTCTCAAAACTGTAATTAAATCAGGTCTTTAAGACCCACCTCCCAGGAACTGCATGAGGCAGGGGCCATGTGGACTTAGGTATAAGACCTGGTACTTGGCAAGTGCTCGTACTGACATTTGTCGAGTGAATGAATGATAGCAGGTGTTTCAATCACTGAGGGAAAAAAACCCAGCTGCCCAAAGGTCTGGCTCCTCTGTGCAGCTCCTTCCATAACCTCACCAATACCACGGAGCCATACCTCTGCTTCCCTGTTCTGCGTGATTGCTGCCAACTCATCTTCAAGAGTGTTGATGATTTCTTGGTTCCTCTTGTTCCGTCTGTCGATGTCCTGTATGAACTGACTTTTGTCTCTAGCTTCCACGGGACTAGTGAGTAGCTTCTCGAACAGGAAACCCCGCAGTTCCATCAGGCAATCAATGAAATTCTGCGCTTCGACGCTTCTGCTCAGGGTGTGCGTCTGTGCAAGGCTCGCAGCCTGTGGGTTATTGAGTAAGAGTCTCAGGATGTCCTTGGTGGATTCTTTGATCTGGTGCATCAAGGGCAGGAGGTGGGATTTCTGCCTCTCTATGGAGAAGAGGCGGTCTCTGAACCACCCTTCCTCCTCACACTCTTCCTCCTCCTGCAATCGCTTTTCTTTATCCTGCAGGTAAATGACGCTGTCCAGGAGGCTGTGGCAGAGATCCTCGTGCTCTCTCACGGCCTTTATGATGTCCCCCCCAAGCATCCTCTCCAGAGTCTCGTAATTGGCCCCCACATAGGACAGCAGGGTCACCAACTCCACCTTGTGGATGGTCTCATCCAGGACGGACATGATCCTCTTGGTCTCAATGGTGGTGAGTTTGGACTTAGAGGGGACCAAGGGTTTTAGCAGGGAGGCTGGCTTCTGGGATGGCTCTGCCGTCAGCCTCATTCTGTTAATGTCGGGGCCCTGGTAGAGAGGGGCCACACCGACGATATCTAGAGCCATTTTCTGATCCGTCGCCTTGCCTCTGTGCGCCCCAGGGAGATCGAGATGTTGCTAGGCTGCACGGGTCTCCGGCTGTTATTATCTCCAGCGACCCTGCGAAAAAAGGAGTGGGCGATTAGTGGAGCTAGGCTGTTGGTGTGGCTGCGGCAGCCACAGGCGGTTGACACAGAAGTTCATCCTGGGTGCCCCACAGCAAGGACACAGAACCTCTCACCGGAAGCAGTTTCTAGCTTTGTGACGGCATCGGGCTGCAAGAGTGGGGAGACCGAGTGGAGCGATGTCAGGCAGGGAACACCATTCTGTTGAAGTGACTTAACTATGGAAGATATTAGATCCTTAACTATGGAGGATGAAATGGATTTGTTCAGCCATTTATAGTAATGAGCATTTAAATGCAACAGATAGCATTTCGGGTGACTTAACATGAATGAATAAAAGTCAACACTAGTGGACTTTTTTTTTTTTTTTAAGTATCTAAATACAGAAAACGAGTTACACGGGTGATGGAAAGAGTTGTGAGGCTAACCAGGGAAGGGGAAAAGCCACCCAGCCAATGACAATGGCAGGAGGCCACCACAGAAGGAGGTGGTGGTGAGCTTGGGGACAAGGGCCCCCTGGGGGAAGCTGGAACCACAGCCATTTCCTGTCCAGGAGGAGCTATAGCCCCCAAGGAGCTGAGGCCACTGCTGGCAAGGCAGCCCAAAGCAGAGAGAGGAGGAAACACCAAGGTTTCTTCCTCCTCCCGCCCTCCAAGCCAATGCCAGTGCCTCCTATTGGCCAAACCCAGCCGGGAAACCAGATGACAAGGGAGCATGGGCACTACAGCCTGCAGGTGTCAGCAGCCTGAGACAGAGCAGCACAGGGACAGAACAAACAAGGCAGCCAAGAGCAAAAGGGACTGGGAACAGCACAGCACCTCCACACTGGTTTTTAAGTGTGGATTGCAAACATCAGGGTGGGGATGAACAATGGCTTCGAAACACAATTTTTTCTTAAAGATTTTATTTATTTATTTGACAGAGAAAGATCACAAGCAGGCAGAGAGGCAGAGAGGCAGGCAGAGAGGGGGGGGGAAGCAGGCTGCCCGCTGAGCAGAGAGCCCGATGTGGGGCTTGATCCCAGGACCCTGAGATCATGACCTGAGCCGAAGGCAGCGGCTTAACCCACTGAGCCACCCAGGTGCCCTGAAATATAATTTTTAAAACTTGTTTCACTAAATGCAATGTTGTATCCTGGATTGGATCCTGGGGTGAAAAATGGACCCTAGGAGGGCAACGTAAAATCCAAACCAAGCTGATAGCGTAGTTAGCAGCATTGAACCAATGCTAATTTCTTGCTTTTGACAGGCTATTTAAGATGTTATTTAAGATGTTAATGTTGTGGGAGCTGAATGAAGGGCTTTGGGAATCCTGGACTATCTTCGTGACTTTAATCTATAGGGTTTTTTTGAGGTTTTATTTATTTATTTGCCAAAGAGAGAGAGAGAGAGAGGAAGAGAGTCAGCACAAGCAGGGAGAACAGGGCAGAGGCAGAAGCAGGCTCTCTGCTGAGCAAGGAGCCTGGTGTGGGACTTGATCCTAGGACCTGGGATCATGACCTGAGCAGAAGGCAGATGCTTAACTAACTAGAGCCACCTCGGCATCCCTTAATCTACAATTATCACAACATAAAAGATTTATTTAAAATTAAAGATGCTCAGAAAAATGTATGGCAGGAATCAGAGACCCATAAAGTTGTAGTCACAGAATAGGCTGAGGTCATGACCAGCCTTCAACAGCAGAGGGGGGACTTTGGAGTTGACTCTGTAGGAAATTGGGATCCATTTTGATTTCAGGAAACAAGTAACAGGATGAAGTCAGATCTTGGAGAAAGATGGGTCATAATGGATGATTTACAGGGAAAGGGTTGGTTATATATAGGGAAAAGGCAGGTAGGTTAAGTTGGAATATTTATAAACCTTCTACCTCAGGGCCTTTGCACATGCAGCTTTTTCTTCTTGAGATACTCTTCCCCCTCTCCTCCTTGCTAAGTTAATTCTTTGTACTCAGAGCTCAGTTCAGGTGTCCCTTCCTCACAGAAGCCATCCCTGGACTTCCAGACAGGGTCAAATTCTTGTAGTAGGTTCTTATAAGGCCACACTCCTTTTTTGCTGCAGGCACCATCCCCATTCCAATCTCTTTCCCTCTAGCTTGTGTATACTGGAGTAGCTGGAAATATTCAATGCTCAACTTCTCAACCTCATTTTCAGTTAAGAGTGGCTATATACACAGTTAGAGCCAATAAAATCGAGAAGTTTCCTAGGGGCTTCTGGGAGACTTTATTCCTTCCCAGTGCAAAAGAAAGACATTGTTGGTTTTACCTCCATTCCCTGAACTTGGGCTTTAATGCTGGAGCAACGGCAGCCACTTTGTGAATGAGAAGGAAAGGTTAAGAGAATTACAGGAATGCTGTCCCTGATGTCATTGAGCCACTGGACCTTCCAAGGGTCCATCTTCTCTTACCCAGATGACTGTGATAACCTCTTCACCAGTCACTCTGCTTCTGCCCCCCTGCCCCTGTCTTGTCTCAGCATCGCAGCCAGAGGGAGACTTTTAAAATGTCAGATCCTTCCACTCCTCTGCTCCAAATCCAGCTCCCCGGAGCTGATTCTTAAAATTTCAGGGTATTTGTGAGCTGGTTGTGAAGGCATGGGTAGCTTGAAGTCAGCCATGGTGGAAGTATTATACAAAGGAAATTGACAAATACTACAAATCAGCACCCCTTCCCTCCACTCCAGCAGCTCCCCATCTCACTCAGGATAAAAGCCAAAGTCCTTACAGTCCCTAGGAAGGCCTTCCATCATCTATGACCACTCACTCTTCTGTCCTCATACTGACACTTTTGCTACTCCTTGAACATGTCAAATGTGCTCAACCTCTGACAGGGCCTTTGCGCTTGCTGTATGCACACCACTATGCCTAGCCCCTCAGCCCCAGGTCTGGAACATTCCTCTAAATAGCTATAAAGCTTGCTCCCTCACTCACTTCCTTCTCTACTCAACACTCAGGGTAGTAGTGAGTGCTTTCCTGATTTTCTTCCTAAAATATAAAACCTCACCTTCTCCCTGCCTTTATCCCCTTATCCTTTACCTTTTTCCCAGTTAAGTATCACCATCTGATGTTTCTAAATGGGCTGGTTTGTTTATTGTCTGCCTTTCCCCTCCCCTAAAAAGTAAGCTCCAATGAAGGTAGGGGGTTCATCTATTTTGATCACTGCTGCATACCCAGCCCTGAAAAAAACACCTCAGCCTTGTCTTGGGGACAGGTGTGGGGCTGGCAAGGACAGGTATGTGCCATTCTTACTGTCACACTCTGTGGAGGCAAGAAGTCTTTTGAAGAAGGAGTCATCTGGACTTGATGGGTGAGACTTTGCATTCGGGGGCCTGGGAGAAAAGATGGGGCCCTTGAGAAACTAGGAAAATTGGGGACAGAGGTTAGAAAGGGAGGACAAAGAGCTTGGTTTTAAAGTCATTTAGTTCTCGTGCCTGTCACTGGTGTAGACAGTGGACAAGAGTGTCTCTGCCTCCCCGTGACCCATGTCCTCTCTGTCAGGCAATAGCGCCCCAGTTTTCCATCTCTCCCACTGTGTGCAGTCCTGGTGGGACCGCCAATCAGCGAAGGCTGGTAACCCTGAAGAATCACACGTGGATGGGAGACAGTGGGAGCTGGGTCATGCCAAGTGGGGGGTTCCTAAAGATCCTGCACCAAGACTCCCAGAAACCTCCTTGGCTGCTGTCCTTTCTGGGACCCCTTATTCAGCTTTTCCTTCACCATGTGGCCTTAGCCACAGTGTCTGTGCCTTGCAATCAAAGCACCCTAGCTGAGAATACTCCAGGCATCTGACAATGAACGATCCAGATCCTGGGGGCTCCAGGGAGGCCTTGGGGATGGAGACATAAATGCATGGGGAAAAGTCTGATATCCGAAGCCACAAAAGATGTTCAGTTCTCTAAACCAGAGTCAAAGGAGAGAAGAGTGGGAATCAGAGGAACATCTCAAGTGACTATGAGCCAGGAAGAAAGGCAGTCAGATCAGATGCTAAGGATGCTTCTTGGTTCCTTGGCCAGGCAAAATGGGTCCCAAAGCCAGAAGCCTCTGGAAGCTGACAACTGAGTTGAGGGGAGCCATTATCTTGCATCTCTTTGTTTCCCACCCACTTTCTGCTCCCAAGTCAATCTCGTGAATTCTCTTAAGGCTTTTCCCGAAGATAACATTTGGGGACAGCCGGGAGCTTCCTCAGCTCCTCTCAGGGAGGACAAAGGATCTTCGCCCCGTGACCACAGGATGAACTTGAACAAAGTGTTTCACGAACGCACTTCTCCCCATTGTCCCCCAAAGCTCTCAGGCATAAATCAAAACGCCTGAATTCTTCAGAGATTGCGGCTGGAAATGCAACGTTATATGAAATGTTTCCAATTTGCTTTCAGCCAAATTACCTCTTTTGCTTTAAAGGGCAAACTTGTTTTCTTTGATTATGATGACGCCCATCAGTTTTTGACAGCTCATTTGGGTGAACACGAAAAAGCCGGTGGAACGAGGATCGGGGGAAATGCATCTGATTCTGACGACAAAAGTCACTGGAGAATCTCTTTTCCTTGAATCCTAATATGATCGTTTCATGTCCTTTTTAATGCCACCCACCTTAATATTTAAATCATTTCCAACTTAAGCCTCCCCTTTTAAAATCCCTGCCCTGAGAGTGAAGCAAGATTGTTAATGGATGGGGAACCTTAATTGGATCTTCCCTTTATTTGTCATTAATTCTGCTGATGAACTTTATAAATGGAAATATATCTTTATCATGCAAATTATACCTCGTCTTCATTCAAATGGGCTTGTTGGATATTTTATTACTTTCACTCTCAGAACATTTTGAAAAAAAAAAAAAGGTTTCAGTGAAATTATATTTTTTTTCCCTTGGGAGAAAAAGAAGAAGAAAACCCAACCCTCGAAAATATCGCACAAATCCGACAATGGTCCGTGGAAAAGTCAGAGGGGGTTAAACAAAACCAGAGTGTGTGAGTGTTTGGGGGGGAACATCTCATTTTATTCCATTTTATTTTGGGGGAGTGGAAATCTCATTTTAAAGAATGCCATTTTAATATTAGCTAACTCTTGAGAACTGCATACCAAATACTGTTTTAAATGCTTTGCGGGAATTAAGTCCTTCACTCCTTATGGCAACCTTATAAGGTGGGTGTTTCCATTTGCTCTTTTTATAAACAACGAAAGGGCGCCAGGGGAGGTTAGATGCATTCATGAGTTTATAGCTCCTAAGGGGCTGAGATGGGGTCTCAGCTCAGGCAGCCTTTCTCGGGGGCCTGCCCCTTATAAAGTGATGTTCTGTCTGGTCTCACCATTTTTGGATCAGTTTCTATAGTGGACCAGGCACAGTGATTCTTTGCTAGTCCAGTTTCAATAAATTCTGTCAAGCAGAGACCCAGAGGACAGACGTGTTTAGGATTCAGTTCCTATGGCATTCAATGTACTTAGCAACCACAAATATGAATTCTCATTTTATATATATGCGTACCTCCACCGGTAGTGTTCCTGCTGGTGTCATGCTTCTGTTGGGTAGACCCGGGATTAGACACAGTTTGCAACAAGAGCGCCGTCACCCCATCCCTCTCACCTAGCTCAAGAGAGCTTATCAGAATGCAAGTGAGTGAGTAGCTGAATTATTTTAGGGAGAGCCTTGAATCATCTCTTATTGACTTTTATGTTTTTGAGCCAATCATTTACGTACTTTGGAGACTATTACAAACTAATTACCGAGACACACCTCATAACTGATCACGACACAGGGATAGTTGGGCACCATGAGGCTGCCATGTATGAGGCAGAACATGGGTTCCGGGTCAGGAAAGAAACCTTCATGAGCGTTAGGTCTAATTCAGGGTTGTCCAAATCTCTTTCACTAGCATGCCACTTTTGGGATTTCTGCCAAGTCTATAGACCAAGCTATTCTATTATCAACTCTTTTTTTTTCCTGAAGTATATGTTCATTCTTAAGGACTTTTTGTTAAAAAGTATCTCCATTATAACTGGAAAAATCTATATCATTTTCCTTATATAGAAGGTAATAATGTCTACAGCCTGATGTTTTACTCTAGGCCGGATGCTATTGCCCAGGGATGATGAGTGTGAGCCCAGATCGCTATTGTTGAAAAACAAGATGAGTAAGTGGTAGAGAGATGTTATAGACATACTAACAAAAAGGAAGAAGAGATAAATGGCTAATGTCAAGAAGGAAAGAGGGGCCATCACTATTGAGCCCATGGATGTTAAAATGATAATAAAGGAATATAATGAACGACTCTATGGCTATAAATTTGATAACTTGGATGAAATAGACCAGTCATTTGAAGATAGAATCTACCAAAACTCTCAGGAGAAATAGATAATCTCAATGGGCCTTTATATATTAAAGAAATTGATCAATAATTAATAACTTCCCCAAACAGAAAACACCAGGTCTAGAAGATTTCACTGGTGAATACTACTGGACATTTGAGGAAGAAATTATACCAATTTTCTAAGATTTCTTCCAGAAAATAGAGGCATAAGGAATATTTCCTAACATTACTCTAACACCAAAATAGGCAAATACACTATAAGAAAGGAAAGCTACAGACCAACATTTCTCACAAACATGGATGCAAAATTCCTTGACATAATATTCACAAATTGAATCCAACAAGGTTTAAAAAGAATTACATCCCATGACCAAGTGGGATTTCTTCCATGTCTGCAAGGCTGGTTCAACATTCAAAAATCAATTAGTGTAATCCATCACATCAACAAAAAGAAAAGTCATATCATATCAACAGATGCAAAGAAGCATTTCACAAACTCCAACACTGTTCATGACTTAAAAACAACAACAACAACAAAAACAAACTTCTCAGGAAATGAGAAATAGAGTGGAATTACCTCAACTTGATAAAGAACATCTACAAAAACCCTACAGCTAGGATCATCCTTAATTGTGAGAAACTAGAAGTTTATTCCCTAAGATCAGGAACAAGACAAGAATGTACCCTCTTTCCTTCCTGTTCAACATCATATTGGAAGTCCTAGCTCATGCAACAAGACAAGAAAAGGAAATAAAATGTAATACAGATTAGGAAGGGAGAGATAAAACTATCTTTATTCACAGATGACGTGATTGTTTATATAGAAAATCCCAAAGAATCAATATACACACTTCTGGAATTACATAATTACAGCAAAGTTGCAGGATGTAAGGCTAATATACAAAAGACCTATTAACACCAAACTGAGACTTTCTCACTGGCAGAATTCAAAGAGACCTGAAAGGGGTCTTGGGCACAGGCTTCTCACCAGGAATCAGTGTAAATATCATGAGTGCCATGTGTGTATTTCTCTTCCTAAACCAGGTATTGTTGAAAAGTGAACCAAACACATTCCTCTCTGATACCAGCCCTCATAGTACATGGATTCCTAGTCAAGTTCATAGTACTGGATTCCTAGACAACTAACTATTTCCTCAGTGATTCTTAGCTTGGATGGAGGTTTTTGTTTTTGTTTTTTGCCTTCCTAGCCCCAGTCTTGGTACTTCCCACGACAAGACAAACAAAGGCTGCTTGAAGCTTAGCTGTGAAAGAGCTAAGAAAGAGTGGGTTAGGGTGGGAACTATGGCTGGAGGTTGAGATGACAAAGAGAAGTTTTCAAAAGAGACGGAGTTCATGGTCTTTGTTTTTATTTTCTACCCTAGTGGAAAATTTGTAATTCTGGCATGATTGCAGATTGAATAACACCGTGTTGTGGGTTCTACAATTTACATAACTGTTTCATGTACTTTGTCTGAGATATACAGTTCCCACCCACCCACTAGTGATAGTCCTATCACTAACACTAACCTAATCTAACACTCCCTGCTTCACTCCCTGAGGTCCTGCTTAGGACTCAAGGAAGTCTTTGATGGCCAAGGGATTCCTGGTCAGTTAGTTCTGACTTTACCACCTACCTCCTGGGTTATAGGCAGAGGTTTTGCCTTTGAAGTAGGAGGATTTTTCCTTTGAGCCTCGGAAGATCCCACTGGTCTGGGAACCATGCAACAGCTTTCTTCAGAATTCTGTATGCTTTATTGGAGGTTTCTAAGTCTAGAGTGGAGAGAGTGAGGGGTGGAAAAGGGTAGAAAACCCATGATGGTGACTGTTACCCAAAACCAGGATGGCATTAGCAAATCACTGTTGAATAAATGAAGAGATAGCAAATCCAGCTCTAACAATAGACCCATTTCCTCACATGGAGATGTTGGCCTAATAGGATAATGTTATTTCACAAAATACATTATGTCCTGGATTAGAACCAGAAAATAGTGTCATGTTTTAATAATGAAAACTATGGGCCAAGATTTGGCCTATGATTGTTTCCCATCTCTGTACTCAGGGCTTGGAATTTTTAAACAAAAAGATTTAAATCTAATTTGTTTTTCTCTTTCATAGTTTGTTGTTTTTTTTTTTTCCCTATTGCCACTTTTGATCTATTACCCAATCATCTCTTGTCCTATTTGAGAACCTGTGTTTTGTGGATGATATTTGGTTTGCAAAAGATTCCCAGGTGGGAGCTGTAGCATTGAACGCTAGAGGTATTCAGAGAAGGGATCTCATCTGTGGTGATGACTCCACGGCTGTGGGCTCCAGTGTGACCCTGTGCTTTGGAGATAGAGGACACTGAATAGTGACAGAGCCTGGGAGGGAATGTGCTCCTGGTTCTAATGAACACTCTCTGCCAGACACTGGCCATAGCTATAGCCCTGGGCAAATTCACTTGACCTTCTGGGCCTTCATCTCCTCATCTCTGAAGCAGAAAAGAAAAACACAAGCCTACTGCAGCATGATTAAGTTATTGGCTTCTCGTGGCAGGCAAATGTGAAGTTTAATCTTTGCTGTGTGGCTTTAGGCAAGTCAATCAACCTCTCTAAGATTTGGCTTCCTTATCTGTAAAATGGGGACAGGGATGGAGCCCATGCTCAAGAGAACTGTCATATGAAATAAAATCCTGGCTCAGGGGCGCCTGGGTGGCTCAGTGGGTAAAACCTCGGCCTTTGTCTTAAGTCATGATCTCAGGGTTCTGGGATAGAGCCCCACATCCCACTTTCTGCTCAGCAGGGAGCCTGTTTCCTCCTCTCTCTCTGCCTGCCTCTCTGCCTACTTGTGACCTCTGTCAAATAAATAAGTAAATAAAACCTTTAAAAAGAAAATCCTGGCTCAGTAATGTTTAACCTTTTTGACTTGTTATAACATCAACAATAATATAATTTAGTATTAACATAGGAAAATTTACTTTTTAAAATAGAAGATGTATTTTTCCTCAATATATATGTGTGTTCTTTTTGTGCAGAAGGGTTTATAAAGAGCCAAAATGGAACCACTTCGACTCTTTTTTAACTATTTATTTTTAATTTGACTGCTTCGTACATTATTTTCATTTTTCTGCTGGTGATGGAGGAGGCCGGGAGCCCCTTTAGTGTCTCTTTTCCGGCCTCCTCCTCCTCCTTACAAATTAAATCACCATGATTTTTAATTCCTCCTTTGCTTACAATGTAGCTTTAGGAGTGTTTATGTCTGGTTATATCCAACTGTGGGTATCCCTGTGGTTGTTTGAGACCGAAGGAAGAATTTCCTGGTGGTGCATTTACCGTCTTCTAAAATAAACTTCCTCCACTTAAGAAAAATATTTAAATCATCATCTTATCAAATGCAAAACACTGGCTTTTCCTGACTGCTTGATTACGTTGAAGAAATGTCATTTTTAATTTTTTTTATTATTATTTTTTAAAGATTTTATTTATTTATTTGTCAGAGAGAGAGAAAGGGAGAGAGAGCGAGTACAGGCAGACAGAATGGCAGGCAGAGGCAGAGGTAGAAGCAGGCTCCCTGCTGAGCAAGGAGCCCGATGTGGGACTTGATCCCAGGACGCTGGGATCATGACCTGAGCCGAAGGCAGCTACTTAACCAACTGAGGCACCCAGGCGTCCCAGAAATGTCTTTTTTTAAACCAAGGACCGTGACCCTTTAGTGAATGGTGAAATCAATTTGCCTGTTGGGACTGGAGTTCAAAATAAATGAAATACAATAGAAAATATTAGAGCGCACTGCATGTAGTAAGGAGTCAGGTGTAATTAAACACACGTGTGCTGGGTCGAGAAAGAAAATATATTTCTTTGTCTGGTTTGCTGTTAAAAAAAAAAACCAAAAACCAGTCTGTGTTTGAAAGCCCCCACGTTAAAGGCATTTGATTGGTCATAGAGTATAAACTGGAGCTATGATTTGAAAGCTAAGGTCAAAAAGATATTTCTCCCCGATGCCCCGTGTTTCAAATGATCTTGATTTGCAATCACATTTGCTTTCAGTTGCACGAACTGGGGCCTGAAGGGAAAGGTAGCTATGTGGGTGCGCGTGTGGGTGCGTGTGTGTGTGCGCGCGCACGCACATATTTTGCCTTGTATGAAAATATCAGTCCAGGGGGTCCTCGTCGGCTCAGTAGGAGGGGGACGCAACTCTTGTCAGGCTTTTGAGTTTGAGCCCCATGTTCGGTTAGAGATAACTTAAATAAATAAAACTTAAAAAAAAAAAAGGGAGAAAAAGAAAAAATCAGTCAGGACAGGGTTTCTCAAGCTCCACACTTCTGACATGTTAGGTCACATGATTCTTTGTCGTGGGGGCCCTAGGAGCATCCCTGGCTTCTACCCATTCGATGGCAGTAGCGCATTTCTCCCAACACCACTTCTGGTCGGTTGGAGACCAAACGTCCCCAGAGATGGGCAAATGTTCTTGTGGGGTGGGGATGGAGGGTCGGGGGATGTCCCTGGTGGAGAGTCACTGGTTTGGACCATAGTGGCCTTGCTCTTCTATAAAACTCCTGCCTTCCCCACCCTAGGTCCAGTGCTCTATCCAGGTTCAAAGGAAGGCTTGTGCCTGGCTAGCTCAGCTCTATCTGACAAGCTGAGCTCTGTGCCGTCTGAAGCGGGTCATCAGTTACAGAGTCAAGATCAGGTTCACAAGCTGGGTTTTAGGAGACCCAGGGGCATGACTCTCCCCTGCTGGGGCTCTTGGAGTAAGTCTAGGCAATCCCCTTATCTCTCTGGTGTCTGGGGGATACGACACCTGTCCTAGCCACATCAAAATGTAGCTGGGTGGAGGAGGGTTGATTTACTAGATGGGAAAGCCTTTTTGTGAGTTAAAAGCCCTCTTCAAAGGGGAGTAATAATTATTATATGTGGAGGCATAAATCAGGTGGTGCCTCATTGCCCTGAGTGCTTGTCTCCTGGGGAAAAAGTGTGGGGGTGAATTTGGCCCTTAAGCAGAGAAGACTCCCCTTTCATTGAATTTTTCACCATAAACGGAGTGAAAATCTAAGCTAAAGCCATGGCATTCATGTCTGACCACGTATGCCTAGAATGTTGCTGAGGGATGCCTTGCTCAGGGCTGGGGCAGAGTTCTGCCTGGGATGCCCTGGGCAGCCTGTCGGGCCTGGAGGCAGGGAGCTGGAACTTTGTCGCCTCTGTTATCACTGCTTCCAATCTAAGGCTGTTTGGGGCTTTCTGGGTGGAGGGTGGAGTCTGGGAAAGGGAATGGTGGGGTAGATTCTTGCCTTCTACGAACTGCTTGTGTATATTGAGGTGAGGCATGAACAGTGACCTCAGACCTCACCCCTTCTCATGCTTGCCTTTCCGGCCATTGTCACTACTTTGCCTTTTGTCCTGGCCTGGCCTGGCTATCTGGTTCTGATTCTATTCTCACTTCCTCTTGACCACTTTACAGGGTCATTTACCACATTCCTCAGGGAATAAGGAAGTCATCCATATTTGATTGGTTAGGAAATCCAGCCACGGGGCTTCTAGGTGGCTCAGTCAGTTAAGCGTCCGACTCTTGGTTTTGGTTTTACTCTCGAGGCTGTGATCTCAGGGTTGGGAGATCAAGCTCTGCTTTGGGCTCAGTGATTGTCCTGGAGTCTGCTTGAGATTCTTTCTCCCTCTCCTTCTGCTCCTCCTGCTTATACTCTCTTTCTCACAAACAAACAAACAAACAAACAAACAAATCTGGCCTCGACAGCTTTCCTTATTGCTCAAGAGGAGGGATCAAAAGCTCAGGAGGGGCGTGGGGGGAGTTTTCAGCAGGGAGTGACCGAGAAGACCAGACCTACAGCCTGGGAAATTGTGGTAGAAGGGCTGGCAGGTGCAACATGACGAGAAGATCAGGTTTGGAAGGCTGTCGCAGTGAACGGGGAACAGATGGGGGTGGCCTCCAGGAGAGACATTGAGATGACAGAATCAATGGGATGAGAGGAAGGACTGGACACGGGGGATGGGGGAGAAGGAAATGAGGGATGATGTCTAGTGTGCTGGCTTGGGTGTCTGGATGGATTGTTTTGGTGTTTAAGACAAGCAGGGGTTGAGGAGTTGGGGTGTTTATTGCTATCTATGTGCCAAGCCTTGAAAACTGTGGGGCCGTGTGGGCCGGGAAGGAGAACCTCTTCCTAATTCACACCAAGGCACTATGTATGGATAGACTAGCAGCCACCGGAGTGGGACATCTAGGAGATGTGCAGGAGTGGTTGGGTATCTGGAGTAGATTTCAAGAAAGACCCAGAAAGACCCAGAAATGGGACAACTGTCACTGCACAGATGGTATAAAGCCATGGTGGGGGTAGGGGACACAGAGAGTGAGAAAGATGAAGCTCTTTCACTCTTTTGATGACATTCCTTCTTGTTGACTTCAGCCTACTTGACCTCTGCTCTCACTCTCTGTGCTGCAGCTGTACTGGTCTCTGAAGTGTTCAAAGCACCAGGATCTTCACCCACCATGTTCCTTTTGCCAGAAACCAATTGCCAAGCCTGAATTAGCTAATTCTCAATCTCTGACTCAGCTCAATGGCAGCCTCTCCCCAGACTGGAAAAGAAAGTGTACCATAATCTCTGGAAACCCTCTCCACCTTTTCTGCATGGTACTGATCACGGGTGTAATTTTTCTTTTCTTTTCTTTTTTTTTTTTTTACAGCTCTATTGAAGTATAATTTACATACCATAAAATTTTCCCATTGTAAGTGTACAACTCAGGACTTTTTTGGTAAATGCTCCAAGTTATGACCCATGACCACAAAATTTCCGTCACTCCCCCAAATTCCTGTGAGCTAATTGGCAAACAATTTCCATTACCACCTTTAATTTTTCTGGATATATCATATAAATAAAATCATATAAATGGAATCATATCGTATGTAATTTTTTGCATCTGACTTTGTGCTTAGCACAGGACTTTTTAAGCAGGGGTGACTCTGGCCACAAGAGACATTTGACAATAATTTGGAGATGTATTTGGTTGTCACAACGGGGAGGGGGTGTTACTGGTAGGTAGTGGGTAGAGGCTGGGGTAATGGTAAACATTCTGCTCTGAACAGCACCCCCCCCCCACAACAAAGAATTATCCAACCCAAAAGGTGCCAGGGTTGAGAAACCCTGATTTAGCCTAGTATTTCTTTTTTTTCTTTCTTTCTTTCTTCTTTCTTTCTTTCTTTCTTTCTTTCTTCCTTTCTTTTTTTTTTTTAAAGATTTTATTTATTTATTTGACAGGGAGAGAGATCACAACTAGGCAGAGAGGCAGAGAGAGAGGAGGAAGCAGGCTCCCTGCTGAGCATAGAGCCCGATGAGGGGCTCGATCCCAGGACCCTGGGATCATGACCTGAGCCAAAGGCAGAGGCTTTAACCCACTGAGCCACCCAGGCGCCACCAGCCTAGTATTCCTGATGTTCATTCATATTATAATGCATATTGTCATTTCGTTTCACTATTCTACTTTCTGTCCTCATGAATTTGGCTATTCTAGATATCTTATGTTAAGTGGAATCCTGCCTATTTGCCCTTTTGTGATTGACTCACATTCAGCTAGCATTACGTCTTTGTGGTCCATTCTTGTAGCACTTATCAGAATTTCATTCCTTTTAAAGGCTGAATCTAATTCCGTTGTGTGTAGACCACATTTTGTTTATCCATTTATCTACTGATGGACTCGAGTTGCTTTTTGGGAAAGGATTTGTTGACCTTCCTGCTGCATCATTCTGGAAATGAATCTCCGCAGGTATAACTATACATGTATCTGTATTTTACTAGATTAATGATTATCTCCCACATTAGACAAGCTCCCTGAATGGGAAAATGAGGGTTTTGTTGTTGTTGTTGTTGATCGCTTTACCCCAGCACCTGGTAGTAGCCACTCAGCGAACACTTGTTGAATATATGAATATTTAAGGTTTGGAATGAGAAGACTTCCCCGATCCATTTTAAGCAGGAAGAGTCAAGGACAAATGTGCTTTAGGAAGAAAAAAAAAAAACAAAAAAAACCCCAAAACATTGCTAGTATTTACTGAGCTCAGCTCCCATGCCAAGCTTTCCGTCACCCCATTTCATCCTTACAACAAAACTTTTGAATGTACAATGAAATCACATTTTAAGGCCAAGAATGGGAGTTAGGTTCTAAAGTTGCTAGCACAAAAGGCAATAATTGGTATGATCAAAATGACCTAATCTGAACACTCATTCGAGCAAGATGCCTTTTGTTGCATGCCCACTTTGGAATGAATGGCCGTTCGGTGGAATGGAAGGGAACTTATATCCCCATCACCTATGATTGATTTGAAGTCACCCAACCAGGATGTGACTCCACTTGACTAGTTTCATCCACGCTTTAAGGACGAAGAAGCGGGGATGCGAAGTGGTAAGCAGAGGGGCAGAATAGAGGCAGGGACAGAGAAGGTGTCCAGGAGTCCCGGCAGGCTGTGGAGAGGGAGGTCTGGACTGAGGCAGGGGCTGGAGAGCACTGTTCTGAAGCAGGGACGGGATCGAGGTGAGGGCTGCTGATTCCTCCAGCAGCCAAAGGATAGCGGGCTGGACGCCATTCCATATCTCCCGCTCATTCCCCGCCCTTCCCCACCTGGTCAACTCACCTGTTCCGAGGGTCCCAGGTTTCTCAGCGTAGTTCTCTCCGCTGTGCCTGCGTTGCTAGGTTACCCGCCAATCACTGAAGGAGGGACTCGGCACCTGACTGACTTTCCTTTTCACCATTCAATTTCTTGTTCCGCTCAGTTCGCCCCACCTCCTGAGGCCTGACCAATCAGAAGCACCGCCTCTCTGACCCTCCACCAATTGAAAGACCCGGGGCTCTCTCTGGGTTGGGCTGAACAAGTAAGGCGGGGAGGGTAGGCGGGGAAAGGGGCAGAGCTTATTTGTCCCGCCCCTTCCCAAGGAGGTGGGCAGGGAGTCCGGCGTCAGCCTCGAGAGAGAACTGGGGAAGGACGTGAGGCTTGGCCAATCAAGGCTCATCATGCAGCCTAGGTAGCCAATAGGTCGCGGCAAAGGAGAAATGGGGCGGGGCCGGCAGGGTTGAAGGGACGGTAGGCGGTGGATGGGAGAGCTGGCGCAGCTGCTGTGGTGGCAGCAGCTGAAGTGGCGGCGCTTGCGGTGGCTGCAACAGCTCCAGGCTCGGGGCTTTGGTGGCGGCGGCGCCCGCGGGCTGGGCTTCGCGGTGCGGACCCCGGCGCGCGGTCCGGGTTGCTGGGGCGGCGCGTGTAAGAATCCGAGGGGTACGAGTGACGGCCTGAAGGAGAGGGCAGGGGTCAGGGGTCAGAGGGCGCGGAGTGAGGGGTTGCGTTGTGCACTGGGCTGTGGGAGGCGGACAGGGCGGTCCCAGACCCGCTGCGGGGAAGTCATCGCGGCGCTTTTCCTCCCTCCAGCCCGGGCCGGGGCTTGGTGCCCGCTCTCCTGCCTCCCGGCTTCCTGGGGCGACCCCCACGCGGGGGCCAGACCAGGGCTGGGAGCACGTGGAGCTGGAGTCCGCATTCCTTGTCCCCCACCCCACCCCGCCATCTGCTCAGCTCCCCCGCGCCCTGAGGCGCCCCACCCACAGAGACTCGTGCCCGGGTCAGGCATGGCTGCTGGCCCGCTTTCCTGGGACCTGTCCCCGCGGGTGACCCGTCCCTTCTGGATCCTCCATAGAGGGAGAAGAAAAGTCCGGCGAAGGAGCCCTGGGCTAGGACTCAGGAGTCCTGCACTGGGTGACCTTGGGCAAGTCCCTTCTTCCCTCTGGGCCTCACTCTTTCCTTCTCAGCAAAATGATGGGCTTGACTTCAAACTGGGGGCCTGGTTCTGCCAGGAGGTAGAGGAAAATGGTTAAGTGGGCATTCAGACTGAGTTCAGACTGCCCTGGTGAAATCTGGGCTCTCCTAGTTTTCTGCTTGTAAAAGGCAGATTAAGTTAACCCCTCTAAGCCCCAGTTTTCCTCATCTGTGAAGTGGGGATATTAGCTAAATAGTATTTCTCAACAGTAGCACTGTTGACATTTGAGCCACATATTTCAGTATTGTGGTAGGTCTCGCCTGTGCCTTGTAGGATGGATGTTCAGGGGCATCCCTGCCCTCTGCCTAAGAGCACCCCTGCCCCCTAGTTATGATAATCAAAAATGTCTCTGTGTGTTGCTGGTACCCCCTGGTGGGGGGAATAGTCACCCAAGTTGAGGTCCACGGAGCTAAGATGCTGCATGCATTGCAAGCAAAAAGTCGTGAATGAAACAGTAAAAGGAAAAACCTCTAGCCCTTATAACAGTGATAAAAATTTAGAACCCTCTTCTCGATAAGATGAGAAGGTTGATTGATTCTCTCTCCTGTAAAATAAACACGGGTCTTGTTAATTGTCAAAGCGGAGTGTTGGATACGAGGAAGTTCCTTTACATAATTCTGTTTTTGAGTATGTTTGAAAATACCTGCGGTAAAAAGTTAAACAAAACAAATAAAACACATAGTTCTTAAGACAGCCGAATGGTAGCGTCTCATTTGGGATTTCCTCTTTTGTCTCTCCATTATTGGGACTGCAGAGTAAAATGAATCCCCAGACCTGGGGGAAACTTAAAAGAAGTCTTAACAGGAAGTTGGCTGGGCAGAGAGCAACCGGCTTAGCAAACAGAATGGGGCTCACTTTTGCTGTCTAGTTTTAAGAAGATATTGACGCACAGGAACTTAACTCTGATGATGTGTGAAAGATGCAAATTGCCAGGTTGCCATTTAGTGGGTGAGTTTGGAGGCAGACTTGATTGAGCCCAGAAGGCCTCAGCTTGAGGAAGGAACCTGCTGCTCATTTCAAGTTCAAAGGTCTGCTGTCAGATCTGCTGAGTCTTTACTTTGCATTTGGTCCTACTCAGCGGAAATGGGAATGTGTATAAATAGGAACTGTAACAGGCTTGTTCTGAGTGCTTTAAACTTGGGAGTCCAGGATGAGCACTTTTGCTGTGTGACTCTGGACGTCATTTTAAAAAATACTCTTCTTCTTCCTCCTAAAACACCAAAACCTAGGAGAATAATACCTATATAAGAATGAGCTGGGCACGTATAGGTGATCTGGCATGCTTAACCCTACAAATCAGTGGAGTTAGGTGCTGTGTAAATACCAAGGCTGGGTCTTGGAGAAATTGTAGAGTGGTTGATGGGATAACAGATCTGGAACCAGACTGTGTCGTTCAAAGTTGGGCTTTCTAACTGTGGGTTTTTGGGCAAGTTACTTAAATCTCTCTGAGCCTAGAGTCTCCTGCTCTGTAATGGCGGCTAGTAATCCTGTTTATTCTTACAAAGTTTCAATTAGGTTTACTTAAAAATTGCGAGGAGAACTCGCAGGACATAGGAAGTGCTCATGGACTATGAACTACTATTATTTTAATGGTTGTATTTTTTTAAAAATCTTTAAAATCCTCACAAAACACATAAACAAGGGCAAAGAGGGATGGAGGTAGAACATATTAGCCATAATCTCAATTTCCAGACATAATTACATGTAAATTTTCAGTATTTGTTTTTACAGAGTCTCCTCCCATACTTTTTAAAAATTTATTTATTTATTTATTTGACAGAGAGAGAGAGAGAGATCACAAGTAGGCATAGAGGCAGGCAGAGAGAGGGTGGGGAAGCAGGCTCCCCGCAGAGCAGAGAGCTGGATGCGGGGCTGGATCCCAGGACCCTGGGATCATGACCTGAGCCAAAGGCAGAGGCTTTAACCCACTGAGCCACCCAGGCTCTCCTCCTCCCATATTTTAATGCTATTACTGTAATATTCTTCATTAAGATATAATTCACATACCAAAAAGAATCCACCATTTTAAAGGGTACAATTCAGTAGTTTTTGGTACATTTGCATGGTTATGCAACTGTTCCTACTCTCTAATTCCAGAACTTTGTCGTCCATAGTGGTTGTATTTTGATAATAGTTTTTCTCTTTTTATCCCCCAACCCCTAGAAGATGCCTCTGATGGAGGAGTTTCTGAAGAGCACCTCTGGGCCAGTGGCTTTGAAAGGAAGCTCAAAGCAGAGACTGTTTAAAGCTCTGGACATCGCATCCTGAGGGCTGTCAGAGAGGAGAGCATGGCCGTGAGTTTAGATGACGACGTTCCCCTCATCTTGACCTTGGAGGAGGGTGGCGGTGCCCCACTAGCTCCCTCCAACGGCCTGGGCCAAGAAGAGCTGCCTAGCAGAAGTAAGACTGTGGGGTGCGCTGGGGACGGGGCACAGCTTCTCTGTTTCAGGGGGTGAGTTGTGGGCTTGGTGGTCTGGTAGTAGATGCGTGTATGCTAATGCCTGACTCCATGTCTGACCCCTGAGTTCTGACACACACTACTGGGAGACCATGGAGTCCTAATCTTGCATCCCTAGCTTAGGGATGCTTCCAGGGACTGCATAGGCTGCCCTTCCCAGGGCTCTTGCCTCCGTCAGGGCCTTACCTCCCTTGCACTTGAAGTACCCTGGCTTTGTGGATGCTTGGTGGGGACCTCAGGCAAATCTGCTCTTTGGCTAGCTTCCCTGCCCCATTCCATGTTAAAAAAAGAAACAGATTTCAACACCAGCCTCCTCTGCCCAACCTGAAACTGTTGGCAGGAAAGCAGAGATGACTGCTTCTCCACACTGAGCTCAGTCCCTGCGTTGCCCAGGACAGGGCCGGTGGCAGGGGGGGGGTGGGGGCAGGCATTGGTCGTGATGCATTGATGTGAGGGTTTGGGGTTTTGCTTTGTCTTCCTCTTAAACCAGAGCCGAGCACAAAGTGAGCCCAAGAGAGGTGAGCTTTAAATTTTTTACATTTTAATTGTGTTTCTGGCAGAATGAGAGACCTTAAAAAGCTTTCTGTTCCTTGTCCCGGAGCCACTGGGTCCAGGAGAACTTAAAATAACTTTCATTTTGTGGAGGGTCCTAAGATGTCAGGGACTCACGCTTTAGGATCTTCTCACCAAATGGATGTTCCATCTGCTGGCGGTGCTCCTGAGCCAGCACAGAGGGGTACTGCTGTCCTCCAGTCCACGAGCCTGGCTCTTCTATCTCCTTTGTCTGGAGAGAACACTGCTGAGTCGCAGGGAACTCTGCAGCCTTCCCTTGGAAGTGTTGAAGAACAGCAGTGTTTCTGGGGGTGGGAGTGCCGGTTCCCTATAAACTGGCCTCTCCTTGCTTCAGCATGTTCACCCAACTTAGAGTGGTTGAGCTGGGTGGTCCAGGGAGATTGGAATAGAAATCAGATTCTTCCCTAAGCACCATTCAGGGCCGAAAAATCAGTGGCTCTGATTTCAGGCTCACGTCTTAAATGCCGTAGAGCTGGCAGGCTAAGTATGAGGCTCTTTCCTCTCTGTTATCTTAACTAAGATCCTTTTGTAGGGTAGGCAGTATTATCCCTATTTGACAGAGGAGGAAACCATGAGTCAGAGAGGTAAATGACATGCCCAAGGTCACACAGCCAAGCACGTGGCTGAGCATCCATTTGAACCCAGGACTGTTTGACTCCCCTCCCCCTCCTCCCTTTTTTGTTCTCCTGCTCTCCTGCTCCTCCTCCTTGTTCCATCAGGAGCCCTTAATAAATGCAAGCACTAACCCTTAACATTTACGCATATTAATCTTGTCACAGAACCTCAAGATAAAATTACTGTTATTGCCCATATCACAGAGGAAGGAGCAGCCTCAGAAAGGTTGGGTAACATGTCCAAGGTCACACAGCTAGTAAGCAATAATGCCCCTCTGCCCTCCAACCCCACACCACTAGGTAAAGGTGCGTTGAAGAAAGTGATGTAAATGAATGTGACCTAGCCTTAGCTGCTGCTGCTGCTTCTTTTTTTTTTTTATGTTTTATGTTATGAGTTGGAAGCTCAACTGACTAGGGCACCCAGGTTTCCCCCCACCAACCCTGCCCAGTCTCAGCTTCAAAGTAGGATAGTCCCTAGTGTGGAGGGTGGCCAGGTCCACGGCCAACAAAGGAATGGACTGCAGGGGTGGGCGGTTGACATACTAAGGGTGTGGGTCATTCTGGAAGTAGTTGGGCTCAAGATTCTAAATTGGAATCCTGGTCATTGTCTGGGTGCCTCTTTTAAGTCCTTCCACAGCACCAGAGCTGATGGTCCGGGTGTCTGGCTGTCCTGTGGATCAGAGTGGGAAGAGCAACTTAGTTCTGTGTCAAGATCAGATTTTGAACCACTGATGGAGCTTGAGTGGGAATTAGGCCCAGTAGACAATAAAACCAACCTTGGATGGGCCTCTAGTGAGGCTATTCTTATCTTGGTGAAGTTGGTAGCTTCTTTGGCTGTTAAAAACAACGAAAGGGGCGTCTGTGTCTCAGTTGGTTGAGGGACTGCCTTGGGCTGAGGTCATGATCCTGGGGTCCTAGGATCAAGTCCCGCATCAGGCTCCTTGGTCAGCAGGGAGTCTGCTTCTCCCTTTGACCCTCCCCCTCTCATGCTCTCTCTCTCTCAAAAAAAAAAAGAAAAAAGGAAAAAAGAACAATGAAATATAAAACCATCAAGGTCCAAAGAAACTGTGCTTTCTGCACAGTGTGTTGGTGCCTCAGTTTCCCTTCTCACCCTCTTACTAGGTCATTTGCTCAGACCTCTGGGAACTAATGGTATAATCCACCAAGGCTTGTTGGCAAAATGGTGGGGCCTGAGGACAGTTTGACCTGTGTTATTTTGTGCTTGGATTTGGCATTGACCTTCTACTCAGCGTCCCCCAACCCTGCTGTCTGAGCAGCATGTCTAAAACTGGACCCAGTACTCTCCCCAGCATGCAGCTCCCCAGGACCTCACTGTCCCCCATGGGAAACAGGCCAAGCTCTTTAGCTGGTGTTCAAGGCCTTGCGTGTTCTAGCACCTTCTTGCCCGGGCAGTCTCATTGCCAGCCTTAGCCCCCAGTGTCATACTGCCTCCAGTTCTGCGAAACTACCATGCCTTCTTAAACCTCTCTGCGTTGCCGGGACTCTGTCTGGAAGGTCTTTCCCAGGATGCTTGTTTCCAGTTCCATCTTGGGAATCCTGCTGATAATCCCATCTCTTTGAAGGCTTCACCGAACCTCCCCTTCCCGACACGGCTAATTACTCACTGCCCTTTTCTGCTTCGGTATCTAGATGAGGCTTCCACGGTTACAAGTCGCTGACTGTGTGGTAATGACTTGTTTAACCATCTGATTACCTCCAGCGCCCCGAGTTCCATGCATCTTCGTATCCCTCAGCTCCATGTCTATTGTATATAGGTCCTCAACAAATCATGGTGGAAATAAACCTCGTTGGGTTTCTGGAGCCTTGTAGCTGGCTCGTGCGTGTGGCTGTCAGGGCCTTGGTCAGAAGTGGGCGACATCTCCCCCTTTGTCTTCTCCTAACCAGTGCTTGGAATCTCATAGCTCAAGGCCAATTGCCCTGGAGGCTGCCCCCGTCACTCCCAGGCTGTGGCTAACATAAACCCTTGCAGTATCAAGGAGTTGGCCGAATTCACAAAGCAGAACTGGCAGCTACGTGGGCATGAGCCACTGAGACCCAAGCCAGCTTTCTAAGAGCGTGAGCCTTCCTCGAGCTTGGGCCCCTGCCCAACCCAGCAGCTGTCACGGAGGCCTTCTGGCGGCTCTGTACCTGTGTCCTCCTTTGTGGAGGACATGGCAGCTGGAGCGACCATGACAAATAGCACAGAGTGGGGGCTTAAGCCACTGAAGTTCATTTTCTGACAGTTTTGAAAGCTGGAAGTCCAAGATCAAGGTTAGGGTTAGTTTTCTTTTCTGAGACCTCCCTGCTTTCCCTGAAGACAGCCGCCTTCCGACTGTGTCCTCACATGCTCGTCCCTTAGTCTGGGTGTCTGGGTCCTCATCCATTCTTACAAGGACACCAGTCAGATTGGATGAGGGCCCAGCCACAGGACCTCATTTTACCTTAATTAGCTCTTTAAAATACAGCCACATTCTGAGGTCCTGGGGTTAGAACTTCAGCATGGGAAGTTTAGGGGGACACAGTTCAGCCTGTAACCCTTCTTGCCCTCTCCTCACATGCACGTGCGCAGGAACCTGGCCGTACTGCCTATGACCTTTGACCCTGCGCAGGGGACGAGAGAGGGGGTTTCCGCGCTGGGGCGTTATCTCCGCAGGACACTGGAGGGTTGGGATCGTTTTTTCTTTTTTCCCTTTGTGGGCAAGAATGGATTTTATCCAAGACTCAGATGTCTCTGGGCTCTAAGAGCTGCTGCCGAAATGCTAATGAGTGACTCATTGGCAGAAGACGTCGACTTGATAAAGGAGGCAGGTAGAAGCAGAGTATTTAAAGCCTGGAAATTAGGAATAACCTTGAAAACGGGCAGTGGAGCTGGCATTTGACAGCGTGGTTTCAAAATAGCTCACGGTGTGCACTGCGTAGCCGGCAGTGGTCTCGACGGCCGCTACGCCACAGTGTCTGAGCGCTGGGGGCAGTACAAAGGATTTTCCGAGGGAGTTCTGGACACACTCACCTTTTGCCTTCTCATTGCCTTTTGGCCCAACAGTTGCCTAAGATGGGCCTGCGCTCTGTGCTTTTTCTGCGTATAAAAAGGATTGGGGTCGAGGGGAGTAGCTGAGACACTTCATGTCATGGGGCTACTTTGGTGCCAGTGGTCCCTGGTTTCCAGGTGACGAGCCATGCAGGGATAATGCTAAGGTAACAGGGGAGAGGAGCCCCCTCTTCCTCCTTCACCCTGATGCCTGATATGCCGTTGGGAGTTACCTCACTCATTCCATATCTAGCAATGTAGAGGGCGGCTGCCCCCTGGTAGGGGGCCAACATGTGACATTCTGGCTCCCTTTCCGGAGTCTTCATGCAGCCAGAGCCAGTTGGCACCAGGCTCAGTCAAGGTGGGCCAGAGCCGTTGGCCTTGGGGCAGGAATAGCCAGGATGATCTGGGAAAGAGCATGGGGCTGTCCACCCAACGACCAACCCCACAGGTGAACTCTGCATCACAGAAATCTGGGGCTATAGTTCTTGCCCAATGTCCTTGCCAAAGAGTGAACTCTGCCCAAGGGACTCATGTAGCTTTTGTTCCTTGTGATAGCCTGGGTGGTGGACTGGTTCAGCATGCGGGCTCTAGAGTCAAGCTCCAGGGTGCCAGTCCTAGCTACACAGGGATCTTTGCCTCTGTAAGTCTCAGCCTCCTCATCTGTAGAGTGGGGTCATGCTAGCATCTCCCAGGAGGGTTGTTGGGATGTAGTGAGATCACGTGCGTGCTCTCCCCATGAGACGAGCTCAGCCAGTCATAGGTGGTGGCGTCATGGCCGGAGACTGGGCTGCTGCTTTGGAACATCATGGTACATGAGCAGGAGTCCTAAACCCAGGCCCGGATCTGAATCCTGTCTGCCTCACTCCTGGCCCACGGGTGGCCACGGGCGAGCCAGGAAGCAGCGGCAGCGTGGCAGCTGGAAACCAAACAGCAGTTAGATTTTCACAGCCTCGCAGGGAGCCTGGGCATTTGGCTCCGCAGAGTCATTCCCCAGGCTTTCTTCGGGCCTTACCAAGGCAGAACGCCGGGTGTCACCAGGCCCGTGGAGGCACCCATTAAAATGAGCAAGCACGCGGCCTGCTGGGTTCCAGCCTCCTAACCCAGACTTGAAGCCTTTCGCTTCCTCAGCCCTCCACATCTTCACAGGGGATCCTGTCTGTTGCCTCAGGCCCCCCCACCACGAAATGCCATCTCTCCCCTCTGCACGCAGAAAGCTGCCACGGCGAAATGGCAGTCATGGCAGCTGGGTGCGGGCTGGAGCGCTGGCTGTGCTATTCTCTCCCCATCGCCTCACGTTTGCTCCGGAGTGCTCCGGCAGCCAGAGCAGCTGGCTTCTCAGCTTCCAAGTCAGGGAGGGAACCTGGGAGGGCTTTGATGGCTCACAGCAGTGCGTCTCTGGGGGCTCCTGATGGCCGCGTCCTCCCCGAGGCTGCCTCGAAGGGTGGCCCAGGAGGGAAACTCAGGCTCTTGAGGGGAACCCCCAAGGCTGATGGCGGTCCCCAGACTGACTCCATCCCACCTTGGTGTTCAGAAAGCCCACAGGGTGGCTCTCCATTCTTATCTCTTTGCTGGGGCAAATTCCCTGATTTGGACATTTTTCACTCCTTCCCTTCTCTCCTGGTCAATCCAAGCCAAGTAAGGTCTTACATGATAAAGATCACGGCTCTCGGGTGCGATGCCCCTACTGTGTGCCCAGCGGTGTTCAGTGTTCTTTGCTCATGCTGGCTCTCTCACTGGATGCTCCCAGTGGATGTGTGTTGCTGGCACCTTCAGGATCCCTGTCTGACAGGTGAGGAAACTGATGCTCTGGGAGGTTGGAAACTTCCCCAAGGTCAGGCAGCCAAGAAGTGCCGTGGCATCGACTTAGGTCTTCTAACCCCAGACTCTGGCCCTTACCTCAAGCGCTACATGCCAAGAGTTAAACTCTGTGGAAGAGGGAGAATTTTAGGCTCAATTTTCTTTTCCAAAAGGAAGTCGGTTTCCCTCTCTCTCTCTCTCTCTTTTTTTTTTTTTTAACTTTTATTTCCTACGAGGCACATTATTCTAAATTGGAGTTCCATACCTAGAGCTCCTTTTCATAGTGTAAAAATATCCAAGCCGATGGGGTGTAATTGTACAAACTGTTGGATCCTCACAGAGGAACCAGGAAACATGGGCAAGTGAAAAACCAGACCACAAAGGACACCCACGACTCCCCCCAGTAGAAAACTCCGGCTCTCTCTGCCACACAAGCCCTTCCTCACCTCTTCCTTCACACAGGCATTGGGCTCAACGTTCCTTCATGGTGGTGGGGCTGAAAATGAGAACTTGGAGGAGTCCAGATTGGGGAATAGAAAAGGATGAAGGAACACCAGCTTGGGAGTGTGGCATGAGGCTCAAAAGGCTGGCTGGGGTCCTGAGGAGGGTGACCCCCTGAGGTCAGTGGTTCTTGGGATAGGTGACCCCCACATCCGGGCCCTCCAGAGGATGTCCTTGGACTGGATAACCGAGTTAGGTCATGGGTGTTTGGGCTGCCTTGGGCACCGAGGACCCCTTTTGCCTTGTTTGTGCTTTGTGGGAGGGACTTATTTCGCTGGAAATATATCCACTTCCCTCTCTTTGAACCACTTGAGAAGATCTGGTTCAGCAGAATTGAACCTGTAGCATAGGTGCTGGGGCCCGGTGGGCCTGGGCCTTTGCTTCCTGGTGCTGCCCCTCTTGCTGCCCCTTCCTTCACTCTGGCACCTGCCGCTGTGTAGGCCCACAGGCTGGTCGTTACCAGATTTTCCACGGCATCAGGAGAAGTCAAAACCTACACTTTTAGGGGCGTTTGGGTGGCTCAGTGGGTTAAGCCACTGCCTTTGGCTCAGGTCATGATCCCAGGGTTCTGGGATCAAGTCCCGCATCGGGCTCCTTGCTCAGCGGGGAGCCTGCTTCTCTCTCTGCCTCTGCCTGTTTTTCTGTTTGCTTGCGCTCTCTCCCTCTTTCTCTCTCTCTCTCTCTCTCTGACAAATAAATAAATAAATAAATCTTCAAAGAAAAAAGCACCTACACTTTTAATCAGGAGTCTTCTGACTTTTAAGTGTCGGTAGCAGTTCTCCTTTCTTAAACACAGCTGACCAAATAAAATCTGGTCAGTGGGCTGCCACGCTATGACCGCTGAGCAAGAGCCCACCAAGTCAGCCTCGGCTTTCTGTTGAGAACCAGCCACCTCAAAATCAGAAAACACTATACAGCTGACCAACGAACTATGGCCCATAAGATGTTCTTGACCCTTGCGTGGCATTCAGTGGGACTTGGAACTGGCCGGGAGGTTTCTCTCTGCTTCCACATGATTTGCCTAGAGGAAGACCAGATTTCATCCATCTGTGGACTGGAGGCCGGAGCTGGGGGGTAGGAATGCCGTGGGCACGGAAGGATGAGAGGACAGAACAGGCGGGCGCATCTCCCACAAACTCCTTTGTCTTCCTTTTCTGTTTATCCTTTCCTCCCTCTGGGTTGTGATTCATGTGACTGCCGGAGGACCCATTTCTCATTCTTCTCATCGGCATTCTGTCCAACTTAAAGATTCTCCTCTTTGTTCTTAGCTATTTGAACCAAGCTGGCTGAAACTTCTTTTTCTTTTCTTTTCTCTTTCCTTTTTTTTTTTTTTTTTTTGGCTTTTACTTTGAGATGTAGAACATTCAAGCTGGTGTTAGAAATAAAAAAAAGTAATAGTCTAATAGCTAGTATCCGTCTCCTAATTCTTCTTATGTTAACCATCACTGCCTTCTTGTCAACTGAAAAACGAAGTAGAGCTTTTCAGCTGGTGGATGCGTTATTTCTGAAGAACTTAGACCAAACAGCCACTATGGAGGTCAGAAGAAAGAGTCAGATGTAGTTATGGCTTGTGAAGGACCGATGGTCTGGTTGGCCTCGAGGCAAATGAGTACGAAGCGCGTTTCTTTTGCAGCGTGTGTTATAACTGTGGAAGGGACTTGGAGTTGGGAGAAGAAGGAAGGCAGGGGAGGTGGGATATGGGGCAGGCGGAGTCGGGCTTTCTGATTTGGGGCTGGAGTAGCAGCAGCAGAAGCTCTAGAGAGACTGTGTTTGAGCGGGCGGAGTCTTTCAGGAAATGCGCAGGGAGTGAAGATTGTCCTGGAGGAAGGGATCAGGGGGACGAAGGCCTGGAGGTGTCGAGTGGGTGGATGTGCGGGGTGCTTGGGTTGGAGGATGGGGAGGAGAGACTGGCTCCTGATCTTGAAAGTTCCGTCACCATCTACCCTTGGGGCCAGGCCAAGGAGCTGGGACCTCATCCCGGGTGACAGTGAAGCCCGAGAGGGTGCTCTCAGCAGGAGGGTGACACGGTCATGTTTCCGGGGAGTGTCTGAGAATTCACGCAGGCCACCGTGCGAGGAGTGTTTGGAGATGGGTGTGGTGGCCCGGGGACCTGGTGGACCTGTTTTGTTCGGCCCGAACAGTGTTTTCAGAAGCGGCTTCACGGAGCAGGCCCCTTGATCACGGGATAAGCACGTAGCACCCGTGGTCTCACACACCCCAGCTTGCCCTGGTTGTTACTCGCTGGGGGCCTGTAGGCATTTGAGTTTGTTGCCTTCGGAGTAAATATGGCGGGGACAGTGCTAGTGGGGATGGCACCGGGGGTGGTTAAGAGTATGTGCTCGAGGATCAAGCCAGCTGAGTGTGAATCTGCTCTGCCTTTACTGTCGTGGGTTAAACAAGGTGGCATACCGCACACCATCCGTACGGTGCCTGGTTTACACCAGAAGGAGCCCTTGGTGGATGCGAGCCATTATTAGGGACAAAGCAAGCAGACCTATTTTCTGGAGGGCCTAGAATGCCAATAGCAGGAGTTTGAACTTGGTCAAGGAGGGCAAGGGAGCTTCTGTGTCTGTTTGGGCCAGAAAGTGACATGATGACAGAGCAGCATCTCCCCTGTGACCCTTGCCAACTCTGGCTGCCTTCCCCGCCACCATGATGCTCTTCCTCAGAAACCCTGAGGTGGGCGAAGCCCTGAATAGGAACGGCTTTTCTCCCTGGACATTGGGAGGTGGGTGGAGAGGAAACTCCCAGAGTGTCCTGTAGCGGCAGGAGCCAGGTTTGGCATTTTTCTGTCTTTCCCGACCAGGCTCTGGCCCTCCCCAGGGCCGGGTCCTGCACACAGCCTCGGGGCTCAGCTCCCTGCCCGCCTCGTTCTGGGCCCTCAGGAAACATCTGGGCCATACAGAACTGAGGAGTACTCGCACAGGCTCACCTGGCCTGGGGAGTAGGGCAGTGCCTCCCAGACACATCAGGGACTGCGTCCAACACGGGGAAAGGGGTCAGGAAAAGAAGAGTGAGGTTGGGATGAGTCTGTTCCGCTGTGCCCGGGCCCACCACGCCTTTCCTAGTCCCACTGCGCCAAGCCCTGAGGATCAGAAAGGACCTACTCTCCTGATCTAAAAAAGCATGGCCTCTGACTGCATCCGGCAGATAAGTTTCTGCTTTATTCCTGCGCGCTGACACAGGGCCTGAACAATCCATTGTAATCGAGGGTTGATCAGGAAGTTCTCAGTCAGCTCAGCCGGGAAGCTAGATCTAACTTTGTCTGTCGTCCCAAACGATAAAGCCTTCACGGGGTGCATTTCCCCTCCGCGGGGAAAAGAAGAGTTGGAGTCTGTCCTTGTAGCCACCCTTCGTGTACTGAGGAAGTGAATACAGCTGGGGTATTTGGATTGCACATTTAAAAAATAAATCTATTTTAATATATTTATATTTGTTTAAATATAATTAAAGTATAATTTAAAAAAAGTATATATATATATCTGTTTGAGCTGTAAAAGCAAGCACAAAGCATAATATTGCAGCCCTAGTGTCTTTTCATTTTCATTTTAGAAGGCGTGATTTAGGGCTTTTGTATTTCCACGAAAGCCTCAGTTACGTTTGGGGATTCTCCTAGGTGAAGGCGCGGTGACTTCTGGACCGACCCTCGCAGACACCTCCCACGAGTGCTCTGTGGGCTCCACCCCTACTCCCAGGTCCAGCAGTGAATCCAGTAGCTGCCAATCTGTGCCCTTTATGCTGCCTTGAAGTCTGTCTTCCCCGAAGCCACTGTCCTTACTCTTCTGTTAGTGGCAGCAAGCCCTGTGACACTGGCTTGCTGAAGGAAAAGCTGTGTGCAGTCATGTTTCAGTTGGTTTACGCCTGTAGGCCTCGTGCAGTAATGACGTGCATCCCCATTTTGCAGGTGGGCAGTTGGAGGCGCGGAGAGTGAAGCTGAGTGGGGCCCGTTCGTTCCGTCCCTGATGGTGGGCGTTCGGGCAGACTGGTGTGTGGCGAGCCCTAATCCCAGAACCCGCCACCTCTGCTCTCGGGCCTTGCCCAGAAGGAGCGCATCTCTGCTCAGTCTCCAGTGGCCTTGAAAGTTTCACTAACCTCAGAGTGTAGACAAGGAAACCATAAACTTCCTCCCACTCCCATGGTGAAGGTTAGGCCAAGTTCTCGGATCAAGTGCAAGATGAAGCCCTTTGAAGCCAAGTACTCTGACCCACCTTCCTTGCCTTGCTCTGAGGCCCTGGCAGGGGTCCCGGTACTTTGCAGGCCATGAGAAATTTCTTCTCAGTTACACTCTGTGCTGACTGGCCTCCCTTCTTTTACTCCACCCCAGAACTCAGAATCCATAATCAGAAGTCTTAAAACGTGGCACCACTCACATAATCTCATTTGTTTTCTCATTTATATTTTTGAGATTTTATTTATTTATTTATTAAAGATTTTATTTATTTATTTGACAGAGAGAGAGATCACAAGTAGGCAGAGAGGCAGGCAGAGGGAGAGGGGGGAAGCAGGCTCCCTGCTGAGCAGAGAACCCGATGCAGGGCTCAATCCCAGGACCGTGAGACCATGACCTGAGCTGAAGGCAGAGGCTTAACCCACCAAGCCACCCAGGCACCCCAAGATTTTGTTTATTTATTTGAGGGAGAGAATGGGTAAGAGAAAGCATGAGAGGGGAGAAGGTCAGAGGGACAAGCAGACTCCCCATGGCTGGGAGCCCAATGCGGGACTCAATCCCGAGACTCCAGGATCACGACCTGAGCTAAAGGCAGATGCTTAACCAACTGAGTCGCCCAGGCGCCCTTGTTTTCTCATTTAAACCACTTTTCAGTACCAGTGTCGCCATGGGCTGCTGTCACCTGCTTTTGATCTAGCCCTACCCCAACTTTCTCTAGCTAAAGACCTTTGTCCTTTTTTCTACCCAGCCTTCCCCAGGCCTCCCAAACCAGTTAGGGTAGTGGCTGCCCGTCCACACCCTCACATTCTCTACGCCGTCTATGCCTCCTTCTCTGCTCTCCAGGCACAGAGGCCCCTTCCCTCCCTAGCACCTGCGTGCAATAGATCTGATTGATGTCTTATGGACTGGATCGAGGTTTGCTTTGCACCATGGTGGGTTCCTAAAGGTTGTAAGAAAGTGGAATTTTGGTGAAGTAGATAATTTAAAATAAGGGCAAGAGGGCTGAGTTTGACAAAGCATCTTCACAGTATGATTCATATGCCTGAGTTCATCTGGTGTCGAGTTGGGTTTTATAAACCAAGTTCCTTTCAATCAGGGTTTAGCCTGTTTGTGGGTGTCTTTCCAGTGTCTCTGTGATGCCCATTCAGGGCGGCTGGGTTGGACAGGGCAGGAAGGCACTGTGTGCCCCTCGGTGTAATGTCTGGGTAGGCGCTTTTGTTTTGGGTGTTGATACGGGGCACGGATGTACCTCTTTCTGGTGGTACAAGTTTTGCAAAGGTGGAGACCGTGACTTTTCTACTCATAGCAAGACCACTTCATAAACAGATGTGAAGTAATGTGTCTGGGAGTGACTCACCAGGTTCACAGAATATCCAAGGCCCCAAGTGACTCTGTGGGTCACAGCTTAGCCAGCTCCGGCAGCCATCTGGGGTGACAAGAAGACTCATACACATGTGATGGGTCAGAAATAGTCCAGGCAGGGCCTGGTCCTTGCTGCCCCTGGGAAGAGCTGAGTTTTTGGATGGTTCTAGCACTTTGCACTTCTCCGGGAGCCCACACGTGTCCCATAATTGCCGTGGTGGCCTGGGGTGCTCGGCTCCCACCTTCCCACCCCTCACCCCACCACCCTGCCATTGGTAGGCTGCCTTTTTTTCTTCTGCTGTAATCTCTCTTTTTGTTGGATTGGGTATTTATTTTTAATTTTTAATTTTTTTTTTTTTAATTCCTTTAGCTCTTGCTGAAAATCAGCTTGGGCAGAGTGGTGGTGCTCAGTGCTGGCTAATGGCTTGGAGCCCCTCCAAGCCGCCGGATGTGTTGGCTCTCACTTGTGGGTGGTCGTTGACAAGCGTGATGTCTCCTCTCTGTGACTCCCGAGGGTGCCCTCTTCTTGCCGGCTCGGCTGTTCACACTTGGCTGGCTGGCCTTGTCGTTGGCAATCGCAGTTTTTATGGCGCACCCCGGGGCTGGTCTGGTCGCCTCGACAGGGCCCAGATTTGTTCAGTACGAGAGCCCATTCGGCCTCCAGGCCCTTTGGCCCGTGTGGTCGTGTTGCAGGTTATTTTGTGCTGTTTTTGATGTGGAGCTCAGATGCCGGCCCAGGGTGCCTAGAGACTCCAAGTCTGGAGACCGGTGGCTTGGGAGAACTCTCAGGTCGTTAGAGATGTGGGCGTGTGTTGTGTGGGCGATGTTGTCTGCTGGCACTCTCCAACATTCTGGCGCTTCTTCAAAGACTGTTAGTCTACAGAGAAGGACGGGGTTGAAATTCCGGGGTCATCGGCTGGTAGCTGCATAAGCTCAGGTGAGGAGCTGAGCCTCAGTTTCTACATCTGTAAAATTGGGATAAGAATACCTCCATTCAGGGTTGACTTAAAGATTAAGTGGGAAATTCCATATAACACGGCCTAGGACCAACTCAGTAAATAGTAACAAAGTGTCAGGGTTTCATTTTCAACAAAGTGGCGATGTTTCCCCTTCCTGAACCCTGAGTAGGCCATTTAAGGACTCTGGATCAAGGGCTCGAGCATGCTCTTCCTGCTCCTAGGCAGGGGCTGGTGCGGACGCGGATCCATGACACCACAGGGGCGTTGTGGAGAATGAGTCTCATGGCCAGAAGCGTCTTCCGAATGCCGCTTGTCTGCTGAGCTCTCGTGGGGGCTCTGGAAGTGCCCGCGTGCGGTGAAAAATGTCTCCTCTCCCGGGTCACCCTTCCACAGCTCCCGTCCCTGTCCCTGTGTGGTTCACAGTTAGCATTTCTGAGGCTTCCAAGTGAACACGGGACAGATGTTCGCACAGGTGCTGTATTCCTCACTGGGTAAACAGTGGGGCTTGCAGCCTGTGTGTGTGTGTGTGTGTGTGTGTGTGTGTGTGTGTGTGTGTATGTGAGAGAAGCAGTTGGGAGGGGAGGCTTCTGAAGGGTGCGCACATCTCACAAATGTCTTTTCAAGGCACCCAAAGCGTTTTGCACATGTTAAGTGCTCAGTAAATCCTTGGTGATGAGTGACAGTCCCAGTGAAAGCCCTTTGTTTCCATAAACCCAGTGACGCAGGGGCAGGAAGCAGAATTGCAAGCCGAGTCTTGACTATCATGGATGAAGGAGGGAGAGATGCCATCCTGCCTGCGGGCATCCAGCAGACACTCGTTCCCTCTCTGCCCCGGCAGAAGGGGTAGGGGTCTGCGGGGCACATAGTCATGGCCGGTGCGGAGTGGTGAGGAGGCTTAGGTAGCAGAGGTGAGCGTGGTAGCTCCCGGCGGGGCACCTGCCCTGCACAGATGCGCTCACGGTGCTGCCCTGGGAGACTGAACTTGAGATTTTGCTGCGTGCAGCGTCTGTAGATGGGGTTGTGAGGTTCACCAAGACGGGCCGCCTCGTCACGTGCTTCTGATTGGCACACTTGCTCGGGTTGCTTCCCTTTGGACCCAGTGGCTCAGGCCCTGTCTGCTTCAGCCGGTCTGCTCCTCCTGCCTTGTCTCTGCCTGGGTCAGCTTCAGGATCACCGAACCTTCTCTAGCTTCCCAGAAATGCCCTGCTGTTTGCTTCTTTGAGCTTTATGCCTGACCTTCCCTGTTTCTGGAATGTTGTCCCCCACCCCCCGCCTCAATGCACTTGTGAATCGTCTTCATCCTTCATCCTTCAGAAGTGGCCCAGACATCACCCCTGAATCTCCCTGCATCTGCCCACGAGCCCCCATGGAGGGCAGTTCTCATACCCTTTTCTAGGCTGTTGTAACTAAGAAGTGACTTAATGCACCAGAATCACGTTCCTTCTCGTGACTCCTGATGGTGAGCTCCATGAGGACAAAGTACATGTTTTGACTTTTTTCAAGTCCAACACCTGGCACATGCCTGGTATTCAGTAGGTGCTAAATAAATGTCTTTAAATTAAGCCGTATTTGTTTGTATCAGGAAGGCCAGCCTTTTAAAATTCCACCCTCCCTTGTTCTCCCCCAGATTACTGCATGATTTATGAAGCCTGCCCAGTGGCTGTCAAGGTCATGTTTGCAACCTCAGGGAGCAAGTGCTCTGAGTAGCCAGTTGGGGGTGGGCTCCTGGGGCAGTAACCACTACCCTTAATTACAAGAGCCTCTGTTTACAGCTACTGCTCTCAACCTTCTAGCCCTTTCCCTGACAGCTCAAGGCCCTTGTGTGGCTGACCTCCTGTACCTACAGAGAATCCCTCTGGATTTGGCCGCGTCGGTCTCTGTCAGCGGGCCAGAAACGAAGTTGAGGGTGGCACAAGGCATTATCCTGGCTACTTCCAAACCAGGCTCCTCCTTCTAGAACAGTGGTTGACCCGTAGTACTGGCCTAGTTGAGCCTTTTGTTTTTCCTTTCCTCCTCTGGCCTGAGCCTTTGGCAGAACGAGTTTTGGGCTCGAGGCCAGCGATTCAGCTATGTTGGCTCTGTGCCAGCCCTCCCCTTCCTGGAGGTCAGGATATCTGCCCAGGGCTCTGTCCGTGTTTGCTGTCTTTCCTAGCATGCACTGATAACATGGCCCTACGTCCCGTGCCATCTCGCAACCAGTCATCAGAAAGAGGCCCGAGCGGGAGGAAATGTGTGCCCCGCTTTCTTGCCGCAGAGTGTCTTTTGCTCGGTTTTTATCTGGGGGCCTTTGAAGAGCCAGCCAGCAGCAGAAGCGGTGCCCGGAAAACTCATCAGTGTCACTCTGGTTTATTTTCCTCTGCTCTCGGAGTTTTTTTCCCATGGAGTGGGGCTCTCAGTGACAACTGGCGAACGGTTGGGCGGTGGCTCGTTGTCATTCTGGCGGGCACTGGTTTCCGGGGGGGCTCCGGGTGCTTTGTGGGCATTCACATTTGTTTCTGTACCGCCCAGAGCACAGCTGGCCCCAGTCCCAGTTAACGGGTGGAGAAACTGAGGCTCTGGGGATTCTGATGGCGAACCAGCGGGAGGGAAGGGGCCCAGTCGGGAGGGAGGCTCGAAGAGGATGTGCAGTGTGCGTGTGTTTGAGAGTGGGTGAGGTCGTGCACATGTAAGAGGGGGAGAAGGACGACTAGCAAGGATGGAACGGGACTAGAGAGCTTGGTATAGACCTGCCCAGCGGCACTCCCGGTCTGGCGTTCTTCCCCATCCGGGAGCTCATAGGCCTTTTATCCATAGAGGCCTCTGGCCCTAGGCCCCCGAGGAAGGTCTCAGTGGCTTCCGCAGCCCATGCAGACCCTGCCCTTGCTGGGTCTGGGGGTTGGATCCCAGAAGTCCTCCCTTCCTGCCTGTTCTTTCCGTTCTTTCCGGCTCCTCCCTAGTGCAGCTTTATGGCGGCATATGGAAACTGTTTCTATTTACCCTGCGCCACCAGGATGCTGCTGTGTTCTGTGCTCCAGCGAACGGAAACCTTGGATTCCCCGCAGGGTCATTTCAGAGGCTGCATGCAAAGCAGCCAGCTGTTTTGCAGGGAACGTCTGGGCCCTGTTACATCAGCGCAGAGAAAGCGTTACCATCTGTGCAAACAGGTCATCCTGGTTTGGCGGCCTGTCGTCTGCATGGGGAACTTCTCTCCTACTTGGAGTCAGTTTTTTCTTACTGTTGTTTTGTATTCGAAGGCCTGCCCTGTTGGCCTTTCCTTTCAACTCCTTCCCCTCCTCCTGCGGGTGATTTTATGTTCACCTCCCTGGGCTGGCTGCCAGGATCCAGGGAGGGTAGTTAAGGAGTAGGGGTTGCGTAAATCTTTAGTGGCTAAGGTCTGCGGGCAGAGGAGGCCGTAGCCTGGTTTCCACTGGAGAGCTCTCTGCCTGGGGCAGCAGAGGAGCAGAACAAACTGTTTCTCTTCGGGAACTTTCCCCGGAGGCACAGAATGGGATCTTCTTGGTTGCCAAGAATGTCGCTGGTCAGCTTCCTCCGGCCCTTTCAAAACCTGTGAGCAAGAGCCAGTGGAGAAGCTGGCTTGCTGGGAGGGCCTGGAAGTCTGCTTCTCCCACCCTCCTGTACCCACTGTGTGTCTTTTTCCTTCTTCCTTCCTGCTCCCAGGCCGGCTGCCTCCCAGGAACGCGGACATGCAGAGGCCGGGGCCGGCGGCCGTTTTCCTTCTGGAGGAGGTAGTGGAGGGCCAGCTCCCCATCAGCCCTGTGGCGAGGTCATCCCGTCTCCACCAGATGGGCCCTTGCGGTATGCCTTGACCTTGCCTTTCCAGCTCACCTGGAAGAGCCTGCCCTGCTCTGGGTGTGAGGATAGTGCCAAAGTCTGAGGTTGCCGCGTTGATTCTCATGAGGTCTCTAACAATCCCCGGTTGGGCCAGACCTGGGGAGCTGTGGTGAGAGCCCTCCTGACTGCTTTGTTGTCCAGGACTCTTCCCTCACAGGGAGCACCCATCATTCACCTGGAGACCTGGGGGCGGGTGTTTCCCCCAGGAAGTGCAGAGTTGGCCAGGGCAGGAGGAGTAGGTGGGCAGGGCAGCAGGGAAGGGGGCTGCTTGCACACCCCTCTCCGGGGCTGAGGCTCCCCAGACAGACAGACAATCTGGAGCAGACCCAGTGGGCACAGGGTGTGGGCTGTCACCAGGACATGGGGAACTTCATGCCCAGTAGAGACCAGTCAGGGGGCCTAGGAGTCTCCGCACAGCCTCTCACATCCTGCCTTGAGGGGGTCTTTGCTAAGGAAGCCCACTGGATCTGTTCCCTGGCAGGCAGGGCCTTGTGCCCCCAGGCACCCCACCGTCTGAACCACGGGCCCACCATCTGTGTCCTCCAACGCGGCTGCCCACTTGAGCCTTGGGCCCCTGACTTGCTCCCTGCTCCCCTGTCTTCCTCTCTTTTATGGGCTGTAATTGTGCCCCTTTTGGGAGCTGCTGAGCCTTTGAACATGCCTTATACCGCAGCAATAAAGCACTTGGGATTTGGAGCATTTCCATCACCTCTGTGGCCACTTTTCCAGCCTAGGAAGTGGGAAGCAGTGTTCGGGGGCAGGGAATTAGGAGCCACGTGGTGCCCCAGCACCCCCATTTGCCATGCACTGAAAGTGCTTCTGGACTTGGCTACAGGGCTGCCCCCTCTGCATGAGGGCTGCCTATAAAAGGAACAGGGCAAGCCAGGGGCTCCCTGCCTTCCATTTGCGCCCTTTGTATAATCCCTAAATGTGCCTCCCAGCTGCTGGAGCCAGGTGTGAAGGGGGCTCTGTGAAGTCTCCCATGGCTTTCCTGAAAAGCCCTGAAGCCTTCCCACCGTACCCCTCCACACCCCTGGGCCTTTGAGCCCTCCCCGAATATAAGAGTCACAAACAAGCTATGGGGCTTTGCCTTTGGGAACCTAGTAAGCAAGCCAAGTTCTGTGTTCTGAGCAAGCATCAGGTTGAATGGTTCGAACAAAGTCCGCCCTGGAGGGGACACTCCTCCATTCTTTCCTCTTGGCTCTGCCTGTCACATTTTTCCTTTTCTTTTTAAGGTTCTGCCTGAATCACCCTTATATGAAATAGTGCCCTCCAGCAAAACGTTAAAAGAATGATCTTTTAGAAAGCCCAGAGATCATGTCATGGCCCCTTAACGCCCTCTGGCACTCGCACTGTAGTCCCAAGGGAGCCTACCTGCCAGGCTCTGTGCATAGTTCCTGGTCCCTGCCCTGCGGTCACTGGCCCAGGAGTGTGCTTCTGGAATCTTCAGGGAAGAGCTTCATTTCACTTCATTACAAATGTTTGTGGAGCATTTGTCCATCATGCCCAGTGCTGTTCTGGGTCCTGGGGACTCCATAACAAGATGAAAGTCCCTGGCCTCACAGAGCTGGCATTCTAGGTGGGGGAATGCACGAAACAGACCGGCAAGTAAATCAGTTCCCTTCTAGGTGGTGACATGACCCCAGGGAGAAGCACAGAGCAGCCAGAGGAGGACAGGGTATGCCAGTGACTTCCAGAGATGGGAGAGATCAGGGGAGGGCAGAGGGAACACAAAGTGCACAGGGCCTGAGGCAGAACCTTCTCCAGGCCTGTCCCAGGACCATGAGGAGGCCAGCATGTCTGGAGGGAGAAGGTGGGTGGGACGAGACATCTCAGTCTCATAGGCCCTTTTAATCCAGGGGAGGACTTGAGGGTTTTCCTGAGAGCGGGACACTGCAGTCTGTTTGGAGCGGAGGAGTGATATCATCTGGCTTAGGTTTTTAAAGGATTATTGTTATACTGAACTACTAAGTTTACTTAAAACATGCACAAACACACACACACACACACACACACACACACACACACACACACACACTAAAGGACTTCTCTGACGGGCCTAGAGACTAGACAGGCAGGGCGAGGTGCGGGGAGCCCAGTTGGCAAAAGGGGTTGTGCTTCCCCGGCGGCGGGGAGGTGGGTTGGGCCACGGCACAGGGCCGGAGCGGGTGAGCCATGGGATCTTACCGGCTGGGCGCAGCCACTATCTGGGCATCATTCAGCGTAGTGAATGAAGGGCATACCAGGGGCTGAGTCTCCTGACTCCCGAGGAGCCCTCCTGCTCTGGGATTCCAATGGGTGTGGCTACTTTGCTCAACATTTTAGGTCGAGGGAAATATTTTCTCATAATACCTACTCACCCCCCAGCTCCGTACCTGCTGAGCACACGGGGTAGCCCTCCTCTGCGATTCAGCACGGTGCTTCTGAACACAGACCTGATTTGCTTTCTAAATGTGTGAGACCTGGGGCAAGTTCACGCATCGCTCTGCTCTGCCATTGCCTCATTCGCAAAATGGGGACAGTCGCGGTCAGTTGGGAGGATGAAGTTCATGTGCATATGGGGTGTGTAGGAAGTGCCTGGTACCGGGAATATGTGCTGTGTGTGCGGAAGTCCATTATTTGGGCAGAAGCTGAGTTGCTGAGCTCTGGACTGCATAGATCTGTGGGGCTGCGGTTAATCAAGGGAGGGAGAGGAATGAGTGTGCTAAGAGGCACCCTCGCCCTCTCCGTGCAGCCAGGCGGTGTTTGAGGAAGGCTGTTGAAAACTAGCAAGGTTCAGGTGGCTGGACCCTGCCCCAAGGAAGGTCATGAATTTGAGTTGTTTTTAAGGCCATCTGCCCCAACCTGCCTGTCCCCTCGGAGTCTCTGTGTACCTGTAAATACAGAGATGCTGGGGATTGCAAGGGCGGCTGGTCCAACTCCCCACTCGCGGGGTGAACCTCCGTTCTGTTGAAACACCCCCATGGATGGCTGTGGAAACTCTTCTTGAGGCCCCGTGGTGATGGTGCCCTTGCTGTCTCCGCAGACATGTGCCCCTGCAGGGCCAGGGCTCTCCAGGGACCTCCAGTCCCCACCCTGGGCACTGCCCTCTGTCCTGTGGACACCCACCAAACAAATGAGTACACGTACAAGGCAATTGTTGGCTTAAAGTAATTTTGTAAAGACTTATTTCCAATGTACAGATCATATTTAGAATAAAATAACAACTATGTGCCCAGCTGTAACAGGGCCTAGCATTTACTAACTTACTTCAGCAAAGCAAACACGACATCTAAAGCCCCTTCTGCCCAGGGCGTCGGTGGTCAGCCCTGCAGCCGTCTGTTCTCGCACGCCAGCCAGCCCTGTGTGGTCTGTGGCTTTGGAGCACACGTTTTATCTCTGTGGTGCTCACTGTCACGTGGGGCCCCCCATGTCCTCAGCGCGCCTTAGGAACCGGCTGTCCTCTGAAGCCCGGCCCGTGAGCGCCAGGCTGACGAGCCACCGGTCTGTTAGAGCTTGGGAAGGACTGCGATTCTGAAGACCCTTGCTTGCCCGGATGCATATAGCTCCTTGTAGGATGAAGAAGTCTGAGTTTTTCCTGAGGGCAAGCCATTACGAGATTTTAAGCAACAGAGCATGTTCCCTATTGATGCTTTGCTGACCTCATCCTCCAACAAGATGCCTGGGGTCAGGAGGCCGGGAGAGCCTGGGGCAGCGAGAGCTGGCCTGGGAGCTATTGCTGTCTTGTAGGGGAAAGGCAGGGACCGGTGAAGGTGGGGAGTGGATTTGGGTCTCAGAGAGGAGACTCTGCCAGAGCTGGAGCCTCACTGGCCATGGAGAGAAAGGCGATGTCAAAGTTTTCCATCAAAGCCTGAAAGCCTGGTCCTTCTCCCCATCCCAGTGGTCCCTGTGGATTTCAGAACCGGGAGGGAGCTGTTGTTTGTGGCTTAGAGGGGAAGATGCCACGGGGCACCTGGTCCCAGGCAAAACCTTCTGGTGTGAGTGTGAGCGAGGTGCACAGGTGGCAAGGAGCGGCCTGCACTGGGGGATATGATAACCGCCCCCCCCCCACCGCAACCCCATCACAGTGGTGTGCGGTGGAAGTGGTGAAGGCCAGAGGGGAGAAACCAGGAGGGCTGAGGGAGCTCCTGGGCATGAGGAAGAAGCCAGATCCATCTGCTGAGAGCCCCGAGAGGAAGGAAGGGCCAAGAAAGTTCGCACAGAGGGTCTCTGAGGCAGGGGCTCACACAGATGCCAGCGCCCAGCACCGGCTGGGAAAGTGGCAGTAATGTCTGCAGCCGTCTGTGCCAGCTCACCGCCGCCCACCCCACACCGGCCCCGTTATTTCTTCCACCTAGGACTGCTGTGGCGCGGGCGCAGGCTCCTGCCATGGAGCAGGAAGGTCATGGAGGACGGGCGCAGGCACGCGAGGGCGCAGCGCCGTCCAGCTGCCTGCCGGCGGCTTCTCCTACCAGGGAGGCACATTTCCGCTCCTGCTTCCCTGGTCCACACCAGCATATCCAGGAAGGCGGTTCGACCTTTTGTCTGTGCCTAGGGCTTACTTCTTCCAGAAATGGAAACCGGGAGCGGAGTCGGGGAGCGTCGGCCTCGGGTAGAGAAGGACCGGAATGGTTGACCGCAAGCTGCAGCCAGATGGGCCACCTCCTGCTTGTAACTTCTTAGAGGGATCGAACTGCTGCTGTGTTTCATCCTTTTGGCGCTACCCCGACACCCTTTCCAGGCTTCCATTTCCCGAGAAGAAACGGAAGAGGCATGTAGCCTGCTGGTGAGGAACTCATCACCCAGTTAGGTGTCCCAGCCCTGCTTCCTGCCCGCTGCTTGGCTTTAGGAAGGCACCTGGCCTTTCTGCGGGGTTGTCGGGAACGTTACATAGGTCAGTGGGTATAAAGCACTTAGGTGGGAGTCAGTTATCTATCGCTCTAGAGCAGAGCATCCGAAAACAGTGCCTGAAGACAGCAGATATTTCCTTGAGACATTTTGTGCAAAAGCTTACAGTTTGGGCAGGGCCCAGTGGAGGGGCTTATCTCCGTGCCACGCTGTGTCAGTTTGGACACTTGTCTGGGGTACAGGATCTGGTTTTGAGATGGTTCGTTCACCTGACTGGCAGGTTGCAGGCTGTTGGCTGGGGGCTCAGCTGGGCTGTGGACAGAGGGCCTTGCTTCTTCCCCATGGGCCTCTCCGCCACACAGCGTGGTGGCTAGGTTCCAGGAGCAAGGGTCCCAGTAGAAAAAGGGTGGGAGCATTCTTATGACTTAGGCTCAGAAGTCATTAGCATTGTGTCCTCCATCCTGCGTTGGTCAAGATAGGCACAGTCTCACCTGGTTTCAAAAGGGAGACACCCAGGCTCCACCCATTTGTGGGGAAGCGGCAAGGTTCTAGAAGAGCACGTAGGATGAAAGATTGTGCCGTGGCTGAATTTGCAAAATACAGTCTGCCGCAGCCTAGGTTTTGGCATGTGGTAAGCCTCAATAAATGTTACCATGGCTTTAAAGGCATCATCTGCTGTCCTTCTTCGCAGACTCCTCTCTCTTAGAGTTGGTCATGGAGCATAGGAGTTAAATGGATCTGTTCTGGAGCCAGGCTGCCCGGGGTCAAATCCTGGCTTGGCCCCTTAGAGCTGTGTGACCTTGGCTGAATTGCTTAACGTCCTCGTACAGTAGCATTTATGACCGTACATACTGCTTGGGATTGTGAGCACAAAGCACAGAGCCCACGAGTAGTGTTAACTCTTTCCTGTTCTTAGGTGCTTCGGCTGGTACAGTCCCTTCTAGGAAGATTCTTGTGGTTACACATCCTCGCAACGGAGGATGAGGCACATTCCGGGTTAGGTCTGTGAACTGGAAATCGCTGCGTTTCCAGAAGCCTGAAGTTTGGGAGGGGAGAGAGGGAAGTGTACCGTTAAACGGGTAAGGTTCTTATCCTATACACAAGGTGACACAATATCGCTTGACCACAGACTGTGGTAAATTAAAAATGTATACCATAAACCCTAAAGCAACCTCCAAAAAGCATTGTAGCTGAGCCAGGAGATAAAATGGAATCATAATAAATATTCAGTGACCTAGAAGAAGGCAGAAGAAGAGAACAAAGAACAGATGGGACAACTATAAAAAGACAGCGAGATGATATATTTAAACCTAACCCTGTCAATAATTACATTAAATATGAGTAATCTAAATATGCCAATTAAAAGGCAGAGATTTTTCAGACTGAGGGGAGGCAGCAAAATCAAACTATATGCTTCCTCCAAGAAACACTGTTTAAATATAAAGATACTAAGGGATTAAAACAAAAAAATAGGAAAAGCCACACTAATCCCTAATTGAAAGAAATAATCAAAAGCTGAAATAAAGACTTCAGATAGACAAAGACTTGGGTCTATTTAGAGAATGCACATATGTATATGTATGTGTGTATATATATATATATATATATATACATACATATATATATTCAAAAATAAGAAAATTACCCAAAAAACAAACAAGTAAAAGATTTGAAGATGCTTCAGCTAAAACATACAAATGGCAAATAGGCCTGTGGAAAGACCCTCAAGATTATTAGCCCAAACGCATATTAAAAGCTTTAGAACAAGATTAAGAGGACGGAGCATGTCCGGTATGGGTGAGGGTGTGGAGGAACAGGGTCTCCCCTGCCCTGCAGGTCATTTGGAAAACAGTCTGGCAGTTTCTTAAGTTAAGCGTATGGTCTAGCAATTTCACCCGTAGGTATTTACTGGAAAGAATTGAAAGCACGTGTCTGTACAAAGCTGCACGCATGCGTGTTCAGAGCAGCTTCGTCTGAAACAGCCCCAAACTGGGTGCAATCACTTGGGTGTCCACCAGGTGAGCGGATGAACCATGGTACATCCACATACCATGGAATACTGCTCAGCCAAAACACCGGAATGAGCTCCCGATACACCGAACAGTGCAGATGCATTTCAGAGTAGTTACGCTGAGGGAGCGAAGTCAAACCAGGAAAGCAAACGTACTCCGTGATCCCATCTGTGTAAAATTCTTAGATGCAGATTCCTCTAATAGTGACAGAGAGCACAGAGCAGTGATTGCCTGGTGTGGATGGAAGGGGTGATGGATGTGTGATCTTATCGTAGTGGTGGTTTCACAAGCGTGTGCCTATATCAGAACATACCAGATTGTGCGTTTTACTGTGTGTCAGATATACCTACATGAAGTTGTTTTTAGAAGTGGGTGGAGAAGAGCTTTGCAGGACCCAGCTGCCCTTGACTGGCCATTCAAGCTTAGAAGGACCAGGTAGGACTCTGCAGCCGTAGGACCCTTGCCAGTTCCCTCCCCTTTCCTGTTGGGTGGTGAGCTTTACATGTTTGCTTCCTGCCACCTCCGTGCACATCTCCTTATCCAAACATAACTTCATTCTTTATTTTTCTGGAGGAGGATCAGTTTGGGTGTGAATTTGGGGCAGCTCGAGTCTCATTCACGGTGATGACAAACTTCCCAATAAATTAACAAGTTGAAAGTCATCTCTTAGTGCCTTTGCTTACCATGTATCAGTGGGCACACGTGAGGGTTGTGACAGACCCAATTCAGACAGGCTTAAGTATAAAAGGATCTTTATAGGCTCAGATTTTGGAAATGCTAGGAGGTCCATTTCAGGCACATCTCAGTCCTAGGGTGGAACTAATGTTATCTCTGTGATTCTTATGTTCTCTGTCAGTTTTCTTCTCAGGCAGGCTTCCCTCACATGGTGGCGGCGGAGGCAGCCACCTGCCCCAACACAGAAAGAGCCCCTCCTTCCTGAGTGCTCTAGGAAAAGGTCCATGTTCAGCCCTCATTAGCTGGGCCCCAGATAGAATACCGCCCCCACTCCGCCCCCGCCAGCCTGAACCAATGCCTGTCCAGGGAAAAGAAGCGCTTTTGTTGCACCTGCTGGGAGCCAGGGGTGGAGTCCGCCCGGAGACAAAGCATGGTGCAGAGTAGGGAGGGAGAGGAGGTTCTCCAAAGGCAGATGGGTTCAGTGTTACTGAAAGTAAAGAGGCCTGGGTATCAGCAGGGAAAAACAAAAACAAAAACAGATGACCCTGCACCAGGAAACAAATCCAGTTATTTTTGTTTTAACCATGTAGAATATTAACATGCTTCCAAAAGTCAAAAATGTACAAAAAAGGGGCGCCTGGGTGTCTCAGTTGGTTAAGTGCCTGACTCTTGATTTCAGCTCAGGTCATGATGTTAGTTTAGGGTCGTGAGATTGAGGCCCACGTCTGGCTCTGCACTCACTGTGGAGTCTGCTTGAGATCCTCTCTCTCTCTCCCTCTCCTGCTCGCTCACTTGCTCTCTCTAAAATAAATAAATAAACCTTTAAAAAAAAATGTGTTCAGAAGGATCACTCCCTTTGAGTGACACTTCTACGCTGCCCCCTGCACCCCTTGTAAGTAAATGTATCCTTGTTTCTTTTTGTAAAGATAGATATCTGTATGTTTTCTTGTGTCCTCCCCGCCTTTTTTTTTTCACACAAAAGATAGCATTTTATATGTGTTCTCTTGCCCTCGCTTCTTTCATTTAACGAGAGAATGAAAAGCATTTTTAATTAGCCGTGCTAATCCTTTCTATTATTCCAGGGATTCGAGCACTGACTCGATAATGGGATATATGTGTGAGCAGACGAGCCTTTTCTTCTGCTGAATAGTGTCTTTATTCTCTTGAGCCTGGCTTGTAAGTGAATCCCTCTCCCCTTCCTATGCAGATGGAGGCAGCTATGCCGTTCACGACTCCCGGACCCCCAGTCTAGGCTCAGGGGGTGAGAGTCCCACCGGACACAACTGGGAGATCAATTATCAAGAGGCAGCGATCTACCTCCAGGTGAGTCTCTCCGATCGGGACGTCTGTTTCCGGTGCCTGTTGGCTGAGTCGGGCAGCCAGGATTCTGTTAACAGCCCCAGAGCTCTGGCTTTGGTTCTTGTCCCATCTCCGTGTATGAGCTTCTCATCTGTAAGGTGGGGAGAGCCTACGTGGTCATGCTCAGATGAGCAGGGCGATGTGTGTGGACTTTCTTGTGACCCCCCAGCTTGTGGCCCTGCCTGCCGGAGTCTCCCTGAGTCTATCCACTTGGCCTTGGGGCACACTGGCAGCCAGTTCCCGAGGGGGGCGTTTCTTTAAATATGTTACACTGTAGCAGGGGTTTGTTGCCCATTATGGGAACTTAGAGACCTTTATTCCTTTCCTGTTAATTTGCTGTTGCTTTCAGGTTTGCTGTTTCTTGCTTGGTACTGGGTTTTGTTTTTTGTTTTTTGTTTTTTGTTTTTTTTCTCTTTCAAAAAAAATACTTTATTTGTAGAAGTAACACACGCTCATTGTGGTAAGTTTAGGCACAAAGGGGCTGTGGAAAATACTCCACCTAAGTCACTGTCAGCATTATTGAATAATACATAGGTTTTATGTGTTTTGTAAAGTTAATTTTAAAGTCACAGTTGTATAGTCTTTTTTTCCCCCATAATGTGTAACAGAAGCTTTTTTCTTTTTTTAAAGATTTTATTTATTTATTTGACAGAGATCTCAAGAAGGCAGAGAGGCAGGCAGAGAGAGGGGAAAGCAGACTCCCTGCTGAGCAGAGAGGCCGATGCGGGACTCTATCCCAGGACCCTGGGATCGTGACCCGAGCTGAAGGCAGAGGCCTAACCCACTGAGCCATCCAGGCACTCCTGGAAGTTTTTCCTTCTGTTATTATAACTCCTATAACAAATTTTAATGACCTTTATAATTATATCTGGTAAATGTATCCTAATTTACTTAAACTATCCTGATAAGGCTGGGTATTTTCCCTTTTTATGGTTCCCTTATTATATATTACACATTTCCCTATTATAAATTATAATCCAAGGACCATCTACACAAAGAGCTATTTCTCTCTTTAATATCCAGGATCATTTTATTAGGAAAGCCTCTAGGAAGTGGAATTACCAGACGGGAAGCATCAACATTTTTAGGGCCCTTGATGTACAATTATTGAGTGTTCTCCAAAAGGGGTATTGCCTCTTAACTGCCCGTCGCACTGTCTGCGCCATTGCCATAATCTTGCCATTCTTGTCACTGTGAGATCTCTGTTTCTTGTGTGCAAGGAGTAAGAGTCTAGGTGAGGGAATGGAATCTTTCTGAAATTCATTTGAATAATAATTTCCCCTAATCTTTTCTCTTTGAAGCAGCTCTCACACTGCAAGTATGTGTTTGGTTACTTCTTTTGGAGGATTGCATTACGTTTGGATATTTGTTTGGTGATCGTTCAGTTGTCATTATGCTTCTCATGTCTTTTTTTTTTTTTTTTAAGATTTTATTTACTTATTTGACAGAGAGATCACAAGTAGGCAGAGAGGCAGGCAGAGAGAGAGGAAGGGAAACAGGCTCCCTGCTGAGCAGAGAGCCCGACGTGGGCCTCGATCCCAGGACCCTGGGATCATGACCTGAGCCAAAGGCAGAGGCTTTAACCTACTGAGCCACCCAGGCGCCGCTGCTGCTCATGTCTTATGCGGGGTCACACGAGTCGTACCCCTCAGCCAGTGCATTCTGACCCAAGTTGAAGCAATAGTAATGTTTCAGGGACATTTTGGCGAGCTCAGGCATGCCTGTTGATGATCTCGTAGAGTCCTCCAGGGTCACCTGTGCACTGTCACCTTCTCCAAGGTTGACTAGATGCTGGAGAAGAGCACGGGGTGGGTCAAAACACAGAGGTAGGATGGCCTGGAGGACTTCAGAAATCTGGTAATTCCTTCTCTCCTTAAGCGGCTGAGAACATTAGTGATAAAAATACCTATTTTTAAGTGAGCCCCATTCTAACAATCGCCCCCCAAAGTGCTTTGATCGTCTTCCATTTACAGACTAGCAGCCGACACTGAGGGGAGCTAAAGGAGTCCAAGGCCATCCAGCTCGTAAGTTACGAGCGTGGATTTAAACCATGTCCAGCTCACCTCCAAGCGACGCTCTTTCTTCTCCACATTGCTCCTCCATTTCTATAACTGACGACATGTAACCATTTAAAAGTGGGCCATGTGAAAAAGAGGCCACAGAACGGCAGGTAGAGTGTGATAATTTTTGTGTAATATTTATACACACACACACACACACACAGGTTCATACATGTATATAGCAGCACACACATGTGTGTGCACACAGATTCCCCCATTCACATCTGGAAAGTTGTTCATCTAAATATTAAAGGTGATTATCTTTGGCTGACGGAATTTTTACTGCCTTATAATCCTGTGTGTTACTTGAATTATCTTACCAACAATGCATCATTTTTTAAAAATAATAAAAATAGAAACCGTACCTGGATGCCTGGGAACATTAGTGGTGGCCATTTCTGGGGATGGGTGGGCGTAGCCGGTGTCAGATGGTCTTTCTCCTGCTCTTCGGCTGAGCGGGTGATCGGTGTGCTTGAGTAATTGGCCCCTTGCCGCCTGGAGGGTACCGGAGGTCTGTTGACTCGCTCATCCTCAGGAACCATGTGCTCTGCTCTGCTCCGCAGTCCTTGTGCCTCTGAGACAGGACTGGTTTCCTGGGTGGAATTTCTGCCCCAGGGAGCAGAGAGCGATACCAGAAGTCATACACAACTGGCCTGTCTTATTTCTCCTAATGTAGTTCGTGATCAGTGGCAAGGAAACAAGGCCAGTGTTCTCATCGCTCTATCCTTGGTGCTGGAGATCTTATATTCTGTCTCTGCTGGCAGTTCTCTCACCCTAGAGGTGAAACCCAAGCCCCCCTGTCCGTGGTTTCCGCTAGCCAGACCTTCATTCCAGGCTATTTACTGGAAGACATTACCCGAGAATTGCATTTTCTGGTAATCCAAGCCAGAGGCTTCCCAGATCCCTCTGCGTGTCCCCCCAGCCACAGCGGTGCTGGTACAAACCACAGCCCTGCACAGATCACAGGACCGCGAACCAGGCTTGCCCAGCATGCCCGCTGTTTGACCACCGGGATGGGATGTTTGTTCCCTTTGTCTGGCCTGCCCCTGTCAGGACTGTGGTTTGTCTTTAGTTGTTGGTAACGAGGGCAGTGATGTGTCTGGCTTTGGGGAAGTGACTCGCTCCAGGCTACCTCACAAACCACAGCCGAGGGCAGAGCTTCCCTTCCCACAGCTACTGGGCAGTTCTCAGGCCGGGCTGTGGCCTGGAGAAGTGATCTATGGCAGGAGTGGTTCATCCTACCAAACAGCCATGAAACACCTATTGTGTGTAGCAGGCACCACGCTGGGTGAGATCTGACAACATCCCTTGCCAGGCCAGACTGCTTTCCACGGCACAGTGGGCCCCTCTGGGCCCAGAGCCCTCCTTCTGCTAGCCTGTGGGTTCAGCAGGAATCGCTATGGTGTGTGTTAGTCTCTCCTCCCTGGGATAAGGGTTGTGGGCCTGTGGAGGGTGACCTTTATCTCAGAAGAGCTGAATAGCTGGAAGAGTTGAAGGTCTGACTCATCCAGGACAGCTGGAATGCTGCCAGAGGACTCTGGGTCAGGGGACCTGGGTGTCCTTTCTGGCTCCGCCACTTCCCTCTCCAGGAAATGAAGCTGGTGGGAGAAGTCTAGCGGAGAGTTGGTGCTGGAAGTGATGAGCCAGGTGCACCCCTGACATTTGGGGCCGGATAACTCATTCCCCCGCCCCGTGCATGTGAGGGTGTTGGGTGGCATTCCTGGGACTGGCACACTAGTTGCCTGTGGCACCCCAGGGGTGAGGAGCGGATGTCTCCAGGCCGGGCTGGGTGAGGGGCCTGGTGGGGGGGCGGCATTGCCCCCAGTTCAGAGGTGCTAAAGCTAGGCGACACATGCAGAGCTTTACCAAGTAATTTCCACTCCACGCTGGCTGCTGGCTGGGGTGCAGATGCGACGGGGCGGGTGAGGCGGGGCGACCCTCCTCCCCGCGCCCATTACTTCCAGGGAGGCAGTGAAGACCCCACCCCCACCCCCCGACCAACCACCACCACCAGAAGGCTGACCCGAACAGGGGGGGTGGCCCTGGAATGTCATCTGGTCGTAGTGACAGGTGGGCCGCTCCCGGGGCTCTGTCACTTAGTCTCCAAGTCAGCAGCTGGAGGCTAATCACGGAGCCCGAGCACGGGACCCAGATGGCCTGGCTCCAGAAGCTCAGGCGCTCCTGAAGCTTCTGTCCCTCGATTTTCTCATCTGTCAGATGAGGTAATAAGAGCACCCACCTGAGAAGGCCATGGTCAGGAGTGAAGGAGGGTCTAGGGCTCAGGGAAGGGGCTGAGCACGGTGCCTGGTCTGGTGGGCACTCAGTCAGGGTCAGCTCCTGTCCCATTATCACTGGAGCACAGGAATCAGGGCAAGGCCTGTCGTTGTGCAGGGTTTGGAAAGGAGGTGAAATAGTCAAGAAAGTAAGAAGCAGAACATATTTTGTGTGTGTGTGTGTGTGTGTGTGTACCTTATATGTAATATATATTATAAGGTATAATATAGGTATAAGGTATAATATAATATATAATATATATAATATAATATGTATAATATAATATATAATATAGATAATATAATACAATATAATATAATATAATATAAGGTATTTTCAGGCTCCTTTCCTTCTCAATGTTAGTATCATAATCATAATAACAGGCGACATCTGCCGGGAGCCTGCTGTACCCCACACCCCGTCCTAAGTGTCCTGGGGGAGCCTAATGAGTAAGGACACATGTTAGCCCCTTGGTAGTTGAAGAAGGGGAAGGAACTTTCTGAGCGTTCTCCAGGGAGGAGTGGGGAAGCAGGACTCCGCAGTGTTTGCTGACCCCGACCCCCAGTTTGTTACGTTCCACAGACACTTCTGAGCATGGGAGTCTGGCCGCCGAGGGGCTCACCTGTATCTCTGCTGTTCGTTCTCTTGGGGACTATTCTTTGATTCTTCCAGGTGGTTTTTGGGAAGGAGACCCATCAGCAGACTTGACAGGGGTGCAGTTTGGTGAAAATAATGCTTTAAAAAAAAAAAAAAAGACTTTATTTATTTATTTGAAAGAGCAAGAGCACAAGCAGAGGGAAAGGCAGGCAGAGGGAGAGGGAGAAGCAGGCTCCCCACAGAGCAAGGAGCCTGACGTGGGACTCGATCCCAGGACCCTTCGATTGTGACCTGAGCCGAAGGCAGATGCTTACCGACTGAGCCACCCAAGCGCCCCAAAGATAACACTTTTGATCTCCCATCATCTTCCATTTCTGGCCCAACTCTGCTTGTCCGCCGGAGGCCTCCTTCTCCTCTCTGCCCACGGCACCCTGAGGTGTCTCATCCCGAGGTCCATTCGCCCACCCTGCTCTCGTTTCCTCAGGAAGGCGAGAATAATGACAAGTTCTTCACCCACCCCAAGAACGCCAAAGCGCTGGCGGCCTACCTCTTCGCACACAACCACCTCTTCTACCTGATGGAGCTGTCCACAGCCCTGCTCCTGCTGCTGCTCTCCCTGTGTGAGGCCCCCGCCGTCCCCGCGCTCCGGCTCGGCATTTACGTGAGTGTCCGTCTCCGTGGCATACCTGACGGAACGTTCTGGAAGGGCACATACTATGAGCAGATGTAAAACAGAGTGGCCCGGTGGTGGGGGAGGGGAGGTCATAGAGGCCTCAGGACCCATAGTGGATCACCAGTCTTGCCTGGGGTCCCTGCTAAAATGAATGCACCCCCCACCCCCTGTGATTTGGTTCACTGGTAAATTCCAGGGAGGGGTGAGCATCTGATTGCCTCACTTAGGACCATGGGCCACACTTTGGTTCCCGGTGAGCACTGCACCTGATGAGCCCTGCCACACACCATCTCCAGCCTCGGGCAGGGGAAAGGGAGACAGGGGGGCTGGTGATGGGCCATCTCCCCCACACCCTTTGGTTGCAGGTCCACGCGACCCTGGAGTTGTTCGCCCTGATGGTGGTTGTGTTTGAACTCTGCATGAAGTTGCGGTGGCTGGGCCTCCACACCTTCATCCGGCATAGACGGACCATGGTCAAGGTGATGGGTCCATCTCTGTATGGCATTGTCTTCCACGTTCCCGTCAAGCCTGTATCCTCAGTTTGATTCCACATCTCGCATAGTCTGAGCCCTGCCCTCAGAAGTGTGGCCCCCGGGCCCGTGATCGCCTTACGGAGCCTTGCTCCAGAGGTCATGGTGCTGCTAACAGGAGTCACCGGGATTTGGCATCTAGTGTGTGCCAGGCCCTGGCACGACAGCCTTTGCGGGAGACGTGTTATTCTTCCTAGTTTACATCCTGCCACCCAGATGAGAATGGGACCTAAACCCCAGAGGCTCAGGATTCAAACCCAGGTCTGTCTGGCCTCCAAGCCCACACCGAGCAGGCCAGTAACCTACGGCTCTCTCTGTGCAGTGAGTGGGAACACGGCAGAGTGCGCTTTGCTGCGTAAAAAGCACGCACACTTGTCCAGGAGAATGTGCCCAAGGAACGGCAGATCAGGAAGCCCTGTGGGCCCCAGTGGTGTGGGGCGAGCCGAAGGCAGAGGTTGGGCAGACGTGGCTGGGCAGAGTGGCAGCCACTCTGCCCATCGACCTGCTGGGAGCTCTGCCTGTGGCTTCCTTCTCCTGGGGCCACACGCCTGTGTCAGCAGCCACCGGGCTTGTCTCCAGGGGCTGCTTGAAGTCGGGGGAGGCCCAAGAGAGCTGGAGAGAAGGGAAGGGCCCGAGAGGCCCAGAGTTGGCAGGACCTGGCTGGCCCTCTGTTCTGGGTATTCGGGAGTGGGGCTGGGTTGGAGGGGCTGATGGTGCTCTGTGCCTGTCTACCCCCAGACTTCTGTGCTGGTGGTGCAGTTCGTCGAGGCCATCGTGGTGTTGGTACGGCAGACGTCCCATGTGCGAGTGACCCGGGCACTGCGCTGCATTTTCCTGGTGGACTGTCGGTACTGCGGGGGTGTCCGGCGGTAAGGCCTGGGGAACGAGATGGTTGCTATCCTGGCCTGGCCTGAACCTTCTGGGCCTGTGGAGCAGGACCCAGTGAGTCAAGTAGTGATAAGATGAGTCCTACACGCTGGGAGAACATAGCACGCTCACTTTTCCCAGCCTCTCAACCCACATGGAGCAGAAGGCGGGAATCTGCTCAGATTTTGGTTTCCTGGCACTGGGTCTGGGGCTCTCCCCTGTCTTACCTGCAGCTTCCTGGGGACTGGCTTCTCTCTCTGAGCACATCAGTTGCTCAAACACAGCAGTGGCGGCAGCCCAGCTCCAACTTGGCAGGCTGACACCCCCACTGAGCCTGGGGGCTGGACTCAGCCTGCCCACCAGCCTGGAGATATGCGTAGTTCTGAAGGATCCATCTGGAAAATCTCTTGGCTGGGACACAGTTGATGAGAGCAGACTAGCGGTTCATTCTTCAGACCCATCCTCAAAGCTGGAAGCCAGTGTCCCAGGAGCAGGTGGCCCCAAAATGTCTCTGTGCATCCCACATCCCGCTCAGGGAAGCTTGGTGCCTGAGGCCGTGCACTTGGCCTTCTGGCCTTCCCTCCGTCACTCACAGGGCCCTCGTCTTCTAGGGCTCCATGAGCAGGGAGAGGGGCTGCATGTGCCGCACCTGCCCCGGTCTTCCCCGTCACCTCCTGAGTGCAAGTCCTCTGGGAAAACGTGAAGCATGATGTCACAGACCAGGGTGCAGTGGGACTTAGTGTGTGAATCAGGAACCCCAGGTCCCCGTCTCACCCCTGGAGTCCCAGATAGCACTCCCCGCTTCACCCCTTCCTGTCCTGCTCTCTCCACAGCAACCTGCGCCAGATCTTCCAGTCCCTGCCACCCTTCATGGACATCCTCCTGCTGCTGCTCTTCTTCATGGTCATTTTTGCCATCCTTGGTGAGTCCCTGCACCCCAGGGCCCGGGCGGCCCCTGAACATCAAATCCACGGTTGAAGGAGCATTGACTTTGACAGTGTTAAAAGTCCAGAAAGGAAAAAACAAAACAAAACATCCAGAAAGGTCTCACAAGTGGTTCAACTCCCATGACCTTCAACTTAGGAGATCCACTATTAGGAATAAAACGGGAGCCATGCTGTATCTTTCCGCGAGGTCATTCCCTTTCCCATCAGAGCTCCCGCCCGACCTAGGCTACCATCGCACACACGTATCTCTATAGTTACACTTCCTGTTTCCTTAAACCACAAGTAAGTGCGATTGCTTTGCATATTGAAGCATCTTACATAAGTGGTCACGTAACGTGTGTGTGCCCTTCTGCGAAGTTTCTTCTATTTTCACTATTACACATCACACTGCTGGGAATGCTCGCACCATCTATGAGAGTTGGTCCAGGGTGTGTGTCTGGGGCGGGAGCATGTGCACACTTCAGCCTCCCCAGGTTCAAAAGCAAGATCATGGCCTTTCGAACCCTGGGGAAGCCTTGCCTCTTTAGATAAGGCCAAGTATTAATGTGACAGCCACATCCAGACACAGGGCTTAGACAGTAGAGACCCTGGAACATGGCTGAGAAGCCTGGAGTCTCTTCTCTGGTCCTGGGATGGCGAAGAGAGGGGAACCAGAGAGCCCTGCCTCTAAGGCCAGTGCCTCAGGCCCTTCTGATTGCTGTGTCCTGAGCCATTGGCTCCCGCATCACCTCCTGCCCTCTCCCCTACCACCCCCGGTCTCTACAGAATTCCCTTTCTGCTCCAAGGGGGCTACTTCTCCTGAGGTCAGAGCTTCTCCCCTTTCCCCACTCAGAACTTCAAGGACTCAGGGAATAGCCTGTTCCAAGAGGGAGGCTACTGGTGGTCCCACCCCGGGACCCTGGGCCATAGGAGAACAAGGGGATCCCTTCAGAATTGTTACTTGGCTGTCCTGTTCCCCACACCAAAATTGCAAACCAGCAGTCTGGTTTCCAAGTCCAGCCTTGGTCTGAAAATGTTGAGCCAACATTTAAAAATTAGATTTCTTGCCTGAAAATACAGATTTCCAGCCTTGAAAATTTTTTTAATCTTTTTTTTTAAATTAACAAATTGGAGATGGAATTGTCATATAACATCGTATTAGTTTTGGGGGCACAACGTAACGACTTGATACTTGTGTATATCATGATCCCCACATGGTTAATGTCCATCCCCATACGGTTACAGTTTTTTTTCTTGTGATGAGAACTTTCAAATAGATGATATATGATCTACTCTCTGAGCAACTTCCAAATATATGATAGTGTTGCTAACTAGCCATTGTGCTGTACATGTGGCCTTTTCAAACAGTAGACTCAGTGGTTCTTGGGTCACATTTCCAACGGGCAACATTTCTGCCATGTCCAAGCACACCTGCTCCTTCAGACAGAGCACGGAGTGTTTTCCAGAATGCCCGAGTCCCCACCACTCCCTGGTGCTCTCCCTTTGCCCCCCTGCACTCGTTTACATTTGTGCAATCCTTTGATGTCTGGGTTGGGGTCCTCTGCTCTAACCTTTTTTTATGTTTTCTGCCACCTTCTAGGTTTCTACTTGTTCTCCCCTAATCCTTCAGACCCTGTAAGTAATCTCTGTATTTGTCTTTCTTTTTTTGTTGTTACTCTTCGTGTTTTTAAAAATTTTTTGTTTGTTTGCTTGTTTTTAGAGAGAGAGAGAGCACATGCATGCATGGGATGGGGGGCAGAGGGAGAGAGAGAACCTTAAGCAGTTTCCACGCCAACATGGGGCTTGATCCCACGACCCTGAGATCATGACCTGAGCTGAAATCAAGAGTCAGTTGCTTAACCGACCAAGCCATCCAGGCATCCCTATCTATTTCCTTGTTTTATGTGGGGCCTTTCCCCTCAGGGGAATGTTTGACCACGGCCACATTAGGAAGGTCTCTCAGCATAATTTATGGCGCTGGAAAGCTCCTGTCACCCATACTTGAACTGCTCCCTTCTTTAAGCACCGAGGGAATCCCCCTTCCTGCCCTTGAGACACGTTTCCAGGATCATAGTCCCAGCCAGTTGTCTGCTTCTGCCAGAAGCACAGAGTTCAGGAAGGCAGAGGCGGCTGGACTCCACATTTGCTCCTTCCTCTGTCCTCCTCAGGATTCCTTGGGAGGAGGCAGAGTTGGTGGGGTGGGGAGGGGAGGAGCAGGCCAGGGTGCTCCAGGTGGCCCGTGGCAGCCTGTTTCTGGTGCCAGTGCATTCTTCTGCCTTCTTTCCCTACAGTACTTCAGCACGCTGGAGAATAGCATCGTCAGTCTGTTTGTCCTTCTGACCACAGCCAAGTGAGTGTGGGCTCTGCTTGGGCCTGGGCCCTCTTCCGGTGCCCCAGGTTCTTCTCTTTTCAGCCAAGAATGTTACACACCTGAGCGCAGACAGGTGCCAGGGGTTGGGGGTGGCCCGATGAGCTCAGAGCTCATGGACTGAGAGGAGGGAAGGCAGAAAAGAGAGATGTCCAGAAAAGAGGATGGAGAAAGGGAGAAAGATGTGGGGCCCTGCGGTAATGCTCTGCACATCCAGTTTCCCAGACGTGATGATGCCCTCCTACTCCCGGAACCCCTGGTCCTGTGTCTTCTTCATTGTCTACCTCTCCATCGAGCTGTACTTCATCATGAACCTGGTGAGTGAGCATACGTCTCGCCCCCTTGGAGCTGCTATCCCAGCCGGCACAGCACTGGGCACCGAGGGGATGAAGTAGAGACTGCTCGTGGCCTCCTTTGGGGAGGGGTCCCAGGCCGTGGTCAAGTGTGGCGTGGCGGCAGACGCCCTGCCGGGACCTGAGTTCCGCTGCTTACAGGGGCGTGGCCTCCCCGAGGTGGTGCTGCTGAGCTGTTAGCGCTGGAGCCAGCCCGCTAGGTTAGGCCTCCTGGGGCTGTTTGTTCTCCGGCAAACGCATCAGAGCAACTATAAAAGCTGGTTGGGGTGTTTGGTGGCCCAGTCTGTTGAGCGACCACCTCTTGATTTCAGCTCAGGTCATGATCTCAGGGCCGTGAGATCCGCCCCCTCCTTCCCCCCATCCCTGCACACACATGTGCTCTTGCTCTCTCTAAATAAATAAATAACTATGAACCCTGTGGCCAGGCACTGGGCAAAGTGCTTTATATATGAGGATTAAATGATTTATCACAAAACCCCTGGAACTACTATTACGATTCTCAGCATACCAACGCGGAAACGGGGGGCCAGAGCGGCACAGTGACTTGCCTGCAGCCGTACAGCGTGGGGCGGCCCGGTGAGCTGGTCGGAACGCGGAGCCCCGCTGCACCCACGTGTCTGTTTACCACCCCCCCCACCAACCGGGAGCCATCAGAAAAGCCAACACAGGGCACCCTCTGCTCAGAAGAACATGATGTCCCCGCGCACACTGGGAACTTTGGAGGTGTTTGCCGAGGCCCATTTGGCCGCCAGGAAGGTTCCTGCCATCAGCAGGTTGCCCCGAAGAGGAGGCCGTCAGGCCCACGTCGAGAGCACACATCAGTGCCAGAACTATCAGAGATGCTTTATCAAGTCTTGTGTTTATTTTTTTATTATTTTTAGTTTTTTTAAAGATTTTATTTATTTATTTGTCAGAGAGAGAGAGAGAGAGGACAATTGGGGAGTGGCAGGCAGAGGGAGAAGGGGACCTCCCCACTGAGCAGGGAGCCTGATACGGAACTCCATCCCAGGACCTTGAAATCATGACCCAAGCCGAAGGCAGATGCCTAATGGACTGAACCACCCAGGCGACCCCTGGGTTTATATTTTATTATTATTTTTAAGATTTTATTTTTAAGTAATCTGTACACTCAGTGTGGTGCTGGAACTCACAACCCTGAGATCAAGAATCATATGCTCTCCCAGCTGAGCCAGCCAGGTGGCCCAAGTCTTGTGATTATTTTTATACTTTCAAGAGCGTCCTTACCCTGCTTCCCACAGTCAGGCCCGGTGTAGAAATGGAAAGCACTTGCCCTGGGGTAGACTTGTGAAATGTCCTAAAAACTGGAAGTCTTAAAAAGGAAAATATTTTCCTTTTTTTAATTCTTTAAAACCAAAATGTTGGCTATCTATATACATGTTATAGTTATGTACTGTTGTCAGTTTAGAATCATAAAAATATATTCTGTGTGACTGATTTGCTTCAATTTGTAACATATTTAGAGCTGCGAAAATCTAGGGCATGGGTCAGCAACTGCAGCCTCCTGGCCAAAGCCAGCCCACCGCCTGTTTCTATAAATAAAGTTTTATTGGCCCACCGCCATGTCCATTTGTTTATGCATCATCTGTGGCTGATTCCATGCTACAGCTGCAAGGTTGAGTAGTTTTAACAGACACCATCTGGCCTTCAGAGCCTGAAATATTTGCTGTCTGTCCCGCTCTAGAAAAAGTTTGCTGACCCTCCCTTGATCTAAAGGGGAATGATGGTGGACCAGTTCAAAGGGATGGAAAAGACAAGAGAGTTTCCCTCGAAATATTTTCGAGAGGAAAAGAAAGCGTTTCCAAAAAAGCCTTCTTTGAATTCTGCTCCTGCCCTCCCAGTGCCCTTTGATAATGCAGACTGTATCATTAATATGCCAGCTCTGGAATTAGGCAGTCCGGGAATGTGGTGCCCTGGAGGGCAAACTGCCCCACTGCCCTGATTTCTGGGGCCATGCATGGAGCCGTGACTCACAGGGAACAAGGGGGGCCTGCGGGAAGAAGCATCCTGTGCAACCGTGCTCCTTCCTGTTTGGAGGTTGGGATGGACACAGGCTCTCTGGCCATGATACTGGGCCGAACTGGGTGTAGAACCCAGTGTGTTCCTTTCGCCGCTTCCCCTTAGAACACTGCCCAGCCTGTCGTGAGCTTGGGTGGAAAGGAGCACTTGGGGGAAAGTAGAATAATGACTTCATGTATCCAAAGAGAGAAAACTTAGAAATAGCCGTGGATGGCCTTCCCCCGCTGATGCTGAGAGACAAACTTCCTATATAAGGGGCAGGTGGGAGGGTCTTCTCAAGCCCCCCCTTCTGGGGTGGCTGGAACTGCCCAACCCCTTGAGGCCCCACCCAGCAGGGGAGCCAGGTCCTGTGTTCTTTGCTCTTAGCTTCTGGCTGTGGTGTTCGACACCTTCAATGACATTGAGAAACGCAAGTTCAAGTCCTTGCTGCTGCACAAGCGAACCGCCATCCAGCACGCCTACCGCCTGCTCGTCAGCCAGCGGGTAGGGACGGCTAGGGTGGGCCTGGCAGGGGAGAGGTTCCTGCTGCCCCTCACTTGCCCCGAGCAGCCCCCGAAGCATGGCAGGGCCAGCAGCCAGGAGTTGTGCCCCTGGGAGAACAGGGAAGAGCTGGGTGCCCTGGGATCCCTTGTTGTCCTTGGGCGTCCCCCCAGGGAAGGGGCAGGCTGGGCTCTGCATCTTCCTGCGTTCACACGGCCGTCTGCCCTGTCCCCGCAGAGGCCCGCTGGCATCTCCTACAGGCAATTTGAAGGCCTGATGCGCTTCTACAGGCCCCGGATGAGTGCCAGGGAGCGTTACCTGACTTTCAAGGCCCTGAATCAGAGCAACACACCTCTGCTCAGGTAGGACTGGACCAGGTGGGGCTGGGTGGCAAAGGCGCTTGTGAGGGGGAGCTGCAGCAGGCAAAGGCCCCAGCAGGTGGGGGGCAAAGACGCTTGTAGAGACGAGTTTTCCCCACAGAGATTCTTCTACATGTAGATGGTATCGTGCATCAGGTTTCTTTTCACAAGTAACAGAAGTCCAGCCCAAATCCAGTTCAAGCTGGCTTGACAGAAAAGGAATGCACAGGCTCATGAAATGGACCAGCCCCGCCACTTGCTCTCAGCCCTGAGCGCAGTGGGGTAATGCGAGCAGAGCCCCAGGGCCGGGTGGGTGCACATGCATACGCGCACACACTCACACGTAGGCTCTCAGCCCTGGCAGAGCCTCCAGAACCAGCCCTGAGATATGCATGGGCAGTCTTGGTGTTCCAGACCGCGGACGATCAGAACCCTTCTTTCTGGGCAAGGAAGCGGGCCAGCTTTAGAAACAGGAGTAACCGAGCTCCGTTTGGGCTGAACTCAGCCCCCGGTGTTCCATGAGGTCCTCTGCTAGTGGAGGCCTGTCTGTCTAAGAGTTACAGCCAGCCGGGGGCGATGAACGGTGTCTGTGGTCAGTGTAGATGAAGCAGATTCAATATGTGTGGCCTGGAGGGAGGAGATGAAATGCCCCCAGGTAAGGGTCCCTGGGGCCCCAAGGTGCTGAAACTCACAGGTGTCCCCTCCCCCATTGAAAGGACCACAGGTGGACAAGGGAGACCTGAAGCTCAGTGGGAACAGGTTCTGATTTTTTTTTAACCTTTTCATGTTGCTTACAACAGCCTAAAGGACTTTTATGACATCTATGAAGTTGCTGCCTTGAAGTGGAAGGTGAGCGCTTGTGCGTGTGGGACCAAAGACCAGAGAGCCGGAGACGGAGTAGGGCCAGCTGTTGGGGGGTGGGGGGGTGAGCCCCACTGCCCCAGAGGCCCAGCTCCTTCCCCGCTGGAGCACCTCTCAGCTCTCGCCTTGGTGCCCCGTACTGCAGGATTATAGGAGGCCCCCCACATGCCCTGACAGTTGCCCCGTAGCTTCCTCATTAGGAGCACTGAATCTCGGGTGGACCCCATTAGTCACGGACATTGGGCAAGTTACTGAACCTTCCCAAGGCTCGTCTGACCCGGGAAATGGCAGAACAATGATCCCTACCTACAGTCACCTTCAGGATTACACGAAAAGAAGGCATGTGCGTGGCACCACTTACAGGCTCCATGGACAGTGGCATCACGGTCATCCCTGAGTGTTTTCATTGTTCCCCAAGTTAGCCAGGGGCGCAGGGCAGGAAAGCGGCAGCCTGACCCCAGGGGCAAGGTTCTGCTCACCATACCTCACACCCCCTCTCCATGGCCCTGTCTCCTGGCCAGGCCAAGAGAAATCGAGAACACTGGTTTGATGAGCTTCCCAGAACAGCATTCCTCATCTTCAAAGGTAAGTTGACCTGAGCGTGACACTTGGGCAGCTGGGGAACAGATGGAGGCTTCCAGAGACCATAGACAAGCATTTGAAGAGCCTGCTCCCTGGGTGTGTGTGTACACGTGCGTCTGGATGTGTGTGTGTACACAGTGCGCTCACCCCAGCAGTTTTTAAAAAGGTTATAGGACTGCATTATCGATTCTCTTCTCAAACCTGCTTTTGGGCCTAATAACGGATTCCAGCCATCCTCCTATCACAGGATATATAGCGAGTGTAGACGGTCCCTGACATCATGCTTGCCCAGCATAAAATTCAAAATTCTCAAATCCAAGTGTTGCCCCTTAATTGAATGCCAGTTCTGAAGTTCTGTGGCGGGGTGTGGTTAGCTCTCGGGGGATTTCGAGTGCAAAAAACCTGAAGCCTGGGTGCGGGCCATTGGGAACAAGAGTCAGGATGGTGTAGCCTATTCTGTGATTTCTTCCGCAGCTAGGGCTTTGGGCACTACTGTTAGCCTATAGTCTTTAAAGGGTTTTCCATTCCATGGAGTGATAGTTACTCAAGTGGATGAACATAGTCCCGGGTCGAGGCCAGCAGCAAGTTAAGGTTAGCAGTGGCCAGCAAAGCTTCGCTCTGCTCCATTCTGGCTCCGAGCTGCCTGGGCTCTCCCCAGAGCAGCTGTTGGCTCTGTGCTCTTGCCCGAGCACAAGCGTGGGGTCGCTCTCAGAGCACGTCCTCCTTCCTCACCCCTGGGCATAAACGCCCCGAATGCTCATGTGTGCGAGGTGTGTGGTAGGGGGAAGTGTCCTTGCAAATGGAGATTTTGATGTTAACATGTCTTCTCTTCAAATAGGAATTAATATCCTTGTGAAGTCCAAGGCCTTCCAGTATTTCATGTGTAAGTGTGAAATACCACAGCTCCAGGCCCCATCCCGCCTGAGTCCTTCACGTTCCAGAAGGTGGAGAGGCAAGGGATTAGCGTGCCGCCGTGTGGTTGACTTTTTATTACAGAAAATTCCAAGCATGTGTAAAAGTGGGGAGAGGATAATGAGTGCCCACATACCCATCACCCAGCTTCAGCGGCTGTCACCCCACGGCCGGACTTTCTGTTTGTCTGTACCCACCTCGCTGGGGCTCATCATCCCCTCTCTAGACCCGGGGGTTTTGGAAGCACATTTCAGAACCACAAGAAGTGTTTGGTTGCTCTGTCACTTGAGTCGGTTTCAATCTGTAGGTTTCTCTTCCGTCCCTTTTCTCCATCTTGTGACACGGAGTTGAAGAAACAGGACTGTTGGCCTTCAGTCTTGTCTTTGCATGTTCCTCTGTGGTGTATTTCCTGTCATTCCCGTCATCCAGTGGTTACATCTAGAGCTGTGTTTTCCAGTGTGGTAGCAATTTGCCAGGTGTGGCTATTTAAATTTAAGCAACTAAAATGAAAAGAGCCACAGTAGCTACATTTCAAGTGCGCAGTCACTGCAGACAGCTAATGACTACCAGATGGGCAGCCCAGAGGAGGCAATTTCCATTGTCCTAGGAAGTCCTCTTGGACAGTACTGATGGAGCGTCCTGATGGCGTTCAGTCTTTCTAAGGAACTCTGGTTCCATTTAGTGGGAAATGGTGTTTAGACACCACAGTTTGAAACGCTGAAGGTGCTCATGGCTTGGAGTTGGTTATTATTTCTAGGCCTCTCCATGGACAGAGGTGGGATTTTGTTTTTAAAGATAAACCATATCAGGAGTTGATCCTGACTTTTCTAACTCAAATCCAGGACTACTGCGTTTTTACCAAACTTCCTCACCCTTTCATACCCAGATCCCACCCCTGGCCCTCTCTGTCTTAAAATCCTGGTTCCCAATACCACTCACACAGTTACTCATTCGCTGTACCCCACAGTAGACTCATAACCATCTTCAGATGGCGATCCCAACACAGTCCCAGCAACACAGAGACTAGAACACCCCCCCCCCCAGGGACATATGTACACATGACACATGTTAAAGTCATCTGTAGTAGTCCTTTCTCCATGTGGCGGTGTCACCACCTGGACACACATTTAGGTTTCTTTATTTCATTTTATTTTTGATTTTCAGGGATTGCTTTTTTGACATCTTTGTTTTATACTTATGTAAATTGCCTACGTGGTTCCAAGTCAGATCTACAAAACAAATGTATTTAAGGATATCTCATTTACATCCGGTCAAACCTCCTCCAATGGGTAACTTTTATTTTGGTTTCTTCTTCCATTATTTAAAAACTATAAGTAGATATATATGTGTTCCTATCCCCATGTCTTAACTCAACGATGGCATACTTCATATACACTTTTTCCCGCTTTGCTTTTTTCCCTTAACCACATATCCCAGAGACCACTCCCCATTGATACAGGGAGATGTCCCTCATTTCTTTCTAGACTTGATGCTTCACCGTTTCACGAATGTGTCATAGTTGATCCAACCAGTCCGCTGCTGATCATTTAGGGCACTTCTAGATTTTTGCTCTCATGAACAGTTCTCCAGCAAATAGCTTGCAGGACACGTTGTTTTGTGTTTTGCTGTTATCTCATGGGGGTGGATCACTAAGAAGTGGGGCTGGTATTTAAAAGGCCAAATGAATATGTCATTCTGCTAACTAGTTCATGCAGTCTTAAAATCACCTGTCTCTAGGGAAGGGCAACCATTTTAATGTGCAAATGTCTTTTACACTGACATGGAATGGCCTGTAGGATTTACTGAGACCGCTGGTATCCCTACGGCGACATAGAGCATGCTTCTGGAAACCTGTGGCTGTTTTCCGAGTGAAACCACTGGTTGATGTAGCTCCTGTGAAAGCACTGATCTATCCCATGGGTGTGTGGAGCATCTCCTGGGGGCTGCTGGGAAAGTCTCTAGGGGGCTACAGTGCTGAGCTGTAGGTTTGTACACCCATCCGTGTTTTCTCTCTTACGGGCCTATCTGTTTGCAGACCTGGTGGTGGCCATCAATGGGGTCTGGATCCTTGTGGAGACCTTCATGTTGAAAGGTGAGCCCTGGCCAGGGGACCAGCCGGTCCTGTGGGCACACCTGCCGCCCCCTCGCCCCACCTGACCTCCCGCCTCTTGTCTCACAGGTGGGAACTTCTTCTCTAAACAGGTGCCCTGGAGTTACGTCGTCTTTCTGACTAGTAGGTTTCTGAACGTGGCTTTGCTGAATTGCTTGTCTGAAACCCTGGCCTGGGAGGGGATACCTCAGAAGGGCCTCGGTTCCCACGCAGGCCGGGTGTGGGAGGGGCTGGGGTCAGGCCGCTACTAACTGCCTCCTCCTGTTCCCAGTCTATGGCGTGGAGCTGTTCCTGAAGGTTGCTGGCCTTGGCCCCGTGCAATACCTGTCCTCCGGGTGGAATCTGTGAGTGGACTGCGTGTTTCTTAACCATGGCCGAGACCGAGAGGGCCGTGGGTCCGCTCCCTACACACCCACAGCATGCGTGGTGGTCTGCAGTGGCCGGAGGAGGGGCCAAGGACAGGACAAGGCCTTTGTCTCCAGGAAGAGTTCTGCGTGTGGTCTGGGACTTGCCAGCATCAGGCCCTTGTCCTACTCTCTCGGGCCCTCCTTGCGCATTCCTCCTAGACATGGCCTCTCTCTTTTTTTTTTTTTTTTTTTAAGATTTTATTTATTTATTTGAGAGAGAGACAGTGAGAGAGAGCATGAGAGAGGAGAAGGTCAGAGGGAGAAGCAGACTCCCCAAGGAGCTGGGAGCCCGATGCGGGACTCGATCCTGGAAGTCCGGGATCATGACCTGAGTCGAAGGCAGTGGCTCAACCAACTGAGCCACCCAGGCGCCCCTAGACATGGCCTCTTTAGGAGCCTTAGGCTGGCTGGCTCTAACTAGTCATTTAGTCCCTGTGCCCATCGTTGACAACTAAGCTCTTTGCTCCTCCGTAAAAACCGTGATTCCATCAGAGAAGGAAGCTCCCCCACCCACTTCGTTCAGCCGCTAGCTGGGGGTGGTGAAGAGACCCGAGCAGCTCTCGTCCCCGTTCCACAGAGACCTCCAAGGCCACTTACCATCCACTTAAGTGAACTTACCCACGAAATTAGGCTATACTCATGAGGCCTGGGTCTTGACAGAGGAGAATCCAGGAAGAGCAGTGGGGGGCTGAGCACCGTGCTGCCTTCGGGGTCTCCGCGCATGTCTGCAGGGAGGGAAGGCCCCCTGTCTCGAGCAGGGCTGGCTGTCTGGCCTTGTGGGGAATCCAGCTGCCCATCCTGCCCCTTCCCTCAGTGACCTCATCGGGGTCAGAGGTCACCCATATAACCCAACATCTGCCATTAGACCAGTGCAGGACCTTCGAGCGTTGGAGGGGGAGGTATTTCCTGGGCATTTCTGATCCCCGCTGTGTATGCTGTGCCTGGGGGTCCAGCCAAGCCGGCCTCAGAAACCCCAGGGCAGTAGGAAGCTGCTTCCTGAGCTGTGCAGCTGCAGGCTGTCACTCTTACTGGGGTCAGCATGTGGGTTCCCTGGAAGGCAGCACTGAGAACAGGGCTGGGGAGCAGGGAGCGCGGGAGGGAGGTGGGCCCGGGCAGGCCGAATGGACCTTGCTTCTCCCTCTCCCTCCCAGGTTCGACTTCTCGGTCACAGTGTTCGCCTTCCTGGGACTGCTGGCTCTGGCCTTCGACATGGAGCCCTTTTATTTCATAGTGGTCCTGCGTCCCCTCCAGCTGCTGAGGTGACAGGGGCAGGGGCAGGGTGGGGAAAGCCTTGGGACTGGTCTGGGAAGTGGCACGATGGTGCCAGAAGATTCACGAGCCTGGTGTCAGAGACGCACCCCACTGTGGAGGCACCTGGCTCCTGTCTCCAATTGTGGGGGCGTGTGGCTTGCCCATCTCCCCACTTCACGGGTGACAGTTGCCTCTGACCGTGGAGGGGAAGCATGGCCTGTGGTGCGGGTGACCTTGGCCTGCAGCCACAGAGACACGCATGCTCAGGGTCATAAACCAGAAGGCCACAGCCTCTGAGGGTGCAGGGGGATTTTGGGGGGCCCCCAGGGCTTTGTGGCACAGCATCTTGTCAAGAAAAACCCTCCCTGGGTCTCCGCTTTTCTGCAGAGACGGCTGTGGGGCACTAGTAAGGCACTACTCCATGGAACCCCTTCCCACCTGGGGGTCCTGAGCTCTTGGTATCTCCAGTGGATTGTGGTATCCAGCCACGATCCCATATGTGTCCTTCCTGGGAGGAGAGGTGGACGTGGGCATGGCGATCGGGGGCAGTGTTTCTATCTAGAAGAACCCGAAGCTGTGCCCCTGTGGTGGTGGCCGGGGGTGGGGGGATGTCTGCTTCCTCCCCACACACCGTGGCCCTTTCTTGGCCGCCGAGCCGCTGTGCCCCCGGTTCCTCTGCAGGCATGGCTTCTGTTCCCTTCTTGCCTCGCTGTGCCGGGTGAGGCCTTGTCTCTCTCGGAGCCTCCTGGTTCTGTTGCTGACCAGTGGCAAACAACCACGGCTGCCTCTTCCACCAAAGAAGAGGCTGGGGAGATGCCCCCGGGCCGGCAGCAGGGTGGGCGGCAGGGCTCAGGTGGGCGAGAGGTCCAGGCCGTCCTCCCCCGTCTGTGCTGGGGGTGGGGGCTGCGGCTACTCTGAACGCCACCCGGTCTCTTCCTTCAGGCTGTTTAAGTTGAAGAAGCGCTACCGCAACGTGCTAGACACCATGTTTGAGCTGCTGCCCCGCATGGCCAGGTACCGCCCGCCTCTCAGCCCCCGGGGGGCAGCTGGGTGGTAGTCGGGGGAGAGGAGGCGGCCCGCAGAGGACTGACATCGAGGGTCTGACGGGTCTCCAAGGAGACTGAGCTGTTGACCACCACAGGTCTCCCTGGTACCACTTTCCTCCACTGACCTGTCTGAAATACTGAGTAGGGAGGGCAGGGAGCTGTCCACTCACTTACCACCTGTGTCTACATTCACAGGTAAGGGGTCACCTGTGAGTCTACCTTCACAGGTAAGGGGTGAATCTCCGGTAAGGGGCATCTGTTAATAGAGTCCTGGCTCGAGCCATTTTTGACCCCAGACCTGAATCACGAGGCCCCTCGCCTGCAGGCACTTTCCAGTCGGTAAACCTGGCTAGGGGCATGCCTGTCCGTCAGTCAGCGCAGGGGGTCTGAGGACGTGGGGCTGCCGGAGGCGCCGGTCTCTCCTGCCTGGCCCCTAGTCACCCTGTCCCTTCTGACCCTCCTCCCCAGCCTGGGCCTCACCCTGCTCATTTTCTACTACTCCTTCGCCATCGTGGGCATGGAATTCTTCTGTGGAATCCTCTACCCCAACTGCTGCAAGTGAGTACGCAGCGGCCCGCCCGCCCCGCCCGCCCCCAGGCAGCCCGTGTTTCCCGAGGCCCCAGGCCAGGACCGGCGTGCTGGCACCAGCCCCTCTAAGCGGGTCCCCCGCAGCCTTGGGGGCCGCAGGGACACAGTCTCTGAGCCACAGCACCCTTCGAAGTCCCTGGAATCACTTTGCTTTGCTTTCCGGGGCCTTAGTTGAATACAGTAGCCACGTGAGGGATCTGGAATCAGAGGGCTGTCTCTGAAGCGAGGACATCTGAACAGGTTTCCCATCCCCTTGCCCTTGCCCTTGGGGCTGAGGTCTGAAGGCCGCCCCTCAACCAGGAGCAACCTGAGGCCCGACTTCTTTGATTTCCTCCCGCTTCTCTGGGGGCGATGGGGACTCGGCAGACACATCGGCTTGGGCCTCCTGGCAGCATTAGGCCGATGGACACCCACGGGAAGGCCTTTGGGGGCGGTGTAGAGCGTGGAGAGTACAAGCTCCCATGACCCCTCCCTCCTCCACGCCACCACAATGAAGCCAGTGTGCTCGGACAGTAATTCTCCAGTCAGTGTTCTCCAAACTTTAGCCCATGAGGCCTCAAGCACAAACTCCTTCCAAAGACACGGGCAGCCGTTTTGAGTGTTAGGCTGGGCTCAGAACCAGGCCGAGAACAGCGGGCCACAAACTCCACAGTGGGCCAGAGCCCCCAGGGCAGCTGCCCAAGGCCCAGGACTCTGCATTCTGAACAAGTTCCCCGGGGGCCCAAGGACCAGACACGTGGAAACATCGGCATGAATGTTAACAGAACCGACAGAAAGGACTGGAAGGAAAATGCAAATAAGCTCTTAGAACAGGGGCAGCCTTTGGAGCAGCCTTTGGAGCATCCCGGCCTGGTGCTGGGGCGAGCCTGGCTTTCTCAGGGTCAGCGGCGTCACTGTCCGGCACCCAGGCCCCAGAGCAGATCGCAGGTGGGGAGAACCAGGGGAGACACTGCCCTTCTCTCCCTCCAGCGGCTGGGAGGGAGATGGTTTCCCTGGTGGCAGAGCAATGTCCAGTGGACGCAGATAAGCAGGGGGCAAGCCCAGGAGTCCCCAGCAACGCCCAGCTGGTGAGAGGAGCCAAGGGCCACCCTTGAGCCAGGAACGTGGGCCGGAGAGCTGGGGGCTGGGCCAGGACGGGGGCTCCCGGGTCAGAGCTTGGTTCACTTAAGCGTTTTGTCCTCTGTCGAGGTGACCGATTTTCTTGTGACCTTCCCTTCTGCCCCTCTGTCTCCCTGGCCAGTACGAGCACTGTGGCCGATGCCTACCGCTGGCTCAATCACACCGTGGGCAATAGGACTGTTGTGGACGAAGGCTACTACTATCTCAATAACTTTGACAACATCCTGAACAGCTTCGGTGAGTGCAGAGGCCACAGGCGGCACAGTCCCCAGACCCACTGCCTTTGTCAGTCACCGCGGGCCCCAGACGCGACCTAGCAGAGCTGTCTGAGGCCTCCCGGGTCCTCTGGAGCCTCAGCAGGGCCAGTGGTTGGCCCCACCGCAGGGAGGCCGGGCCAGATCCCAGCACCCACTTACCACCAGCTTTCGTTCTGGGGAGCAGAGAGCTCATGCTTTGCTCTGAAGGGGACAGCCTGAGGCCAGGGGACCCACCCCCACTCACAGCCCCACAGTTGCAGGGTGGGATAGCCACACCAACCTGCCACAGTGCCCTGCACTGGCCCCAGCTCAGGTCCACACAGTGCTGCTCCCGTGTTCTGTGGAGAAGCTGGGGCAGGGGCAAGGGCAGGGGTAGGACACGGCTCAAGAGGAATGGGAGCCCCTCATGGCATCCCAGAACCACAGCAAGTCAGGTCCGAGTGCTCTTTCCCCGCCACCCGACCCCAGCCCTGGTTCATCCCAGGCTGCTGAGGCAGCAGGCACGCCCTTTGGGAGACAGGCCAAGCTGGCAGCACTGTGGGGTGGGCGCTCAGGGAGGGCCTTGGGATGTACAGCCCACGCTGCCAGATGAGGACGCCATCATTTAGCTGTGTGGTACCCCGGACACATGGAGAGAGGCCACTTGAAACAGATTTGGAAAAAGTGAGTCTCATTCTCCCTTCCTTTTGGCAGTGACCTTGTTTGAGCTCACGGTTGTCAACAACTGGTACATCATTATGGTAAGGACCTTGGTCAGCTCCTGGGGGCATCCTCCCGCCGTCCTCTGAGGCCAGCTCTGGTCTTGCCTGGCCCCTGATGGGATGTATCACTCTTCTACGCTCTGTCGGGGTTGGGGGCCTGGGTCACACCGGGTTGGGGTTCTGCCCAGAGCCCACGGTGCAGGCTGGGCCCCAGGAGCCACCCCTCTGCATTTACATCCCTGCCCCATGCGTGTCCCCTAGTGGCCTGGAGATGCCAGTTAGCGTGTGGGTCTCTAGCCTCCCACCGCTGTCAAGGAGCAGTGTGGCAAGGGTTGTTAGGTTTTGTTTTCCATTCCTTAAATTCTTCCAAGTCTTCCACCCCTGCTTGGGACAAAGACTGCCTGTGTCAGTGGTGAGCCCTGCCACCCTGGGGAGCGTCCAAGGCTCATGCAGCATGGAAGTTTTTAGACCCTGGGAGTGAGACCACCGCCCCCCCCGCCCGTCCTGTGTCTCCCACAACCCCAGGCAGATCGGGCAGGGTCTGTAAAGAGCATGTTGGGGACTGTGGAGTGGCCCAAGTGCACAGTGACCCGGCCCCGCTCGGGCGCTCACTCACTGGCCACCTCCCCGTGTCCCCAGGAAGGTGTCACCTCTCAGACCTCACACTGGAGCCGCCTGTACTTCATGACTTTTTACATCGTGACCATGGTAGGTCCCTGGCCACGCTCTCTGCCCTTCAACACTCAGAGTCTCCAGCCGCCCCGCCTGGTGGGCGGCCACCGAGGGACGAGGGGCCGGGACGGGGGTCAGCATCTGACCGAGCTCAGGTCCTGACCCCGGGCGGGTCCTGCAGCAGCTCATGCACCCCTTCCCGCTCTCTGCGCCCGGCCAGGTGGTGATGACCATCATTGTCGCCTTCATCCTCGAGGCCTTCGTCTTCCGAATGAACTACAGCCGCAAGAACCAGGACTCGGAAGGTCTGTGCGAGCAGCCGTGGCCAGAGCCTTCCCACAGGCTGCCTGGCTGCCCGGCTGTCTGGCTGTCCAGTCCTGCTGTCTGGCTGTCCAGCTGTCCAGGCTTCTGGCATTTCAGCATATCTGTCTGGTTTATCTGTTACATCTCTCATGTGCATTGGTTTTCAGATTCTTGTTTTTTGATTTTCAAATACTTGTTGATTGGAGAAGGCTCTTGAGATCATGTTCAAAATAAAAGCAGTCCATGTCCGAGATTAGAAGAATCGCAGAGCAGAGACAGGCCTATTGTGAACACAACAGCCTTCTGGCTGTCCTTTCCGCTGTGACCTCCGCATCTCTAAATCACATGGTCACAGTGGGGTTCTATATTGAAAGGGTGTGAATGCCGCACCAGTGGCTCCTCCTCCTGCAGCTGGATGACCGCAGCTCCAGTAATGGCCTCGCCTCTTCCAGGGTGCAGAGCTTTGTGCGTACCGATCCTTCCAGATTCTCCATCAGAGCCGCTACAGACCTGTTCTTTGTTTCCAAATCTGTCTTATCAGGCCATCTGACCGTTTTGACTCAGAGACTCCCTGCCGAAACCCTCTGTCCCCTATAAGCTGCTGGCCCAGCCAGCGTCCCCAACATCTGCAGCAAAATGAGGGAAGGGATGTGCGTGCCAGACAGTGAGGGTTTGGGGTGGGGGGCGCCATGCTGGTGCAGGTTTTCTCAGAGAAGGAAACTTAGGACGCCTGACGGGGCTGCAGGGAAGAGGGCCGAACCAGGCCAAGCCAAATCGGGAGGCTCTGAGCCCCAGGCTCCTTCCCAGCCCTGGCCTCCCCTCCCACAGTTGACAGCGGCATCACCCTCGAGAAGGAAATCTCCAAAGATGAGCTGACTGCTGTCCTGGAGCTCTACCGGGAGGGGCGGGGAGTCACGTCTGACATGGCCCGGCTGCTCAAGGTCCTCTCCCAGATGGAAAGGCACGAGGTGAGGAGCCGTGGGGCTGCCTCCGACAGAGGGGCAGGTTTTGGCTTAGTGGAGGGCCTGCCCCGCTTGGGCCCACCCCAAGCCTCTGCTCCTTTTTTTAGCAAAACACCGTGGTGTTTCTGGGACGGAGATCAAGGACCAAAAGTGACCTGAGCCTAAAGATGTACCAAGAGGAGATTCAGGTAGGAGCGCCCCTGCCCCTACTGCCTAGACCCTCCCAGCTCCTGCCTAGGGTTGGGCCTCCCTGCTGCTGAGCGGGGATGCCCCCTGTCCCTAACCTGAGTGTGCAGGCGGGGAGGCTCTAGTGGGGATCGGGGCCATCCATTGGGACCGCAGCCAGTGGGTCTGGGACGCAGGGCTGGGTGGAGCTCTGGCTCGGCTGTGAACCCTCGGCCCTTCGCCACCACGAGCAGCTCTCCCATATGGCCCTGCTGCTTGAGCATTCTCCAGAACCTACCCCGATTCTTACTCTGAGCCAGAGTCACAAGCATGGCATGCACAGCAGGGGACGTCGTGGCCAAAAGGCTGCAGGGGCCTGGAGAGCTGGCAAGGGCAGGGCTCGTTGGAGGGGGTGGCCTCTGCTCAGGGCCATCAGGTTCTCCGTTTGAGGTTTTTGTTGTTGTTCTAATTTAAGAGAAGGGAGAAGTCAAATTTTTTTAAGTAAAATTTCCCCATCTTTCCACATCAGCAGCTAAGTAAGCGAGCTTGTGAAGCACTACGGGGGCCAACGCCCCACATCCCCGGCAGACCCCACAAAGCGCAGGCCACCAGCGCTCGAGCTCTGCTTTGGCTCTTCTCTTTAGCCTCCGGGTCCCAGGGCTCGGGGGAGGGTCTCCCACACCACCCATCGTGCCTCTGCAGTTTCTGGCATCCTCACAGCTAGAAATCCCTCTGTTTCCACGGGGACAGTGATGACCACTGCCCACGCCCAGAAGGCAGGGAGGCTGCAGCTCCCCGAACTGACTCACACAGTCCTGAGAACACGCACTCAGCTGCTGTCCTTTGTCCTCTGCCCATGTGTCCCCTTCTGGCCTCAGTGCCCCCCTCTGTACAGTGAGGGGGCACAGAAAGAAGGCCATCTGAGTCTTGTTTAAGCTCTCAAGTTCTGTGGCTCAGATTTTTTGAACATGTAAGTCAGCTTCTCTGATTCCTTAATCACCTGAACACCCGTCTCTGAAAATGTCAGACGACATAACAATATGGGTCTTAGGCGGGTTAATTTTTTTTTTTTTTTTGCAAAATCATGTCACGGCCTTACCTGGGGGTTACCAAAAGCAACGTGGGAGTTCGGAGAGGCCCTCACCGTCTTCCAGCTTCATAAAACTACTAAGCCTCGGTTTTCTCAGGTGTATCATGAGGACATGGTTCCTGCCGAGCTGCCTGTCCTGTTATCCCGGATAACACCCGGGAATCCCTTTGTGAAGGACAAAAGTTTATGTTCACAACCAAACAGAGGGTGATGATGAGTACCTGGGCTTTGCTTAAAGAGACGCTATGTGCTATGTGCAAAGGAGAACATTTATAAGGAGGCTTGCAAACCTCTAATCAATAAGGGAAAGATTTCACAGTAATTTTTCTTTCTTTTTTTTTTTTAAGATTTTATTTATTTATTTGACAGACAGAAATCACAAGTAGGTGGAGAGGCAGGCAGAGAGAGAGGAGAAAGCAAGCTCCCCGCTGAGCAGAGAGCCCGATGCGGGGCTCGATCCCAGGACCCTGGGATCATGACCTGAGCCGAAGGCAGAGGCTTTAACCCACTGAGCCACCCAGGCGCCCCTTCACAGTAATTTTTCTATCTGGGCCATCTGCAGAATTCCCAGCAGGTCCGGGGGTGTCCTGAGTAAGGCTGGCTCCCACTGGCCGCTGTGTACCCCGGGCAGTTGGGGGGGTGCTCTCCGGGCTGGGGCAAGCGCGGGACTGGCGGGGAGGGGTGCAGGCTGCTCAGTGCCCCGTCCGCGTTCTGCTCTAGGAGTGGTACGAGGAGCACGCCCACAAGCAGGAGCAGCAGGAGGGACCGCTCGGCGGCAGCGGCTGGGGCGCCGCCACCCAGCAGCTCCTGGGCAGCCGCCAGCGCTCCCAGACCGTCACCTAACTCCAGTGCGCAACAGCCATCTCGTCTATGCAATAACGCAATAGTATTATTTTACTACGACGTATGGAAAAAAATGCGTGTGTGTGTGTGTGTGTGTGTGTACACGCACACGCATTCATATATATGCACATATTTATATATAGGAAGAGAAAAAGACAAGATGGGGCTTGGTGTGTAACCACCCTGCCCTGCTTTTCGTAACCCCAGAGGTCACTTTGGTTTAAGGGGTCAGGCCGCCTGTGAGCTCTTCCTAATGTGGAAGGTTCCAGAAGGCCTCTTCAGAAGACCACTTGGATAGATCCTGCCGATCTCTGCAGGGCTCGCCTTCAAAGTGGGTCAGCCCTCCCTAGGCCAGATCCAAACCGTCTTCCCCACGCTGCTCTCACACTTGCGTCCCAGCTGACGGCTTCCCCACTAACTTTCCCTGCGGCCTACGTCATGGGGTGTCTGTGGCCTGCGTTAGGGACACAACCACTTAGTATGTGGGTTAGTATTTCTCTATATATGATAATATAATAGAACATTCCTTCGGGGGACCAGTGCCTAGGACCTAACGGATAGTGTAATCAAGGGGTGTGATCATACCCACACGGTCGGATCTCGGCCAGTGCTGGGCAGTGCGAGAGTGTGCGTGATTGCACAAGATTGTGCGAATTTCACATCCCAGCTCTGTAAGTCTTCCCTCCCATACTTTCTTTGGTTTAACTCTTGCAGCTGCAGATCCTTCTAAAATAGCCTCCTTTAGGATCTCAGGAGGAGAGCAAGCAAAAGGCCGGGCTGATGGCTTCCGGATGCATTCCTGAGATGGGCTTTCTCCACTCGATCCCTTTTCCTTGGGATTACCTTGTTGAAGCAGGTAACCTTGTTGCTGAAGACAATGGCAGATCCTTCACACTGTGCATTAGGTTCTGCTGCTAGAAAGGGGTGCACAGAGCTGATACTCACCCCGGGGGGGGGTGGTGGTCCATGGCAGGCCTGCGCCTGAGCCCCTGCTGGTCCACTGGGACAGCTCCCCTCTGCCCCCACCTTAAGCAGTCCCCTCCGTGGACTTGCCCCAGGGTTTTTCACTGGCACAGCTAGCTTCAGGTGAGCCCTTGGTTAACCGAGGACCCCCATATCTTGGGTGGGTGGGTTCTCCTGAGTTCAGCTTGGTTGGGTAGGACTGGTGCTTGAATCCAGGGCGCACGTTGGGGTGGGCAGCCTGGTGAGCGCTGTTGGCGGCAGCAGAAGCAGGGTCAGAGCAGAGGGAGTTCTGGTTCAGCTCCGCTGGGCTGCAGACCTAGCATAGGGCAGGAGGCGGAGGCGCTGGGATGAAAGGGGTCGGCTGGGGGCAGGGGCATCCCGGTCTAACCCCAGCTTTCCAGATGCCTCCACTGCCTCCCAGGACTTAGGAAGGTGGGTGGGCAGAAGTCTCTCCCTGCCATGCCCTCTTCCTAGCAGGGCATGGCCTGATCCCAGGGGTGCCATCCTGGTGCCCTGGAGGGGCTGATTCCCAGAGCCAGCACTGCAGAGCTGTGCCCCTCACCAAGGCAGGAGTGGCAGGCATTTGTTTCTGTTTTTAAAGCACAGCCCTTTAGGGAAACAATGAACCAGGGAGATCCCCATGGGGCATCAGGAGACTGGCATTGTCCTCTCTGGCTCTGGAGGGCCACCAGGCAGCACACGCAGCTCTGCACCGAGCCCCAGGCCTGAACCCCTTGCCTTCTCCAGAGAAGGAACTTTATTTATAATTTGCACAATTGGGTGCCTTTTAGCCTTTGTGTGTTGAAATGGGTATTTTGGAATCAGGAGTCAAGGGATAGCTTTCAAAGGAGGATAGGTCCTCTGCCCTGAGTGTTTGAGCTTCATTCTAGTCCTTTCCCCTGGTGAACCAGGGAGGGGTGCCAGGGGAGTTCAGGCCCCTCGTGTGGGGGTGGTACCAGCCCCAGTCCTCTGAGAAAGACCCTGATTTTAGCTAGATGGGATGAATGCAGCAGCCGTTGCGCTGCAGGCCAGACTCTGGCCAGTAGTGGGCGCTTGTCATTGAGGCTAAGGACAGCTGGCCCTTTGGGGTCACCTAGGCCTGTGAGATCTGAGGGACCTGGGACATCATCCAGTTCAGATGCCCTCTCACCATCCACGTCCTAGCCGAATGAAACCAAGGTCAAACCAACCTGCCCTTGGCCATGATGGCAATATGCCCCTACCCCACTTTGGAGGGACACCACCTGGTCCCTCCTCCTCGCCTCCCTCCCCGCACCCAGCCTTACTCCACACCACGTGACAATCATTTTGTATGGATAGTGGGAGCAACACTGTAAGGTTTTGTACATTGGTGATTTGTTACCTAGAAAACCCACTGTGTCTCCAGATTTCTGGCATATTAATAAAAAAGCCTCTGCTTTGTAAATGTGGCTGCCGCCTCGTGACTTCCCCCAAGTGACGTTCTATGGGTTCCAGTACCGTGGGGAAAGGTGCGAGGTCCCATCCACAGTTGTTCCCGACCCCACCTCAGGCCCAAGCCTTTGGCCTTGGAACCAACCCCTCCTCCCCCGGCCCAGGTAAGGAAGAACCCATAAGAGATGGGTGTGCTGCTTTCTGGACACTTCAAATATTTAATAATTTTTTCACTGGAAAAAAAGACATTTGAATCGCCTTGCTGCTGCCGGCAGAAGGCAGTCGGGCAAACTTAGAGCTGCTTCTTGAAAAGGCAGGTCCGTAGCTGACAGCGGGAAGGCACTGGGGAGCACCCGCTCCGTCCTCCCTAGAGCTTCCGGGCCTTGGCACCCCGGCCCAGGGCTCCTCCTGAGGTAGGACAGGGCATGGTCCAACTGATGGCTGTTGCACAGCTGGGGAAACCCAAGTTCAGGGCACAGAGGAGTCTGCCAGCAGCCAGCAGGCCGTTCTAGAGGTAGAGGCTAGAGCTGTGCCGTCCAAGCCAGTGGCCGTACTCGGGCCGGGGCCATAGGCTGACATTTTGGAGCCGTTCACTAATGCATATAATATAGGACCTGTTTCTTTTGGCTTTTATTAACATGGCGACTAGAAATTTCAAAATTCGGTATGTGTCTCACGTTCTAGTTCTTTTGGATGGTGCAGCTCTAGGACTCAGACCGGGATGGCCAGACGCTCACTGTGTTCTGCCCACCCTCTGAGTTGCCCCGTCACCCTAATAAGCCCAGGCTTGGCGGTGGTCTGAGTGAGCCCTGAGGAGAAGATGCAGGAAGGCACTCAGGCTCCAAGAGGCTCCACAGATAAGCCAAGGAAGTCTACCTTCTGTCCGCAGCTTTGTCCACAGCACAGCCCCGTCTCCAATGTCCCAGAAACAAGGCTTAGGTGTTGTCCCTGCGCAGGGCGACAACCAGGAACCTCCAGCAGAGGCAGGGGCCCCCCAGCAGCCAGACGTCCATCTCGCCGCCTGCAGTGACACCTCCTGGCCACCAGGCGGCCCCAGGTGCAAGGCGGCACTCAAACACTTTTCAAGCGAATCACCCCAAATTCCGTCAGCAGGGCCACCACGAGGAAGCTCCCATAGAAGAGGAGCAGGCAGAAGCCGTAGACTCTGTTCAGCTGGAAGCACTGCAGCGGGACCGAGACCAGGGAGCAGACGAGGCTGAGGCCCAGGGCGCCCGCTAGGACCCACACCAACAGTCCATCTGGCTCCAGCTGTGGGGGGAATGGGGGAGGGGGAGAGGCTGGGTCACTGCAGCCACCAGCCAGTGCAGCACTTCCGACCCCTCTGGCCCCTCCCCATCTTGAAGTTTCCTGCTTCCAGTGCCCTAACTTGGGGTCCCTTGTCATGCGGCCCTGGGACGCTAACACAGGCAGTGACATACACACAGATGTTGAAAATTCCTCAGGCCACACAGAAGAGTAAAAAGTGAAGTTGTCCTCTCCCCACTTCCCTTCCTTCCACCCTGGGGACTGTACTGGGTGTGTTTCCCGCACCATTTAGGCTCTCATCTTCCCACCCGGCTGTGCGGGGAGCGCCATGACCCCCAGGACACACACGAGCAAACTAGTGAGCGAAGGACAGAGCCCAGATGGACGTCCAAGCTCTGAACAACACCGTCTCCTCCTCCCCACACAGTGGTGTAGCTGCACACACGTGAGTGGGGACACACACGCACACACATGCACACACACACCAGACTGGCACGGCAATTCGGAAACCAGAAATGGAATCGCTCGCTGGGCAGTGTTTAAGAGCTGCCTGTGTTTTCCACCCAACACAACCCACAGCCACCCACCCCGATGGCCTTCCCGGGTGCCTCGCGCCTTACTTAACAGCGGGAGCATTTGGGACACTCAGTACAAAGGCAATAGAACGCAGGCACACGCATGCACGCCTGCACACACACCCCACAAAGAGCAAGAGGAAGGAAGAAATAGAACCAGTGGAGTCGACCCTAAAGCCTCATTATCCGCAACTGCCTGGGAACTGATAATGAAAGGAGCCTGTTAAACCTGTGAAGAGCGTAGACAAAATTCGCAGATGGTGTTCACCTTTTAGAAAAGCAAACTTTCCAGGGCACCTGGGTGACTCAGTCCGTGAGGCGCCGACTCTTGGCTCTGGATTTCAGCTCACGTCGGGATCTCAGGGTTGTGAGATCGAGCCCCTGCTTAAGATTCTCTCTCTCCTCGGCCCCTCCCCCACCCCAAAGACTGTCTACTTAAAGAAAAGCAAACTTTACGAGCAGTAAGTTAAGTTCGTAGCTATTTGTATGGGGGCCTGGCCACTGCCAAAGGCTGGCGCCGTGTCAGCTAATTATAAGCCAGCCACAAGTCGTCACCATTGTCACCATCGAGAGCCTAGAGAGAGTGGGTGACTGTTCCTGTTAACATTGCCATCTTTCGGCCTCACAGGACCGCAAGTGCACTCGTGGGTTTGGGGGAAGAGCCTGCCAGCTGTCTCCCGAGGCCACGACCCCTCCCCATCCCCATCATCATCGTTCTCTTGTTCGGGCTCTGAATTCGGGTCCTTCTGAACAGAGGTGCCCAGTGTGTGACCCAGTGCGATATTTGAGACCCGCAAAGTCCCCTAGGAATCCTGACGTCTCTAGAAAAGAGACGAGGCCACGCGAGGCCCCGTGAGTCACCTGCATGTTTTGGTTGCCTTCCTGGCCCCGGCAAGTGTTGGAGTTTTCCACCTCTGTTAGAACAGGCGTTCTCAGGTGACCTACCCTCATCGGTCCCCAGGGAGCTTATTTTAAAATGCAGGTTTCCAGGCCCCCTCCCCCTGGAATGCCTGGGACTGGAGGTCTCACGCACCCCCAGGAAATTCTTGGGCATCGTGGGAATTGAGAACCTCTGCTGAATGGGTCTCAGAACCTTCTCCAAATCTGCCAAGCTCCCGCCTGCTGGGGCTCCCGCAGTCCCTCATACTGGTCTGTCCTGTGAGCATTGCTAAGACAAGGTGTTCGGCCTGGCCCTTACCTTGTGTGTGCTGCCCAGGAGGCTTGCAGGGGGGCCCTTCAATCCCACTTCACAGGCAAGGAGACTGAGGCCCAGAGATGTCCTAAACTCACCCACAGTCACACAGCAAAAGACTTAAGTGATGGGACTATTACCTAAATCCGGGGCCTTCCTGCCCGTTCCCCGAAGCTATGTCCTAGTTACTCCTGAACTTATAAGGAATATGTATTTTCAACCCTCTATTCAAGATATTTTTGAAACATTCTACAGATCAGGCTTGTCACAAACTCAGACAACGCCCCTCCCCGGCAAGACCAAGTGAATGGTCTCAGGGTGGGATCCCATGAGAAGGGGCCCCTCGTAGGAGAGTCTGGCCACTCACCTTCACCTCTGCTGTGGGGTTCCTGGAGATCTGGAGCAGACAGCCCAGCCCCACTCCCACCAGCAGATCTGTGGCCTGGTTCAGGAAGTTCGCTGGAACAACGGCCCCCCACCCCAACCGCACGCCCATCAGCTTTGCTTACGGTCTCTGCACCCCCAGCCCCAAAACTCCCTCTCTGAGGATATCCTGCCTAGCGTGAGCCCTTTTAGGAAGGCGAGTGTCCACTGTGCATTCTGCACTCGATCTGGAGATAGGGAATGAGGTGACAGAAGGAAGCGCTTGGCATGTGGTAAGCACTTGGCTTCCCCGCAGCTAGGCGAGGTGACTACCCACCGTCCCCTGGGGGACGGAGCACAGGTCAAGGCCATCTCCAGGTATTGTTCAGGGGGACCCTGGTCCAGGCAGAGCTCTTTCCTTCTCACCCCAGCCTGAAGGATCGGGAGAGGCCAGAGCCCGAAAGCCGGGAGCAGGTCTCAGTGGGGGCAAGGGGCCCCAGAAAGCCCTGTCCAGCCGGGGAGTTACACATGCCAGGAACGTCTCCCAGACCCCGCCCATTCTGGCTCTGCTGTGCAGCCACCCTCCTGGCACTGGGCTCAGCCTGAATGCCCTTGTGTGCAGGTGCCTGGGCACAGCTGCACTCTAAGGGCTTTCAAATACTACGACTTTATTTCACAACCAACATCATCTCCCGTTTGTTGGGCACACAGCCTGGGCCAGACACGGTGCTGGGTGCTGTGCCCCACCGTCGATCATCATCCCAACCCGTTCTGAACACACAGAGATCACCGAGGGGCAGAAAGCAGGATGTGTGCGAAGCCCCAAGGTCACAGAGTGGGGACATGGTGGCGCCGGACCTGGAACCCACGACCAGCTACTTTCAAATCCCTTTCTTCTCCTAGCCCCAGGCGGCTTGCTTGTCTTTGTGTTTTCTAGATAGAACAGGGGGGCGGCAAGTTGCAGTGCAGCCCCTCTGGCCCTCTGTCCACTTTTATAAATAAAGTTTTATAAATAAAGTTTTATTGGAACATTTAATGAGTAGCCATGCCCACTCATTTCTGTATTGCCTATGGCTGTTTTCACGCTACACAGTGGAGTCAAGTAGTTGCCAGAGAGGCTGGTATGGCCTACAAAGTCTAAAATATTTACTCTCTGGCCCTTTCAGAAAAAGCTCGCCAAGCCCTAACATCTATAGACCATGACATCTATAAGCAAGAGGAAGAGGGTCTTCCGCAGGGCCCTCAGAAGCTCAGCATGGGGGCGTCTATGAAAAACACCACCTTGGGGCGCCTGGGTGGCTCAGTGGGTTAAAGTCTCTGCCCTCAGCTCAGGTCATGATCTCAGGGTCCTGGGATTGAGCCCCGCATCGGGCTCTCTGCTCAGCAGGGAGCCTGCTTCCTCCTCTCTCTCTGCCTGCCTCTCTGCCTACTTGTGATATCTATCTGTCAAATAAATAAATAAAAATCTTTAAAAAAAAAAAAAGAAACATTAAAAACAAACAAACAAACAAACAAACACCGTCATCCACCGAGGGCTTGCCACGCATTTCTCTCACCTCATTCAGTCCATACAACAACCCAGCTGTGGTTGTTCCTCTCAACATCCCCATTTTACAGATGAGGAAGCTGAGGTCCCAGCAGCTGTGTCTCCTGCCCCAGGTGTTCCAGGAAGGAACACTCCCCAATCCCGGGAGTGGGGCATGGAGCACAGCCATGGCCCTCGGAGCCCGTGCCGCAGGGAGGGCAGCCCCACAAAGGATACTCAAGATGATGCCTCCGAAACAGGCTGAGAATGCCATCCGCGGGTAACCCTGGCGGGCCAGCGTGAAATCTGAGAAGGCATCTGCAGGGAAAGGAGACCGCTTTGAATGGTGAGTAGCTCCCCCTGGCCCTCTTGGGTCATTCACTCCTTACTGTTACCCACAATCATTCAGTCAACAATCACTGATGAGTACCCATTTGGGCCTTGCAATAGCTAGCTGGGTGCTGCGGCCACAGCATCCCATGACACAAGTCCCTTCTTGATTCTTTCTACCCCATTCTTTCCCACCAGGGGCAACTCTGGGATGTGACCTACCATTACTGCTAGCATGCACAGCACATTTATGTAAATTCAGAAAAGGTGCCCAAAAAGCTCATTGGAAAGAGAGCTAGATTTCAGCCCCCCAACTCCTTGTCTGAATGTTCTTGTGCAGTGCACAACTTAGCCAACCTTACCTGGCAGCTAATAGTTAGAAAAGGGTCTACTGGTGTATGCATGAATGCCTACGTATGTCACACACCCATGTACACATTCAGCATGGTTGGCTGCAATAGGCTCCATGTCCTGCCTGAACCCTGGGGAGGCAACTGTCCACACAGCAGAGAGTGGGGAAGAGGCTGGGGCCTCTCTAGTCTCCTGGCCTGGGTACAAGCCAGGCCACCTCAACCCAATGCCCAGTGATGGTCATTCCAAACAACAGTGGGCCTGAGCTAGTGCTGAGGGCAGGTGCCCCAGATGGCCCTGCTCACGTGCACTCTGGCTAGGGGAGCAGAGAGCAGTGATGCAGCTGCACTCGTCCCAGAACCCCAGCTGCGCCCGAGTCACCTCCAATGCTGTTCCCCCAGGCCAGCAGCGTGAGCCCCAGGACAGTGTTGCTCAGCCGGAAGACCACTCCCAGGGTCCGCAGGATGTTCACCACCTCTGTGGCCGCTGCGTTGATCCACAGGGCGCTGGTCAGGAAACCCAGAAAAGCAAAGAGCTGGGGAGGGAATGAGTGCTGATGGGCCCAAGGCCAGTCCCCAACAGGGATACGGTTCCCAACAGGCACATGGCCTCAGTTCTTCATCACTAAGACGGGATGATCACAGTACCCACCCCCTGAGATTCTTGTGAGCAGAAATGAGTTAACAGATTCAGAGCTGGCAGTGCTCAGCACATAGTAAGTGCTCCATAAAATGTTAGCTCGGCATTACTTTTCTGTCAGGGAAGAATTCAAGAAGCTTCCCTCAGCTTCCAGGCTAGGGACCAAATGTTGTCCCAGGACCACAAAAAGAAACTCCGTGCCCATCAGCAGTGACTCCCCATCCCACCCAGCCTTCCTCCAGCCCTGGGCCTCCACTACTCTGCTTCCTGGCTGTATGGATTTGCCTGTTCTAGACACTTCATTACGCGGTCTCACGCCACTCGTGGTCCTTCGCAGCAGCCCTCTCTCACTCAGCGCTGTGTCTTTTAGGGACATCTGTTGGGAGTGGGTGAAGTACTTCAAAACCCAGTAAAAACACTGGCTGAATGCTATTTCCCTACATCATCAATTGGTCAAAATTTGACCTGCTTTGGGTTGACACACTCAAGAGTTTCTCAAAATAAAAGCTATAATTTTTTTTATCAATACATAGCAAAAAAAAAAAAAAAAAAAACTTGTAAGTGAACTTTGAAGAATACATTCTAAACAAACTGCCTAAAAAAATTCCTCAGCATGCTGCAGGGTGGAGAGAAGGGGGGAAAAAACCCACAAACACTGGGCAATTCCATCCTTGGAACGTGGCTATGAGACACACAGGTGCGTCCCCAAGAGTGAGCAGGAGAGAGTCTGGTAATTGTTCAAGAAGTGAAACATAACGTCTGTCCCCGCAGTTTCACCCAGGAATGCACCCAAGAGGAATGAAAGCCTATTTCTAGACCCATGTGTTTACACAAACGTCACAGCAGCATTCCTTGTTAACAGCCCCAAAGTAGAAACAACTCATGTCCACGGCTGGTGAGCAGATAAACGAAACATACTGTCTCCATACCATGGATCATGTTTGGCCATGAAAAGGAGTGACTCCCTAATCCCCGGCTAGTGCACAGGACGACCCTGAAAACATGAGGCAAACTCACAAAGGACCACATGTCGTATGATCCCATTTCCATGGGAAGTCCAGAACGGGCAACTCCATAGACACAGGACATGGGTGGGCGGGGGCCGGGCGCTGGGGCGGGGGAAGTTGGGGAAGGGAGGGGACGGACTGCTAACGGGTGTGGGTCTTGAAATGCTCTCAGATTGATAGTGGTGATTGTGGCAAAATTCTGTGTATATAACAAAACCGCTGAATCCCACACTTTAAATAGGCAAATTATATGTATGGTATGTGAATTACATCTCCATAAAATGAAACTGTTACCAAAAAGAAAAGATCTTGAAAAGGAACAAAACTATCATCCAAAGTGGCCTTAAAGACCTGTCATTACGGAAAGTGATTCCGGGCCTATCTGCCCCAGGGGCACAAACTGGATGCCCTCCTGGGAGATCCCACTGTCCTCTTGCCCCACTGTGGGATGCTGGGAATTCTTACCCAGTGAAGCCTGGGGGGCTCGCTGTTGGATGTGGCAAAAAAGGTCACCGCAGCCACGGCCGTGCCCACAATCACCACGATGGCCCAGACAGGAAGGAGGCCACCTATCTCATAGACGCCATCTGCGGAAGAGCAAGAAAGCAGGGCTGGTACTCTCCACTGCTTCAGCTTGGCCCTGCTCCTGGAGGGCACACCCCTTCCCCAGAATGAGTGGGAGCGCCTGGGGGAGAGGCCCAAGGATAAAACTCATTTACATGCGATTGTTTGGACATAAAATGTCCCCAGTGCTGCCCTGGGCACTTGAGGGGGACAGAGAAATAAAAGACAGAGGGCTTGCCCTGAAGGTACCCACACCAGAAAGAAGGCAGACAATGTGAAAGACAGACTGTCCCCAGACTTCTGCTCGGAGACCAGGATGGGAATGGCTAAGCCCACTCACCACCACTGTCCTCTCCCATGCCCATGGCAGACATCACTAATCAACCATCACGCCGATGCTTCTTCCAACTGAGTTTCAAGGCAGCACCCTCCAGCCAGGCATTGCTAATGGATGGGCATCGCTCCACTAAAGGAACCGTATAGTCAAACCCAACCCTTACCCACTGGTCCTGGAGCCCAGCACCTGCTCTCTTGATAAGACCACTCCACAAACCAACCCATTCAAAGTTATGAAAGTTCTGGGGCCTCCTGGGTGGCTCAGTCAGTTGGTTAAGCATCCGACTCTTGATTTCAGCTCGGGTCATGAACTCAGGGTCATGGGATTGAGTCCCTCATTGGGCTCCGCGCTCAGCGGGGAATCTGCTTGAGATTCTCTGGCTCCCCTTCCCTCTGCCCTTCCCCCACCCCACCCCCAGTCTCTCTCTCTCTCTCAAATAATAAATAAATCTTTAAAAAAAAAGTTATGAAAATTTCAGGGGCTTCACATCAAAACATGAAAAGGGGAAAACCCTATAGGCAGACGGCACACTCTAGAATTCTCCACACACAACCCTTTCCACCACCAGGGAATTAGTACTGGTCTCAAAGGCAGTGGATGGTTTGGCTGCCCAGACACTGTGTCCAGACTTTCCTCTCATTCTTCGGTCTAGCTCACTGGCTCTCCCGTGTCAGTGGCATTAGAATTACACAAGGGAGCTGGTACTCAGAATTGAGTCCACGATCCATTGTGTGTGGATCTCAGGAGGTCATTTTGACTGGACGTGGTTCTGACTGGGTAGTGCCGGCTTTGGAACCTGACACCTGAGCGAGGGGCCCTTTCTCCGAATTTGCCATGCCTGTTCTGGGGGAGTTTCAGGAGGCGGCTGGCGTGCAGGGTGGTCAGGAAGGGCTTCTTCGAGTGCGGAGGATGTCCGATGACACGTGAACAGAGAGAGGGTACAAGGGCCACAGGGGAAGAGGAGAGAGCTGCGTGGGAAGGAACCAAGCAAGTGGACGCCAGCCAAGGACAGAGAGCAGGGAAAGCAGCTGCCTTAAGAGTGGCCGGGGCAGTGTGGACTCGGACCAAGAGGTACTAGGGAGCCATGGAGGTCTTTGAGTGGAGGAGTGACCATAACCTTGGAAAAGCAGCACTTTAGAAAGATGGCTCTGGGTATTGCTCAGAGAGGGAGGAGGCTGGGAGGCTCTGCTAACAGACCCGACACCCCCTTAGGCAGGGAGCCAAGTCCAGGGCTCGGCCCAGACGGGGGTCATAAATGCTTTCACCTGAAGCAGTATTTCCCCAGTGGGGACCTGCTATCACCAGATGGTGCCGGTATGTGGGCAGGAAACTACCGTGCCACTATCGCACCCTAGGTGAGCGATTTCTCCTTTGAAGGAAATCTCCACGGGCACGAATAGGTCTGTGGCATCTCTAACCCCCGCTGCACACCCTATGGAACAGAGACTCCAGGCTCAGATGCTTTATTTTTATTGTATTTATCTTTGCAGTTACCTTGAATTTACTGGCAACGAAGCCACTTTCCTATTGGTGCCGTTCAGTAACTTTAAAAACAGCGGATTCAAGAAAAACGTTAACGGGAATGGTCAGCGATGGGAGAAAAGTCAAGCGGCTGGGTCGTGAACGACAGATGCTTGGGGTCCACTCTTTTAAGAAGCCCCAGAGGTGACAGTGAGTCCCTGGCAGTGGCCTGGCCTGGGAGGCTGGGTTCATCCGCTCGACAGGGAATGGAAGACTGACGAGCCAGACAGCTGGCACCCCTAAGGGGCACCCTTCTCAGCTCTGGGGTCACACTGGGCCCTGGTGGGCTCTCTCACAGTGTCCCCCTGCCATAAATCCAGGAGGGGACCCACAGAGAATTTGCTGACCCTGTTTGAGCCAAAAACGCCACGGCCAGCCATGCACTGGCCCCCAGCGCCCTACCTCCTCCACCTCCAGGTGATGCTGGGGGGGACAGAGAGGAGCAGGCAGCGTGAAACACTAAAGGCAGACAACAGGAAGAAGCCCGAGCAGCGGGAGCTGGAAGATGCCTGACAACACTGGGCATTTCTTGAGCCAGAGCAGGTCAGAAAGGGCAAGGACAGCCTGGAGCCAACAGAGAAAACTGCAATTCCCCAGCCGGGTACCCCAAGAGGCAAGGGAGGGGACTGCCCTGCTGTGGACAGCAGTGGGGGGGTGCACACACTGGGGGCGCCCTTCTCAGCACCAGCCAGTTCTGCCTTTGGGAACCCCAGACCCAGATTCTGATGTGCAATCTCCTAATATTTTAACGCGGGCAAATGATGGAGGGCTGGGTCTGGTCCAAGGGCCACCAGCGTGCTGCCCCCATCTGCGGCTGGCAGCACCGGATCGGCTGAGCGTGGGACGCTGGTGCCCTTTTACGGCACAAGCATATGTTAAGTGCCCGGGATTCCACCACAGGCCCAGGACCCCGTGGTGCAGTTGAGAAGAAAACTCTGGAATGTGTGTGGGGGGGGCTGGCCTGGGGGAGGGGATACTCACAGGCCCCCGACTGTAGGGTCAGGACCAAGACCAGCGGGCTGGTGACCAGGTGCAGGCAGTTGAGGGGCCGTTTCCAGTTCCCGTCCTCTTTGTCGGGGTCCACAACAGGGACGGTGAGAAGCAGCAGGAACTCCACGGGCAGCTGCCAAGGGGGCCAAGGCAGGAGGGTGTCACTAGGGAGGCCTGTGTCTGGGCCAGCCACCCCCTGGGCAAGGTTACTCAGGGATGCGGCTGATGTGGCTAAGGCCCCGGCCTTGGGCAGGCCCAGGCCCAGTGCCGCCGGTGGTCTCCTCCTGCTGCTGGAACCCCAGCCCAAAGCCAGTGCCTTCCAGAAACACAAATCTATCCCCTCCCGGCTCTGGGGCATGGGGTCCTAAAATCGAGGTCTTGGCGAGGCCACATGCACCCCTTGGCTTGTGGCCCTGGTCAGTCCCAGCTGTGCTTCTGGGATCACATCTCCTCCGACTCTGGCCCCCACCCCCCAACCCCCCTCTTTTCCCATAAGGACCCTTGGGACATCAGGCCCACCTGGATTACCCAGGAGACGCTCTACCTCTCCAGACCCTTCATCACACTTGCACATCTCTTTTGCCAGGAAGGTAACAGAGTCACGTTTCTGGGGATCGGGACCTGGAGATCTTGTGGGGGGGGGGTGCGTGACTCAGATAACCGTGGTATCTCGTCCACTAATCCTGACCTCGGCCCCAGATGTAGGAACTATGGTTTTTCTCACCTTCTGGAAAAAGGGACTGAGGCTCAGAAAGGTTAAGGAACTTCTCCAAAGACACACAGAGGGTATATGAACTGGGATCCAGGGCCAGCTCCGATGGACTCCACACCTTGCGCTTTCAGCTAATAACTAAATTAATAATCCCATGTACGGAGCGCTCACTACACGCCAACCACAGAGACATCATGGGTTCGGTTCCAAACCACCTCAGTAAATGTGGGTCCCAAGACAGCAAGTCCAACAAATTTTTCAGTTTCTCAGCCCATGGAAAAATGATGTTTACGCTACGCTGTCTATTAAGAGTGCTGCAGCATGGCGTCCCCCCCCCAAATATCTACATTTCCTTAATTAAAAAAATATTTTATTGCTAGAAAATGTTGTCAAGCAGCCAGGCTTCCAGCAAGCTGTCATCACCGTGCCCAGATCACCACAACCTCCAGAGTAGCGGGGAAAAGATTGAAATGTTGCAAGAAATTCCAGCCAGTGACATGGGGACACGGAATCAGTCAATGCTTTTGGAAAAGCTGTGTTAACATGACAACTAAGCGCAGGGTCCCGCAGACCTGCAACCTGTAACAGACACAGTGTCTGTGAAGCCTGGGGAAGCCAAGTGCGATGAAATGAGGCGTACGCCTCTTTGGCACCACACTCAGCCCAGCATGTAATAGCTTTTATGAATTGTCACAATTTAATCAAACCGTGATAGGCCTGATACCATTCACAATTCTTCAATCCCTTCCTAGAACAGAATTAAATGCCCATATCCTTTGTCAAGTGATTAGTGGCTGCAGAATATATTTTCCTGCCCCACTGACGTTGAACGTGGCCACGGGACGAGCTTCGGCTCATGGGCGGTTGGTGAATGTGACCAGAGTAGAGGCTTAAAATGTGGGCGCAAAGTCTGTCTTGGCCTCTTGTGCCAAGACAAGAACACACACCCCAACCCCAAGTACCCAGTAGGCCCAGGATGTGATGCTGGGCAGACTGGAGAGGCTCCCTCCTCTCTCCCTCTGTCCCAGATGCAATCCTTCCTCCATGCAGGACAGGTCAGGCCATCAGCCAAACTATGACTCAGTTTACCCATCACGTGCCACGTAATCTATTCTGAAAGGGTCTCAGCAGACCCCGGCCCATCCCCTCTCATTGAGATAGAGAAGGTTGAGTGGCCACTGCCCGTGTTGTCATGGAGCCATGAGTCTGGCTCCAAGGTCCCCCCCTCCTACCTTGAACACCTTGAGGGCCCTCCAAGACACTGACTTGATCCTCCACTTCCTGTAATCCAGGGGGTTAAGGGCATGGGCCAGGATCTGAGCCGTGGTCTCCTGATAGAAGAGCAGTGGTCGGTACTCTTCACCTGGGTGTACGAGGGGGAGAGGGGCAGGTGTCCCTGGCTGGCTCAGCTTCCAGGAGACCCTCTCCCCACCCCCTGGTCCTCCCAACCCTCAGGAAGGAGGAAAAGCCCAGGGCCTGGCTTGGCTGTTGTGCAGTGAGAGATGGGGCTGCTTTGAAACCTCATTCCTGGGCCCTCCGTGGCCCCCTCTCCTCACCTCTCTACCCCCAGCTCTGCCGTGGTACCCCACCCTGGCTGGGCACAGAGTCCAGACTCACTGTAGTCATAGCTGTTGGAAGACACGGGCTCCTCCTCAGAATCTGAGAGCATTTCTGTAGGAGAGAGGGGAGTTTCACATGAGCCAGCTAGGGAGCCCAGACGAAACCCCCCCCCCCCGCCCCCGCCGCTGCACCGTTCCCAGGTAGCACAGCTCCAGGACAGGGCCATTTTCAGGGTCCAAGTGTGTAGGCCCTCTGGATCTTGGAGTTCTCAGCAATCCCTAGGCATGCTCAGAACTCTTACTGAGTGAGAAAGTCTAACTCAAAAAACACCTTCACATGTAATGCTCTAGCTATAAAGCCAAATTTAATAAGTGCATTTAAAGATAAAACTCAAACATTTGCAGACTTCAATTTTGTACTTTCCAGAATTTGGAGCCCATCGTATTTTTCTTTTTCAGTCTGAAACTTTTCTTGGAAGTCCTCGGGCATGCTACATCCTGAGCCCAGCAAAGAGGGGCCTTAAAAGGACTATTGTCTTCCTCATCACTATCCCTAGTCCTGCCTCTGTGTGACCTTAGGCCCTTCTCGAGGTCTCATTCCCCCTCTTCCTCCAGCCTGATGGGCTATGATGGGTCTAGAAGACGGCACAGGGCTGATGTGTGCTGAACTTGGAAGGTTCAGTAGACAGAGGGAAGGAGAGGAAAAATCATGGAAGACTTCCTGCAGGGGGAGTCACCGGCACCTGTGTGTTGTTTATGGGGATGTGTATATGTATATGTACCTGAGTGTGTTGTGTATGTATTTGTATATATATGTATTTGTATGACTGTGTGTTGTGTTGGTGTGTGTGTACATGGATTTGTATATGTGTGTGCTACGTGTGTATATGTGTTTGTGTGTGCACATATTGGTATGTGCATACGGGTGCATAGGCAGAGGGAAGAATACAGGTTCGAAGCCGAGGGCAGTGGGGAGCGTTACTGGATGTAAGCAGTGACAGATCTGAGACAGATGTTGCCCTGGAGAGAGCACGGAGGAGGAAGAGTCAGGGAAACCGGACACGCGGATGACGAGGCCTCACCAGCACAGCCAAAGTATGCAGGTGGGACCTTGGCACAGAACAAGTAGGAAAAGTATGAAGAGACAATCGACAATGACGTTGGCCTCCAGAGATGAAAGGCAGTCGTGAAGGGTGCAGAGGATGCCAGCCCCCACTGGCCTCGTGGGAGCTCAACTCGGACCCCTACCTGGAGTGCCAGGCATGGAGTAGACCAGGGACCTACTCCGCTGCCATCGGTAGATCCAGGTGCAGAGAACCACAGTGATCACATAGAACACATACAAGCCCAGGTAACCTGCAGACAAGGGTGCAGGCTGTCACCAAGTGGCATCCCGGCCACAGCCCCAGACAGCAGGTGCTGCCTGTTCTCCTACTGGTGCCTGCTGGTGGTGGTCTGTGTTAGCCCAGCCCAGTAGCAGGCAGGAAATGGCCATGTCTTAGAGCCCCCACCCTACCGCCTTGCTTTTCCTCCGCCCATCTTCCCTTCCTGCCCTCCAGAATTGGGCAAAGAGGTAATGCCGGGCACAGTCGTCTCCAGGACCCGATTCAAGTGCTAAGGGCTGGCGTCCAGCTTTAAGCCCTGAGAAGCTCGGCCCCACAGACCGCAGCCCCTGAGCTCTGGTGGCACTGGGTTTGGTGAGAAGGGGCCTGGGGACAAATCAGAAGGCAGCAAGGGAGAGTCCGTGATGCCGCCTCCCTGGCGTGGTGCCCTGTCTCTGGCAAGACCTGTGACCCTCTGTGGCTGTTGCCTGTGCTTGGTGACACCAGGTCTAGGCCTCTAGTCCTCTCTGGGCTCCAGCTACCATCCCCTCGCCTCTCAGGGGCTCCTATAGCTGCTGATCCCTGGATGTCCCGGCATCCCTGCATCCCTTGTGGGTTTCCAGAACCCCGTGTGAACTGTGCCTCTGTCCACGTTACTTGAACCACGAGTGGATTGTGTGCGCTGCAGGGACACTGGGGGCCACGGTCAGCAACCCAGCCAGAGTGCTCGTTAAAATGGGACACTGAGAAAATCCAGAACATCACCCTGGGCTCCCCCCGGCCCCCTTTGTTTATCTGAACCCCAGGTTCTCTTTTTTGGGCTCAAGCCAACGGAGAGGTTTCCCTCCTTCAGAACCGGAAGTGACACTGTGCCCGGCTGGTCACCCGCTCTCATCCCTTGGTGCCTCCCACCCACCAGCCCTGCGGCTGCTCACCCAGGGCCCATGCCAGAGTGACCCTGCCGAGGTAGAGTGCGGTGAAGGTCAGGAACACAGCCACCATGTAGAAAATGATGTCTCTGAGGAAGGGCCTGGAGGCGGCTGTAAAGGGGCGCAGGATGGCGATGCCACCGGCCACCACGGTGGTGACCAGCACGCCCGCGCCTGGAGGAGAAGACGCCAGGCTCAGCCCCCCCTGCCCCCCACCCTGCTGCCCTCCTCCACCTACCCCTGCTGCCCAGGCCCACTCTTACCAAACAGCGCCCCAAAGGCCAGGCCGGCCGTGCGCGGATCCGAGAAAGCCACCAAGGCGCTGAAGATATCGGGCGCGCCGTTCCCGAATGCCAGGAAGGTGACGCCATGGGGGGAGCACGTCAAGGGGACACAAAGCAGGGGCCCCAGCCTGGCCAGACCTGTCCTGGGCTGTGAGCCACCACCACCCAGTCTCCCAGACTCCCCTCCCACTGCCCTCCCACCCTTCGGGGTGCAGGCCTGGGGACAAAAGGATACTGCCACATTGTGGGACAGCTTGAGCAAGGTGGAGATGGCTGACAAGTTAGGGCAGAAACTATGGAGAGAAAGCAAACAGGGTGTGCCTTCACGGCCATCCTCCGCCTAAACATGGGGTCACCCCAGTGCCAACCTCCCAGGGACTCCGCTCCCATCTATAAGCTGGATGGGAGCCCAGGCCACACTCACAACTTTGCTGCGGTGACTCCCAGAATCAGAAACAGGTAAAGCAGCCAGAAAGCCTGGGAGAGGGGTGCGGGGTTGGGAGGGGGCGGTGGGACTGTCAAGTCCAGCCTGGGCCCCCAGCCCTGCTCCCTCACACCCCCCTACCCCGGGGCAGGGCCTCACATAGAGGGTGACAGCCAGAGGGAGGAGGTCAGGTGGGAAGTAGCAGAAGACGCCTTCGAGGTAGTTCAGGTAACCCCCTTCGCTGTGGCAGTCAGGGGTGGTCCGGATGAAGGGACAGCGGTCAGAGACATTCAGGCCACACACATCACGACACTGCAGCGAGGGAGAAAGGGGGACGTCAGGGGTCGACCCCCTGAGAGCACCTGGACCAGGACCGTCTAAGTAGCTAAAGATGACCTCCTTCAGCCCAACCCCCTAAGCCCCCCATACCCTCCAAGTGCCAACTGTTTAAAAGAGACTTGTTTATACAAGTCATTCATGAATGTGTTTCTCTTCCCTACCCTCCACAATCCCACTTTTCTCCAAAGTTCCCATCACGATCAGTTTCTAGAGTCCCGTTATGGGAATAACGACCTTGTACACACATCTTGTTATATAGCTGGTTTCATTTTACAGAAATGGATCCCTCTTAACTCTCTCGTTTCTACAATTTGCTTTTACCACTTCACATATATGCCACCCATTAAGATACTGGTACACGTAAAGATGAAGAAGGGGATCAAAGTCAAAGCACGCTGAGTAATTTCCATATGCCAGGCATAGGGCTAGGTGCTTAAAATGTATCTCAATTAAATTGTCCCACAGTCTTGCAAGGAAGTCACTATTATCATACCCCCTTGACAGAAAAGGAGACAAAACAGTGTCCTGGGGTCCACTCCATGGTAGACAGGGTCAGAACTGAGGTTCTAGGGCTGGTTTGAGGTTCTAGAACCCTGTCTTAACCATCATACGCCCTGTGGATACCCTATGGTCTTTTTAACATTACTGCAGTATTTCATGCTCTGAATGATACAGGGGGCGGGGTAATATTTACCCACCGGTGGGCATATAGGCATGTCTGATTTTTCAGGAGAGCCAGCAATAAACATCCTTGCATGGGACTCTCTGAGTACATATGAGAATATTTTGAAAAGAGAGAATTCTAGAAGTAAAAGTGCTGAGTCAGAGTGCATCAGAGACTGGGTTCCTCCAGAAGCAACCCGAAGACAAGGATTTACGAGGGAGTAAGTATGTATTTGGGAAGTGTGTGGAATGCAGTCGCCACAGTGGGGCAGCAGGAGAAGGAGGGGAAAGAAACCAGCGAGGCCAGAGGCCAGGCTGGGACTGTCCACGTTGGGCTGGTAATCCCAGGGGCAAGGGAGCTGCAGTATTTATACACCAACTCCTACGAGACATCAGGAGAGGATGCTGATGGAGATCAGGGGTGGGGAGGTGCTAGTTCCCCAGCACTACCCACCTCCCGAGTTTATGGGCGGTTCTGGAAAAAGATGCTTGCCACTAGAAGTCAACAGAAGCCCTCCCAAAGGGCAGTGTACGAAGGACACAGGCAGGGCCCTCACGGCACTTCTTGCACTTAGACACTTGATGGGTTTTGCTAAAATACGCTCCCCCAAGCCTTACTTGTACACACTGGCACCAGCCCCGGCAAATGGGATTCCATACCTGTGCCTGCCTCCCAAGTCTTGTGCAGGCTGATGTGGCAGGAATCTTCTTGCCACTCAATTGCAAGTCCCTGATTATCTGTCCGTGCCCATCTCGTGGTCATTTGTATTCCTTCTTTGAGCTGCCCCTTTGCTCAGCTGGAATGTTTGCTTCTTCTTATTGACTTGGAGACGCTCTCTATATAATGGATATTTGTCCTTTGTCATGTCACGCTTGTGCTTAAGCACTGTCCTCCGTCTGGAATGTCCCTCCCCTTTTTCAAACTTCCTGTTAAAAGCTTTGTAAATACCAGCTCACACCCATTAGGATAGCTACGGTACAAAGCAAACAGCGCTAGAAACTAGCAGGTATCGGCTGGGATAGGGAGGAATCGGAGCCCTCGTGCGCCGTTGGTGGGAATGTGAAACGGTGCAGAGCCTTGCCAAACAGCATGGTAGTTCCCGAAAAATCAAAGAAGAGCGTTAGTCACCAGAACAGGGAGGTAACGCACAGCACGGGGACCGGTGAGTGCTGCTGTCCGTTAACTATGAAAACCATTGGAACATCACAAGGGAAAACACCATTTTTTCCTTTCTTTTTTAAACCTGAGAGGCGGGATGTTAACAGGCTTATTGTCATCATTTCCCAATAGATGTACGTTAATTCCTCATGCTGGACACTTTACACTTACCACGGTGCAGAATGTCAACTCTATCTCAGTAAAAGTGGGAAAACATGTCATTACCCTATGATCCAGTAAATCAGCTTCCGGGTTGAAACCAGAAAGAACGGAAAGCCAGGTCTCAGAGAGAAGACATGCACAGCCACGCTCATGGCGGCACCGTTCGCGACAGCCAGAAGGGCTAGAAGCAGCAAGTATCCCCCATGGGTGAATGGATGAACCAGAGGTGGCGCATCCACACCATGACCATCATTCAGCCTTCAGAGGGCAGGGAGTTCCGACACATGCTACAACATGGGAGAACCTTCTGGAAGCCAGAACTGAGAACATCGTGCTTAGTGTAATAAGCGAGTCACCAAAAGACAAACACCCACTAATTCTGTTTATAGGAGGGACTTGGACTAGTCGGATCCACAGAGACAGAGAGCAGAAAGCAGAGGGTGGGGGAGGAGGAAATGGGGAGTTCTTATGTACTGGGACGGAGCCTCAGTTTTGCCAGGTGGGAAAGTTCTGGAGGTGGATGGCGGTGATGGCTACAACGGCGTGAAAGAGCTAATGCCACGGAACAGCACACTTGAGAAATGGTTCACGAGGGAGAATTTCAGGTTATGTTGGTAAATTTTAAGTCCTGTATATTTCACCCTAATTTCAAAAGAAACTGCTTTGTCAGATCGTGGCTCTGAGATCCTTTAGCCCTCTCTGAACTCCCACCAACACCACATGGGGGGTAAGATTTCTAGATTCTGAGCCCCTGGCTATCGCCCAACCCTGGCCTGTGGCTCTCTGCCAATGTGACATCGAGCCCGCTGTATTGAGGGTACCTGCTGTCGCTTTGGCCCGCTACCTCACTCCTTCTTTGTCCCCCTGAATCCACATTCATCCTCCAATCCTTAGTTCCCCAGATGCTTCCTCCAGGAAGCCTTCCCTAACCGCCTCCAGCCTAGGGCGGATCCCCCAGTTATAAACTCTCATCATTCCAGGTCCTCTCCCTTCCAAGCACTTATGTGTTTTGATATCCCTAGTTATTTGTAGGATCATAGACTTGTCCCGTGTCCACCTCTCCCACCAAAGTCTTGCACAGTGCTGAGCACACAGTAGGTCCTCATAATTGTTTTGCCACACATTGTGCTGGGCACCATCTCACTGAGTCTTCATGACAGACCCAGAAGGTTGGTATGATTCTGTCCACTTAACAGATTAGAAAACGGAGGCAGAGAGCAGCAAAGTGACTTGCCCAAGGGCACACAGCCCACCACTGCTAGATGGTTTCAGACTCAGCTCTGCCTGAAAGTTACCAGCTGAAGCTCCTGGGGAAACAGCCAAGTGGGCAGGGGTAGCCTCCTCTTCCTGTCTGCCCTCCTTCCCGGCTCTCCGTCCTCAGGGTCGGCCAGGGAGGATCCAGGGAGACGCTCCCACCCCAGCTTGTCTCCATCCCCCTGACAGCAGAGTGAGCCAGCAAATCAGGTCCCCCAAATCAGCCCCATCCCAAGGGGGTCATGCCCTCCCCCAAGGTCCACAAGCACCTGTTCGCAGCTCTCTGCCCTCGAGTAGCACAGTCATAGTGGTCCTGCTCTGTGCCCGGGGTGGGTGACTTTTCATCTCTGCCCCATTTCCTTCTCATCCTCTTCCCCGAGTCACTAAGGACACCCAGGGAAGTAGCTGACCCTCTCCTGGCTCTGGCCGGCTTCCCATCCCTAAACCTTAGTACCCTCATCTCTAGTATGGAGTTGTTTTTACCCATCTCAGGAGGTTTAGGAGAGAATTTGTTGAGATTGACACAGGGCTGGCCTGAGTGCTCAGGAACTCAGAGGTTATCTGGCACAAACCACAGATTACCTCGGTTTTCCTACCCCCAGGGAGCATGACCCTCTTTGGAGAGGCAGCAGTGAATTTAATAACCACAGTAACCATAAACCACTTTCCCTTCTGTAAAATGGGCATAATTACACATTCAGCCTCAGAAAGTAGGCATGAAGGCGCTCTGCAGCCCCATGAAGTTGGCTTGGGCACTTAACACTCTCAGCCCTTCAGTTGGAGAGGGAGGAGTTTGTTTTTCCATTCTCCTGGGAATGGGGAAGGGTGGGAACTCCAGCCCCTGCACGTGGAATGGACGCCTGGGGGTCATCATGAGCAGGCCCCTGCCTTCAGTCTTTAACTTGGGATCCGCTGTGACCTCTCCTCTGCTTACAGACATCAGGATGGCATGATTCAACTTCCTGCAGCCTGTCTCAGTGGCCTATGGGAAGAAGACTTCCTGCCTCTTACCAAAGTGTCCCCATTTCTCCTCCCTCCAAACGTCCAAGTCAACAGCACCCCTTTCTCTCCAGAAATCTTTCTTCCACCACCATGCCCTTTCCTCTAATCCCTCAGTACATTCCACTCACTGTGCCCCCAACATTTATCTCAAAACCCTCCATTCCTTTCCTATCCCCCACAACCACCACCACTCTTCTAGATACATGCAACAGCCCCCCACTGGTCTCCCTGGTGTGACCCTCACTCCTCTCAATCCATTCTTCCCAGAGAAGCCAGAGAGCTCCTTTGAAGACATAAATCAGCCTTTGACATCCCTCTGCTTAAAACTCCCCAGGGGCTCCCAACTATTATAAACAAATATCATCTCCTAGCCTCAGCCTATAGGGCCTTTTGTAATCTGGCCACCACTACCTCTTCATCCTCATCTCTTAATATTCTCCCCCTCGCTCACCCTGTTCCAGCCATTCTGGCCTCCTCCATGCTCCAAGAACATACTAAGCTTGTTGTTGCCTCAGGGCCTTTGCACTTGCTGTTCTCTCCCTGGAATGTTCTTTTTCCAGATGCCTGTATAAGTGACTGACTTTTTCCATTCAGGGCTTGGCTCAGAGGTCACGTCCACACAGAAGCCACCTGTGACCGCCCACTCTGAAATATTTGGAAATATGCCCTTCCCGTCATAGCTCCCACCTGAAGAGGTTATTTGCAAACCACTTAACATCTTACCACCTGAAATTTACATGTTTGCTCTACTACCTGTCCTCTTAGAAGACGGTTAGCTCCACCAGGGCAGGAATTTTTGTCTGTACTGTTCCCTGATACACCCCAGGGTTTAGCTCAGTGCCTGGCACATAGTAGATGCTCAGTAAATATTTGCTGATTGGATGAATACACCCCTACCTGATGCCAGCTTCCTACCTGGATGCTCACGTCTTCCATGGGGGTCTGGTTCACACCTGAGGCTGAAAACTGGGAGCCGATGTGGGCCCCTATAAATGGGCCCCTGGTCCCAGACACCGTCTCCACCATCAGCAGCCCCACACAGAAGAAATTCAGCACTGGGTACAGATACAGCTGTCTGCCGGCCATCAGACCCGGCGGAGCCTGGCCCTCACTCTCTGCTTCCCCTTCTGCCGTGTTTCACTTCCAAATAGCCCGTCGCTCCAGTGGCCTGCAGAGAGTGAGGTGAGAAGGAGGGTCAGGGTCACCAAAGAGTCTAGGCCCTAGCAGGAAGGGACTGAAGATTTTTTCAGTTGAAGAACTGCCCCGCCCGCTGACCCCACCAAAAGAAAGCCAAATGTAGAAACTCATTCTGGATGGAGGCTCTTTGGAGGGTCTCAGGGCCCCCGCTCATTCAGTATGCAGATTAGTTACGCCTTCTTCCTAAGGACCCCCGATAGTATCTCCATGGAGATGCAGGCCTCTCCCACCCACACCCCTACCCCGACACTGGAATATCAGGGCTGGAACGAGGAATCCTGGGACTCTAGAAGAGACTTCAGCTCGGGGATCAGCTGTGGGAAATCAATCCAGGAAGTGGGCAGCGGTGGGGACTTGGCAAGACCTCGGAACAAGAGAAACCTACTTCTGGGGGTGGACATGGCCTTTGGGCCACCAATTTGAGACGACTAAGCAATGCTGTTCTGTGACTTCCAATGAACTAAGCACTTATCACAGATGACCTCATTTAATTCCCGCAACTGGCCAAAGGGAGGTACTATTATTATTTCCATTTTACAGATGAGCAAACCTGGGCACAGGGCCAGGTCTGTGTCCTTACTCAGCTGCCGTGCCTCACCTCTCTCATCCAGTCCTCAGGACAATTGTGGAGATGTCCTTGTCTCCGCCTGTCTTACAGAGGAGGGAGCTGGGCTCAGAGGAGTTCCCTAACGTGCCCAAAGTCATAAGGCAAGGAAGTCACAAAGTCAACAGCAGCTCCTCCGATGGGGGAGTCAAGGCCCAGGGGGAAGTGAATTGCTCAAAATCACACAGCGTGTTAGCAGCAGAGCTGAGCTGGATTCTAGCATCTGCTTTTCACCTCAACACCAGGGCAAAACCGGCTTTAGTCTTTCCAAAGAAATCAAATTGGGAAAAAACCCACGTCCTTGGCACACCAACTTCCTTCTTTTGGCTCTGCCCCACGTCTTAGATGAGCATGTTTTATTTTGGCATCAACAGAAACAAAGTCCAGAAGACGTTATTTTTTTTTGTCATTCTTTGCACAGTTATTTCTCAATGACCTGACAGGGCAGGGGTGGGGGAGGAGGCTCCAGAGGAAGAGAAGGAAAAGGAGGGGCAGACAAGGCCTGTCCCAGCTCTCTTTTCTCACCTGTTAACTTTCCCCTCCTGCTGTTTCCCGGAACTTGGCACGGATTTGGACCCAGACACTCCAGCTTTCCAATTCAGTCACAGCCCAAATTAGGAGCTGTGCGGCCTCAGTGAGGTCATTTCACCTCTCTGAGCTTCTGATTCCGCATCTGCAAAATGGAGACAAATCCTGGCCCATCGGGGCATACAGTAAGAGCTCAATAAATGCCTGCATCTGTGGTGTGCCTCCTCTCTACTGGCTGCCGATTTCTTGCGCTTATTCACAAGGGAGCATTTATTGAGCGCTTCCTGTGCGCCTGTCCCGAGCTCAGAAGACCTGCAGTCCTGATAGGAAGCGGCGGGCGCAGGAAGTTGGGGCTGCAACCCCATCTGCAGCCGCACTTTCTAGGTGCGAGACCCCGAGAACGTCAAAGTGCAGTTTGCCAATCCTTGACGGATGTTGAGAAGTTGAAGTCCGGGTGCCCGGCCCTCAGGCGGCGCCCTGGCAGACGAGGAGACTCCCCTTACCTTGGGCGGGGCCTCGGACCCGCCAACTCCGAACCTCTACCCCGCCGGGCCTCGAGGCCCTTCTGGTGCCCCGCCGCCGGCAGGCGTTGCCCGACCTTCCCCGCTACCCGTCGCCGCGGATCCGGGGGCCCAGCCGGTGGCAGAGTCCCGGGCACTTTCCAGGCCGAGTCGGCCTGGGCGGGTCCCGCTTCAGCCCTGCCCTCACTGGCCCTGCCCAGTGACACGCCCCCGACGGCTGGCCCCGCCCCCTCCCTTAAAGGCACAGGCTCCGGTGAGGTCCCGGGACTGTCCTCTTTCTTTCAGTTCGGCGCCTGTCGGTTCGGTTTGTGCGGCTGAAGCAGAAGCTGAGATAAAATCCTGAAGGGTAAAGATGGCAGGAGGCCAGAGAGGGGACAGTTAGAGGATGAAACTAGGGTTTTATTCCCAGATGCTTTGGGAATCCGCGGTGATAGGGGACGCTTGGGAAAGTCCTAGGAGGGGGTAGGTCCTGCCTCACCCACAAATATTCCGGCGGTCCTGCCTGTAATGCCCCTGTTCGTGAGACCTCCTGATTAGGGCCAGCAGTCCGCCCCGTAGCAACGCTTTTAGAAGAAAAATATGGCAAACAGATCAAGACAGGGGAGTCGGTGCTGCACTCGTACCCCCCTCCCCGATTCCCAGACTCTGGGGAGGTTCGGGTTCCCGCCGTCTCCCCGTGCGCTGGGTGGTAGGGCGGTCAGCTGGAACAGAGAGGGGGGCTGACGTCCCCTCTGGGGCAGCCCCTCAGCCTGCCCCTGCTTCCGCAAATGCACCTCCGACGCCTCCGCCCAGCTCTGGGGCTGTCCCGCTTCCCCTTCACCTGCAGGCGGCGGCCCCACTCCAGCGGGCGTTGCCCCTCAGCGTCCAGCCCTCGCGCCCCTTTCGGACTTCATCTGGTATCCCCGCCGCTACTCCCCTCCCGCGCTGGCCGGGGAATGCTCCCCATTCCCCGAACACCCTGCTACACACGTACACGGGCTGCACCTCTGCTCCTTCTGAGCTCCCCGCCGGGAGGCCACACTTCCCTTTTTCCACCCGATAAACTCTTAACCCGGGCGCCCGGCCCAGCTCAAACGCCAGTTCTCCACCCTCCCTGCCACGCTCCAACGCCTCTATCGCCCCCACGCTCCCGGATTCCTTACCTTCAAAGAGAGCATACCTCTGGTTCCCCACTCTGAGTCAGATGACGCTGTGGTCTAGAGCATGTTCTGTTTGGAATCTCAGAGCCTCTGGTTTCTGTGCAAACTTTGGTAAACACACTGTTTGAGCCTCACTTTCCTTCCTTGAAAAATGAGGATAATAGCACCTACCACGTGGGGTCCCTGCAGGATGAAGTCCAGCACTGCATATAAAGCCCTGGACCCCATGCTGGTGGCTGAGTAAACACTCCCTCCACGGAAGGCACGGTTGCAGTCATTATTCCATGCATTCTGCAATATGGGAACCCGCTTGCCTGATATCCCATCAGCGGGGAGCCCATCAGAGCAGGGTGAAAGCCAAGCTCACTTGCACGCCTATTCAGGCAGTGAGCACAAGGTGCCCACAGCTGGGCACCGCAATGACTGAGCCTGCTCTGGGGTCGGTCAGCTGCTTCCCAGGCCGCCCGCTGCTTTGGGAAGTAGCTCCGAACTTCCTGAGTTTGGAGCCAAAGTCCTTCCCTGAGGGGCCCTGACTGGTACTCAGTGGCCCAGCCAGCATAAGAACTCAGTGTCACCATCCTAGGTCAGCTGGACGAGCGGACCACTATCTCCTTGTGTCCTAGGGCAGTTGGGGGGTAGAGGGGGTGATGAACGTGTGTTGGGAGATCCCAGGAAGGAGTCAAGGGAGGAAAAGAATCATGGGGACAGAGAGAGGAGACAAACATTGCCTGGGACACAGCCCCGCCCCCCCACCTTGCTCTTGGTGGGCCATGTTCTGGGTTACGGTCAATTTCCCAGTCTGGGAAAGGCCATTTTGACATTACGGTCATCATAGAAAGACCTCAGAAGTCACCCAGTCCAGGTTCAGATCCTAACTCTGCCACTTCCTGGCTACCTGACCTTGGAAAAGTCATTTAATTTTTTTGACCCTCAGTGTCCTCATCTGGGAAATGGGGTTAAGGACAGCACCTGCAAGGCACTCACAGGACTGTAGTCAGGATGCACTGAGATCATACACACAAACCCCACAGCCCGCTGCCCAGTTCTTGCAAAAGCTGGGTACGCAGAAGCTACTGGAATTATTATCACCATTGTTATTACTGCCAAGGGTAGAAGGACCTGCCACACAGTCTGACACACAGTAGGTGGAAATGTTGGTTGTAAATAAAGGATTTCAGGCTTCCACCAGTCAAGAATTCAGGAATGGCTCTGCTGGGTGGCCCTGGAGTGGGTTCTTACACGGATGCAGTCCAGCAGTAGCTGGGCTGGGGCGACTAGGGGCTGCCTGGACGGATGTTCCTCTTTCTACATGGGGTCTTGGGGCGTCTGCGTGGGGTTTCTCCGCATGAGCTGGTCTCTGGGCTTTCTTGGAGCAGGGCGGCTGCAGGCAACGGACTTCCCAGATGGCACGGCCAGAGGCAGGGGCAGCTCAGACTATGTGGGTGAGGTTCCAAGGGACGGGCCAGCGGCCACATTGCCTTTTAGGACTTGGTTGTGGAAGTGACAGTGTGTCACACCATAGGTGATCTCTCAGGGGGAGACACGTTAAAGTCATGAGATAGGAAGAGTGTGCGATGTGTGAGCTCTCGATGTGACCATATCTGGAAGGTGCTATGTGCCAGCCTGTTTTACTCCACAGAGGTGACTAATGGTGCATATGGAGATGGCCAGCATAGCAGAAGAGGGGAGTTATACTTTGGAGGTAGGAGCAGAAAGGACCCTCAAATCCCACCGGGTGGACAGCTGCCTATAGCATCACGCACAGGCTGGTCCTGTCCTCAGCATCTTACAAATAAATGCCAAACAAATAAAAATAAATAAGGACTGTTATTGAAGACTTACATTTGTAGCGAGTGTTCACATGCTTGTCCCATCTAACAGCCCATGGGGTGAGGACTACAGTAATCCCCATTTCCAAGAACAGGGAAATTGAGGTTCAGGAAATAAATGTCCCGGCCCCAAGGCACCCATTCGGAAGTGGCAGGGATGGGATTTGCACCTACGTCTGTGTGACCTCAAGTGAGTCCCCTTTATCACCCTGGACCTAGCGTCCTGCATCACTCAAAGGTAAGGCCAGCTCTGCCCAACACCCAGCACCCCAGAATAATGCACGTAAGTGGTAAGGCTTGAAGGGGTACATCAAAGAGGAACCAGGGAACCAGTAATTTCAGTCTTAATCAAAGAGGCCCAGAAACTTGGAAGGTTCGTTCAGGATGCCTGAGTCTTACCTGCAAACAGTCCTAGTTCCCTTTTGAGCCTAGCTGCCCTAGGAGTGAGCAAATGGTCCCATCATACCTACTTAACCCCCTCCCCCCAGGGACGGGGTGTTCACTACCTCTCACAGCAGCCCAATTTCCAGAGAAAGTGCCTTCATTGACATTGCCAGGGGGAGTCCCCCATTGGAATAATCCTTGTAGAAAGTGAGTTGGTAATTGATAGCTGTCCATCTTAGGAGCCACAAAAACACGTGTGCCTTTGCTCCGGAGCTTTTCTGAAGTGAAGAGGAGAAGATGTGAGCCATGCCTTACGCACAAGTGTTCAGGACAGCCATCTCTACAGCTGTGCGACAGTTAGAAGCCCCCTAACAGTCTGCTGACAGCGGTGTCAGCCAGCGTTCAACCAGTAGGACAATCAGAAGAAGATCGAAATTCAGAGATGAACTGTAAGGAGTGGATTTATAAGACTGGCGGCGGGGTGGGGGTGGGGGGCTGGTTGGGCGAGTCCAAAATCCAGAGGGCAGGCTGGCAGAAAAGTCTTGGGCATGAGCCATTACAAGTAAAATTTCTTCTTTGGGGAAGTGTCAGCTCTGCTCTTAAAGCCTTTCAACAGATTGGTTCAAGACTACCCAGGTGATCCAGGATAGTCTCATTTGCTTGAAATCAACAGATTATGGACTTTAATCACATCTACAAAACTCCTTCATGGCCACCAGTAGCTCAAATGCTTGATGGAACAACCAGGGACTATAGCCCAGCCAAGCTGACACATAGCTATGACCTTCATCGGTGTAAACCAGGAAGTGGGATTGCTTGGGCCAGGGCAAGGAGCAAGGTGGGAAAGGAGTCATGGTGTGCGTTTTTTTTTTTTTTTTAAGATTTTATTTATTTATTTGACAGACAGAGATCACAAGTAGGTAGAGCAGCAGGCAGAGAGAGGGGGGGAAGCAGGCTCCCCGCTGAGCAGAAAGCCCGATGCGGGGCTCGATCCCAGGACCCAGAGATCATGACCCAAGCCGAAGGCAGAGGCTTAACCCACTGAGCCACCCAGGTGCCTCACCGTGTGCATTTTTGCACATATCATTCTGTCTTTTCTTTCTTACCGGAACAGCAGAAAGAACGGCAGTTGAAGTGTGAAAGCCAATTCAATAGATGACGAAATTCATTCTGCCCTCCCAACCCTTTCTAAGGACCTGACACCCCTCTACCCTGCCCCTGCCCTGCCCCAGACAGCCAGTTAGGAGCTGGTGTATGCAAATATATTCATATAGGTATCCCAACTTGGATTTCATAAAATTTTTATAAGGCAGACTCGCGATGTGGATGTTATTTTGTAACTTGCATTTAAAAAAATTAATGGCATTTTATGGGTGTCCCTCATGCAGGGACACTTAGGTCTACAATCATTCTTTGTAATAGTTGCTTAATATTCTGTTGGACAAAGAAGGGCACTGTAACTTTGCAAACACTCCTGCATTGGTGGGCCTCTGGGTTTTTGCCCCATATCAACAATGTTCTATAAACATCATTGCAGACATTGCCTCTGGTGCAACCACTTTTATTTCTGTCGGACAGAATCCCCAAAGCAGAGGCAGATCAACTTGGGCATGGCTATTTTATTTTATTTTATTTTTAAAGATTTTATTTATTTATTTGACAGACAGAGATCACAAGTAGGCAGAGAGGCAGGCAGAGAGAGAGAGGAGGAAGCAGGCTTCCCGCTAAGCAGAGAGTCCAATGCGGGGCTCGATCCCAAGACCCTGGGATCATGACCCGAGCCAAAGGCAGAGGCTTTAACCCACTGAGCCACCCAGGCGCCCCAGGCATGGATATATGAAATGTTAAAAGGCTCCAGCAGATACTTCCCACAGTCTCACCAGCAATGTCAGGGGTCAGGGAAGTGCATTCCCTGCATGCCCACCAGCACTGATTTTTGACGATTTTGTTAACCCTTGCCAGCCCAATGGAGGGCAGGGGGGGGATTTACTTTCTCGCCATTGTTTTAATTTGTATTTTTTCTGAGGGCAAGGCTGGCACATTTTCAGAGGCTTGTGGCTACCTGCATTTTCTTTTCATGAACTGCTGGCTCACGTCTTTGGAATATTTTTTCTGTGGGGCTCTTGTCCTTGTTACCAGTACGAAACGGCATTGTTCAATCCGTTTTGGGGAGACTCTGTGTGTGAGAGCTCTGCTCATTTTGGGATCCCCCCAATATGTTGTGGGTAAGAAGTACATCTTGAATCAGCTAGACTCGGGTACCCTGCTTACTTGAGTTTGTCCCTGGGGGAAGTTATCTCTCCTCTGGGATGCTGGGTCTCTACCTTTCAAATGGGGTTCAGGGCTCTTGGATCTCTTAGGCTTGTTGCCAAGATTGAAGGACTAGGTGAACATCAGACGCTTGGAATTCGCAAGTGCTCAGTTGGGGGATGTCGGATGTTGTTATCAGGGGTCGAGTCTACAGGAACATGGAATTGCTCCATGGTCACATGCCGCACACCTGAGGTGACCAGCAGTAGTCACAGAGGGTCACATGACCCATGGGAAGGATCAAAAGGCCAGGCTGGGACACAGCTGTCACAGCAGGGGGTTTGCCCAACACGGGCTGGGCTATCACTGAGCCAGACCGGTATCCTCTCTGGATGGGGAGCCCTGTGTTCTTGGCATGAATGGTTGCCTTGGATGGTGGGGACCTCAAAACTGGATATGCTAAGGTGAGCAACTGAATAGGGACCAGGGTGTGGGGGGCAGGCCAGGATCCTGAGATATGAGGTCTGCCCCTTCTGGGTGGCTCAGAGAGGTGGCATTTGGAGGTAGGAAGGGAGAGGGTCCTTCCAGGCTTTTGTAGTGCCCAGGATGACACACAAACTTCTGGCCAAGCCGATATGACTATTATCCTCCTTTCAGTTGGGCTCAGAGAGGTCAGGTCACTTTCTTAAGATCACACAGCCAGCAAATGACAGAGCTGGGATTTGAACCCGAGTCTGTCTGAATCCCCAACTCCATGCTCCTGACCATGACCACACACTGGCCAATGAGAACACTATTGCCCTTGTTTCCAGTTGGTCTGTCCACAGTGGTCACCTGGACTAAATGTCCGTGGGATGTGTCTCACAGAATTCTCAGTGGAGCAGATTTAGACAAGTACGATATACTTAGAAGGCACCAGGGCTGAGGAGCAGCAGCGATGAGCGCCACTAATTTTCAGCTCTTATGTAACCCTGGGAGCCCTACTAGGTAGGTCCTGTTCTGGGATTTTTTTTAGAGCTGGCCAAACCGAGGCACAGAATAGTGATGTCACTTTAGCCAGGGACCACCAACTGGCGAACGAGGGTTGGTGTGGGGATGCAGGGCCCCAACTGTCTCCAGCCAGGGCCCCCACACCGCCATTTGGAGGGAGGCAGGAAATGGTTGGTATCAAACCTGAACCGGTGGGGAATCGGTGGAGGGCGCCCTCTGGTGGTGGGCACCATGGGGCCACGTCCACAGCGCCCCAGAGCTGAATTCAAATCCCTGTTGGTACATTTCCTAGTTGGTGACCTGGGCAAGTCATTTTCCCTGCTAGAATCTCAGTTTCTCCATTTGTAAAATAGGTATAGTAACAGTGGGGCGCCTGGGTGGCTCAGTGGGTTAAGCCTCTGCCTTCGGTTCAGGTCATGATCCCAGGCTTCTGGAATCGAGCCCTGCATCAGGCTCTCTGCTCAGCAGGGAGCCTGCTTCCCCCCTCTCTCTTGTCTGCCCCTCTGCCTACTTGTGATCCCTCTCTCCCTCTGTCAAATAAATAAATAATCTTGAAAAAAAAAAGGAGTAGTAATAGTGGGGACTTCTCGGGTAGTTGTGAGGATTCGGTAACAGTAAGTGTTCACAGGTTATGATCAACACATGATAGCGATGACAGATAGCGCCAATGGAGTGATTCCTTCCTTTCCAGGGATGCGAAGGGAGCTGGAGTGCCCCCTAGGGTCCAACTCACCACAGGTAGGCAGAGTAGGGAAGGGCACCCTGGAAGCTTTAGGAAGTTATTTTGGGGCAAATCAAGGACCATTCTGTGACCTTGTGCCACCTTCTCCCCTCCTTCACTGGCCTCCTTCCTCTGCTGGCAAGGCCAGGAAGTCTCAGAGCAGCCTGCTTCCCACATCAGGACTGTGACCACTTACTGCCTCCTGGCTAATCTCCCCCAAGCCTCTGCCTTCCTCACTGCCATCACTCCCCAGCTCAAACACCATCCACAGCTCCCCATGGTTCCCAAAGTTCACTGTCCACCAACCCACCTTCAACTGATCCTTTCAAACCCTCTCCCTGTCCAATCAAAACAAAGGAACCCTGTCAAAATACTAAATCAGATCACGTCTCACTCTGCTCCAAACTCCCCTGCGGAGAAAAGTTTTGCAAATCTTCTATCTGATAAAGGACTTGGGTTTAGCACCCGTACAAAAACACCTACAGCTCAATAATGAAAAGGCAAATAGTGCATTAAAAACTAGGCAAGGGATCTGATGAACATTTCTTGGAATAGACATACAAAGGGCCTAGAAGCATATCACTCATCATTAAGGAAATGGGAATCAACACCCTGAGATACTTCTTCACACCCCGAAGGATGGCTATGGCTTCCAAAGACAGATAATAGCAAGTGTTGGAGAAGATGTGGAGAAAATGGAACCCTGCAGCAGTGGTGAGAATGTACAACAGTGCCGCTGCTCTGGAAAACGGGTTGGCGATTCCTCAAAATGCTACGTATAGAACTACCACGTGACTCAGTGTATTAGTCAACTCCACCTGCAATGTCATGGCTTAGGGCTTATCCAATACACATTTGTTAACTCGCGGTTTCAGAAGGCTGGGAAGACCAAGGTCAAGGTGCCAGTGTTTCTTAGTTCAGCCTCATGGATTTTATTTAATTCTATCCTTATTATTATGTTCCAATTGTCCTGGTTTTAACCAATGGGAGCCTCGGCAAGCGGGCTCCTGCCCTTAGGACATTACTCCAACCTTCTTTGAGTAGCTCCGTGGTTTTGGGCACAAGACGTTTCAGGCTGATCTTAGACTCTCCCTGGGTCAGCCCCGAAATTAGCTTTTTCTCTGTGGAGTCCCGTCTCCTTTTGGTGGATTTGGGCACGAGGTGTGCTCCTTATCGCTGGGGTTTCACTGCCCCTGTGGCTTCTTAATTGGACAGAGCAAGGGACTGTGTATGTAGATTTCTCTGTCTAAATCTGAAAAACCACGAGTTCACCCTGATATTTCCAAAACAGCCCACTGCCACAATAACCTTACAAGGCTTCTAGCTCTCCAATATCTGTATTTATCTGAGGAACAAACCTGGATCCCAAATCAGCATTACATTTATTCATTTGCTGAATCCCACACTACACAGAGAATAGTTTCAGAATACCACTTTGGAAAAACAAACTTATGACATAGAGTTTAAGATTTGTTCAGTGTGGGTCTGTGATTTATTTGAAATCAGTCAAGTTTGTTTGTCTCTGCTTGCATTCCTTTTTATGGATTTCCCCAAACTGTTGATTTGAATTTGCAAAATTCAATCACATGCAAAATATCAACACATTTCCAAAAGTCAAAACTGTACAAAAAGAGAACACTGTAGGTTAATGATACTGGAATTTAAAAAAAGGAAACTACAAAAAGATATCCTTAGACACGTCATTCTCTGTCCTAACCCTCCCAGGACATTCTCACCCACCTCCTTGGGGGAACTAATTTCATTAGTTTTGGCTTTATCCAGCCTGTGTTTCCTTTGAAAAAATTAGAAGATTTAAGTACATTGTATCTCCCTTTCATTTTTTACACAAAATAAAGTGTACTATATATACTTTTTTGCACTTTGCTTTTTTCAATGAACATTATGTCTTAGTAATCACTCCAATCCAGTTTATAGAAAACTTCCTTTTTCTTTCTTTCTTTCTATAGCTATATAGTACTCCATTGTGGGGTTGATCACTTCCTCAATGAATTTCCTACATATGGGCATTTTGGTGTTTCCAGTATTTCAAAATTACAAACAGTGCTGTGGTGAACAATGTTATGTGTAAATATTTAGGTGGGATTGCTAGATCAGAAGGTAAATGCATGTGAAGTTTTTTTAAAGACACTACCTATTTCCCCTCCATTTAGCACCCCTACCAGCCATGTACCTATGTCCATTTCCCCAGGGTCATCTAGAGAGTATGTTGTCAAGCTTCTTAATTTTTTCTAATCTGACGGGTGGGAAGTCATTTCTTTTAAGTTTTTTGAAAAGTAGTACACTTTCTGTGCAGTGTATCCAGCTTCTCCCAAAGATAACATCCCGCGTAACCAAAATATAATGACCACAATCAGGACCTTGACATTAACACCTCACTTTTAACTAAATTACAGACCTCATTCCAATCTCACCAGTTTCACATACACTCAAAACTTCTGGTGTGTATTTCTATGAAATTTCATTCTCAATGTAGCTATAATTTGCGTTTCTCTTATGGTCAACGAAGTGAGCATTTTCCCTAAGTTTAAGGATCATTTTTCGATCATTTTTCATGAATTGTCTGTTCATATTTTTTGTCCATTTTTCTATCTGGTTTTCACATCCCTCCTCAATTTTAAGGAATTCTTCATATATTAATGATATTAGCCTTTTATCTATGATATATGTTGTTAATATTTTCTTCCGGTTTGTCAGTTATATTTTGACTTTGCTTATGGTGTTTTCCGCATGTAAGTTACAGAACACTTTATATAGTCAATTGTATAAATCTTTTATTACATCTGAATTTTAAGTCATAGTTAGAGGACTTTTTTCACATACAAGTTGTGGAAGAATTCTCCCGTATTTTCTTCTATATATGCAGTTCCATTTTTACATTTAGATGCCCATCATTCAGGAGTTTCTATTTGTGTACGGTGTGAAGAGTGGATCCTGGAGCAATTAAGTAAATGTAGCAAATTATTAGCAATTGATGGAAGGCACAGGGTATTTACCACGGTTGCAATTTTTCTCAAAATTTGACAATTTGAAAAATAAACAGCTGGGGGTAAATCCTGTTAAGCAGAGTTTGCGGAGGCTGACGGAGGCGTCGGGGGCCCTTTAAGATAGGCCCCGCCCACCCCGGAAGGGCTCCTTCAAGCCCCGCCCTCCGCCTCCTCCTCGCCCTCTCCCCGGTCAGCTCTGGCCCCGCCCTCCACAGCGGAGTCAAGTCACGTGAGCCGGGCTGCGGCGCCCCGCTCCGCGCCGTCATGGTGGCCCCGATGTACGGCTCTCCCGGAGGCCGGCTGGCCCGGGCGCTGACGCGGGCACTGGCGCTGGCCCTGGTGCTGGCCCTGCTGGTCGGGCTGTTCCTGAGCGGCCTGACGGGCGCGATCCCGATCTCGGGACGCCAGTGGGGGCCCAAGGGGCCGGTCCCTCCCGACTCCCGCAGCCGCTCGGTGCTCCTGGACGCCGAGACCGGCCAGCTCCGACTGGTGGATGGCCGCCACCCGGATGCCGTGGCCTGGGCTAACCTCACCAACGCCATCCGCGAGACCGGGTAAGGGTTGGCCTGACCTCGCGCGGGACCAGCTGGTGGAGGGGGTTGCATGGGCGCGGGCCTCGCCTGCCCCTAGGGCAGTGCTCCTGGCTCCCTGGGGGTCAGTTTCCCCGCCTCTTAGGCTGCAGCACAGTCACCTGGACCCGGTCCCTGGTTGGGTCGGGGCTAATGCAGTATCCCTCAGCTCGTGGGGATCAGTCCCTCGCCTTCAGCTAAGGGTGACAGTACCTCGGTTACACTAGAGACTAGATCCCTGCCACCCAGGCCCCAGTGCCTCCATCTGGATCAGGTCCGCGGAGCACCGCCCCCCCACCCCCCGCCATCCCCACCCCGCCTCTGGGCCAGAAGGCTTGTGATAGCTCTTCAAGGGAGAAACTCTCATTTCCTTGACGGTGGCTTACCCCGTGGGTGCCTTCCTCTTGCCTCTGTTCCAGAACGAGGGCAGCAAGACTGAGCCTGGATTCTAGGCCAGTATGAAAACCCAGGATCTTTAAATTTATGTAGACCCAGATAGTATTTTTGCTGGGGCTCTGCTCCTTCTTTCTCTCCTCCCTCCTGGTGCAGGGGAAAGTTGCTTTCCGAGATAGTTAGTACCAGCCAAGTGCTCCGTCCTTGGTAGTCATGATTAGCTGTTGTTCTAACCCCCCCGCTGCCTGTGTGGGCTCCCATTTCCTTGTCTGTGGCTCACATTTTGAGGATATGCTCTGGCAGGGAGGTTGGGTGGTACCCTTCTCAGGCCCTGTACCAAGGCCTGTGCCCATTCATTCATTCACTCACCTGATGTACTTGGCCTTGGGGACACAGAGCTGAGCAAGATGGGTCTTCATTCAGAAGGGGAGACAGAGAGTGCCAGAAAGGGTAACCTGAGTCAGTGGTAGTGGGAAAAATCCACCTTAAAGCCTTGTCAGTAGGGCTCAGGCCCTGGATTAAGGCTATGCTGGGGATTTTAGTGTACCCTAAGTTCCTCCTCTTCCACCCATCCATTTTGCTGGCATGCATTAATTCCCGCAGGTGTTGGAGAAATACAGGACACTGAGGACATCCCCATTTTGATGCTTTGTGGCACTGAGGAGAGTATCAGATAGACAGAGGGAAGATTATGAAGAAGGGATTTGCGGCAGATAGGAGCTGGGTGGGGCTAATCTGGGAAGGCTCCTGGGAAGAGGAGGCCAGAGTCTGCTAGTTACTATCTGTGGGGGGAGCTAGAGCTCTATGGCTCTGTGGCTCTGAAATCTGGTGACCCATTCTCTGCTGACTCACACGTGTTTTTGGCCCTGCATAGCAAAGCCAAGAGGGCATGACAAATCTCTGCTTCCACGCTAGCTAGGAAGGAGGCACAAAGGTGAGGTCCAACTTGGGGAGGGGGCCTTGTCCACTGGAGTCCCCTATGGGGCTGTGTTGCTCTGAATTATGGAAAACAGAAGTGGAAAGAGGGCTTCCTTGATGACTGTGCTGGATGGAGAGCTCTTTGTGGCCCAGCTGCCTTGCTGTGTGACCTTGGACAAATCACTTTGCCTCTCTGAACCTGTTTCCTCTCCTAAAAGTGAGGCTTGAAGGGAAATTCAGTGGGATCACAGAAAGCACCTGTGTTTGTTTACTGGCGGAAGGAATGAGTGAAAGAGAAAGGAGCAGGTGTCCTCTGCCCCCCATTTTATAGTTAGGGACACTGAGGCCTGAGGCGAGAGCCCAGGTCTCTTCCACACTTCTCGCCCTCACATCCTGTTTCCAGCATCCTTTCTGCCCTTTAGCCCTGGGGGCTGTGCTGTAGAGAGAACTGTATTAGAAACCCCTATTTTGGGGTGGCTCAGTGGGTTAAGCGTCTGCCTTCAGCTCGGGTCACGATCCCAGAGTCCTGGGATCAAGTGTCGCATCGGGCTCCCTGCTCAGTGGGGAGTCTGTGTCTCCCTCTGGCCCTCCCCTCTGCTCATGCTCGCTCTCTCACTCTCTCCCAAATAAATAAAATATTAAAGAAAAAAAAAGCTTTCATATTGGAAGCAGGGAAACTGAGACCCTTAAGATCGAGCTCTTAGAACTTAGGGATAAGACGAAAGAAAGACATCTGAGGTTTCCTGGCCCCCGATCAGCAGAACCTCTGAACTGTGGGTGACTGTCTTATTTTTCAAAGGATGAAGGCCAGGGATTTGACTCTTCTGTTTACCTGGATTTGGGATCTCTCCTCTTCCTGTCCCCCAGAATTTGCCACAGGGGATCCTAGGATTGTCAGGATAAATTCCATGTCCTCTTTTCCCCCATGGTCTGTCCTCTTTCATTTGTGCTGTATCTGACCTTGGACCAACACTCCCCATGAAGCCTGAAACATTGAGGATTTGGTGCTTGGCCATCAGAGGTGCCCCAGGAGGCAGGGCCTGCGTGTTTGGTTCCAGCCTTGATCTGGGGAGGCTGGACCCCTTCAGCCCTGCCTGACTCCCCAGCCAGCTGGTTGACACAAATCACGAGTCACCGTGGAGCTGGGGCAGGAAGTGAGTGCCAATAAGAAGGAATTACCCTATTAAGAAGCAGGGAACCCGCTTAAATCCACCAGCTAAGGAGCAGCAGCCCAGTCTAGTAAAGTTGGTAGATACCATCCGGCTGTTCTTGGAAGTCAGAAAAGGTGAACATATGCCATCAAGAGTGAGGAGGAATGGTAGCCGCAGATTAAGGTAGGCGAGGGTGTCCACGGTGCACTGTCCCTCAAAGCAGGGTGTGGGGACTGGGGGAGGTGTGTGACGCCCTGCTCAGCACACAGCAGTGGTCTGGTTTTCCTCAAATGTGGCCTCTTTAGCGGAGTCATCAGGCATTAGGCCCCCGTGACATAAAATCACAGTGTGGCCCATAGACTCTCCAGAAAAAAAAAAAAAAGATTGGAGAAAGAGATCAGTGCTGCCAGCTTCTTATTTTTTTTGAGTGAGTGCATTAAAAACAAAACAGAACTGCATTTATTGACCTCTGTTAAATTTTCTCTCCTAAAAGATCAGCTATTTTAGAATCAAGTGAGCAGAAAGGACATGTTCTTTCATAGAGAACAGTCTAATGGGTACATTTAACTTTAGAAACACTCGTCAGTGGTTTTCTTTTGACCAGGGATGGGGAGTTTTGCAAAGTTTTCAGTTGGCACAGCAGTGAGGGACTCTAGAGGCCATTGCCCAAGTTCGAGCCTCCCTGTTTTACAGATGGGGAGGTCGAGGCTGGAAGGGCCAGGAAGTATAGTATAGAGCAGAGTTTTAGTTTTACTCTCAGACCGATCTAGGTTCCTATCTTTGCCTGCCTCATCTCTGTGGTGGGGATGGTGAGAACCCTGCAGAGTTGTGGGGGTAATGGGGGGGTGAGGTGGCGAGGAATCATTTGATTAGGCTTCGGGCCGAGGCAATGGAGGGATCCTCAGAGATCAGCCTCAGGCTCTGGCACTAAAGTCTGGTGGCTTGAACAGAACCTCTTATATGGGAACGTCCCCCACTCAAAGTATTCTGGAAAGATGGGGGAAACCCATCTATCTAGGTTTTCTGAGGACTTGGGCAAAGTGACTAAAACCCATCTAAATGGAATCCCCCCCAGTTGCCCTCTGGAACAAGGCAGTGCACAAGGAGATACGGGGGTGGGTGGTGATTGTTAGACAAATAATTAACCTTTCGTGGTTAAAAAAAAAATCCCAGCAGTTTAGAAAAGTGAGACAGGATACATGAGGTAAGTCCTCCCATATATAACCACTGTTAGCTCTTTCTTCCAGAACTTTCTGTGCATAAATAGGCCTAAATGTGCATACGTATGTGTAAACACAGGTATGCATGCATGCTTGCGTAAAATGCTGTCATACACAGTGTTGTCCTGAGTCTACCATTTATCCTTCTCTGATCCTTTTTTCTTCTTTTTTTAATGTTGTCTCTGACATCTTGTCAGCACATGGTACCTCTTTCTCATCACAGCAGTTGCCCTGCTATGTCATTACCTGCTTACATGCCAGCCCCCCTCCCCTCAGCCACCCGTCACCCCTGCATTAGCCTTGGGAAGGCCAGGCCTGAATGCCATTCACTCTGGCGCGCCCTGCCCTCCATGTCTGGCACCCGGTAGGCTCTCAAAATGGCTTGCTTGACGAAAGTATCAGGTGAGCGTGTTTTGATCGTCTTTTCCTCTCCAGAGTCCTCCCCAGGCCACAGCCCTTCTCGCCCTGGAGCTCTTGGCAGATCCTGGCTCTGCTTTGGTTTGGAGACTCTTCTTGGTGCCCCTGGTTTTCTTCGTGGAAATTGCCTTAACAAATGTTTGTCCCTAGTTACAGAAGCCACTTGGGCGAATAGTTTTGTGTCCTAGGAGCAAGAATGAAATCCGGAACCATAAAGGAAAGGATGGATAGGTTTGGCCGCACAAAACACCCCCAAAACCTCTATAGGGTAAAAGCAAAAGCAGAAAAATCAATTAAATCAATTAAAACACAAACATATTTTCAATATTAGTGACAAGCAAAGGGCTAATGTATACATAGAGAATTTCACAAATCAATAAGAAAAGATAAACACAGTGGAGAACAGTGACTCAGGCACTTGAACCAAAGAACTATAAATGACCTATAAAAATTCAAAAGCAAGTGTAGGGGCGCCTGGGTAGCTCAGTCAGACAAGAGTCCGACTCTTGATCTCAGCCCAGGTCTTAATCTCAGGGTTGTGAGTTCAAGGTCCATGCTGGGTGTGGAGCCTACTTTCAAAATTAATTAATTAAATTTTAAAAATTAAAACAAGTGTAATTGAAGTAATTAAAGGATTATAATTAAAACAACACGATTGCGTTTGCGTTTTTCCACCGTTGCCTTGGCAAAGATGAGAAAGATCAGTAGGAATCATTTCAAGCAAGGGGGTGGGCAGATAGGAGCGGGTACGTTGTGGCGGGATAGCCCACAGCCTAGCGTGGGAGTGGGCTGGTAGTGTTGGCCTCACCTGGGTGCTAGTTAGAAATCCAGGGTCTTGGGCTCTGCCCCAGATCCCGATCCGAGTCTGCTTCCGAATCAGGTCTTCAGATGACATGGCTACGCGTCTGAGTTTGGAAAGTGCTGCTTCCCAGAAGGAGCAGGAGCCTGGAATTGAACCCCGGCCCTGCCCTTTGCCAGCTCTGTAAGCTTCGGCAAATGTATCAGCTCATGTTGGGCACCAGTGCCTTGGAACGAACCACCCGCCAAACCTGCTGGCTTCGCAAATAACCAAGGGTTATTGAAGGATCCGGGGGGCACCAGGGCAGCTCTGCTTCATGCCGTGGGTCTGCTCTGTGTTTCTCTCATGTCCCTGAGAGCAGCGGGCTGGCCGGGGCGTGTTCTCCTGGAGGTGGCAGAGGCATAGCAGGGCAAGCAGAAACAAAGGAGGCTTCTCAAAGGCTAGTCTTCTCCCTGGCACACAGGCATTGCCCTCCATTGGAAAGCAAGCCGGATGACCGAGCCCAGATCGGTGGGGCGGGGAAGGACTTGGCCGTGGGTAAAAGGGACCGCAAGGCCACAAGGCAGAGGGCCCGGACAGGAGGAGGGCAGCAGCGTGGGCTTCCTCGGTTGCGAAGCCCTGTGCCTTCATCTCCTCCTCTTCTGTGCTTCGGGGAACAGCAGTGCCTGCCTGGTAGGATCATGGGGTTATTGCGAGGATTGAGTGAGTCCGTGGACAAGAAGTGGCTAGAATGCCGTCTGGCCCAGAGGAAGCCCTCGTTTGACCCTGACTGGTGTTGATGGTGGGGGCTGGGACGTGGATTAGAACAGCTCTGGGCTGGTGGCTGTTTGTCAGTGCTTATGAAGTTGGAAATACCTGTGCCCTTTGACAAACCATCGCCCCTTTGAGAGATTTCCCCTGACATGTGCACAAAGACAGACGGCCATTCACGTAAATGGCCGTTCCTCACTGCGTCTTTTATGGTTTAACACCGGAGATGGCCGTGTGCCCAGCCTAGGGCTGGCTGCGCGCATGGCCCCCGGGCTGACCGGTGTCCGCTCCCCTCTCTAGGTGGGCCTTTCTGGAGCTGCGCACGAACGGCCGCTGCAACGACAGCCTGCAGGCCTACGCCGCGGGCGTGGTGGAGGCCGCCGTGTCTGAGGAGGTAAGGGCCCAGTGGGGGAGCCTGAGGCTCCTGCCTCCCACCCCACCTGGTGCGCACCCCCAGAAGCTTGGAAGGGTCCTGAGATGAGGTGTGTGCAGTGGGGCGGGGTGCAGTGGGGCTCTTCCCACCCTCCATGTCGTTGGGCAACAAGAGCTCACGTGCATTCCCTAAAAACTTAGGCTAGGTACTGTTTGATGCATATGAAATCATGAAGCCCAGTAGTGAAACAAGCATACGGACTGAAACGTGCAATGTTACTCATCCCTCTGAGCCCCCCTTCCCAACCCCTGCCCCCAGAGGCACCATCCCCCTAAATGTCCATTCATTCATTCATTCATTCATTTATATTGAGATATAATTCACATGCCATAAAACTCACTATTTGAAAATGCACAATTCAGTGGTTTTTAGTGTATTCACAGGGTTGCCCAACCATCTCCAATACCCAATTCCAGAACGTTCTCACCGCCCTAGAAAGAAACCCCATACCCATACTTCCCCTCTCTCCCTCACCCCAGCCCCTGGCAACCATTAACCTACCTTCCGTCTCCACGGGTTTGCTGATTCTTGACATTTCATGTGAGTGGGTGGTCTTGTGTATCTGGCTTCTTTTCCTCAACATCGAGTTTTCCAGCTTCATCCCCGTTCTGGACCGTGTCAGTCCTTTTTTTTGTGGCCCAGTAATACTGTCTCGTATGGACGGACCACATTTCATTTATCCATGCATCCGTGGGCAGACTCTTGGATTATTTCCACTCTCTTACTTTCGTTAAACTGCGTTTTACCACGCGTGCTGAATCCTCGAGCAACATACCGTTCCACTCTACTCCATCTGGGCCTTTAGAAAAGTGCGAGCCCCGATTTCAGAAGGTGGCCCGTATCAGAAGTGGGTGAGACGTCACAGTGACAGCCAGTCCCCCGCAGTGTGGGTGGAGGTGTGACAACCACTTGGAAAGGTCATTTGGCAGTGGTGGCCTTGAGCCTGCACGTGCCCTAGGGCCACCGAGCACCATGTGATGGAGCTTTGGGAAGGAATCGGCAATACAGATGCCTCCCACAGGCTGGCTGCTGAGTGGGAAAGAGCTGGTGACAGATGACTGCGCACAGGGGACACCCTGTGGTGAAACTCACACTTCTCATTCTGACAGCCGGCAGGGACCTGGATGTCCACTTGGGACCTTCATGTCTGGGGAGCTGCTCAGACGGTGGGCCTGGCGGGTGCTGCTTGGGGTGTAGTGAATGAGGCAGGAGTCCGTCTCTCGAGGGGCCCCTAGCCTGCCAGGAACTGAAGCAAGGCCCCAGGGGCTCTCCTGTGATAAATCCTGGACATACGTACCAGGAGCCTGGCCCATGTTCTCTCCCTCAGCCCTCACACTGGCCTCCCCGACCTACCGAGAGAGGCGTGACCAGCCCAGTGAGGCCCAGAGAGCTGAAATTACTTACCCAGGGTCACACAGCCAGTGAGCCGAGGGGCCAGCATTCAAGCCCAGCTCTGTCTGACCAGAGTCTCTGTTTCTAGGCGTTTTGCTCAGCCGCCCCCTACCCCCCAGCCCCACTGGCCTGGGAGCTTCTCATTTGTGGTGATTGTGTCCTGTCCCCAGCTGTGACCCCTGTACTCGGGCCAGAGCCTGATAGAGGACAGGCATTTGGGAAATGCTTCTGGAAGTACTGGAAAGCTGCACGGAGGAGGTGGCATCTCTTTGAGGCCTCGAGGGCAGAGGAGAATTTGGATGTGTTTTGGGGAATTGGCAGTGGAGCAGGGGGGTCCCTAAGTGATCAGTCTTGGGGTACCAGGTGCTGCCACCATCCCCTCACTGGCCTGTGTGTCTTGGGAATATTTCCAGTGTGGTGAGGGGTGTGGCTGGAAGTTAACCCGCCAGCCTTGGCCCCGTGAGGTCTGTGCTTTGGGAAATTACAAATCCGCACATTTCCAGGGTTTAGATCTTGACTCTGATTCATTGTCTGGAGGACCTTGGGTAAGTTAGTCACCTGCCCGTGCCTCGATGTCTTCAGCTATAAAGCGGGGATGGTGGGGATAGCACTTTCCTTCCAGAGTTGCCGTGAGGTTGGCATGGGTCTGTTCATACAGAGTGCCATTCCTGTGAACTCCGGGCATGGACCCCTTTCCTGTAGTGCCACAATATAGGGGACGTCCCTCCCCCTGCTGGAATGCCAGCTGGGTGGATTTGGGATTCCGGGCTAGGCCTGGCTGACCTCAGCTGGGCTCACCCGTGCTTCTGCGGTCAGCTGGCGGTTCGGGGTGGGGGGCAGCTGAGTGGCTTAGAATGGTCTCCTTCATGCGTCTGGGGGTTGGCTCTCTATCAGCCGGGGTGACGGGAGTGATGGGGCCGACGGGGCCGACATGGTCTTGAACCTGCCAGCAGGCCAACCCAGGCTTGTTCACGTGACATCAGGCCTCTTGAGAGTGAACCAGTCTGGCATTCACTTGCACACGTGTCCGTTGTGAGTTCCCTGCCGTATCCTCGGGGCTTAGGACAGGACGTGGTAGGGGTGCGAAAGTCGTACTTCGTTGACTGACCAAATACATCTGTAGCTTGGGGGTCTCCGGTAGCCGAGGAGGCCTGGTCTAGAACAGACTTGGAATACTAAAGTCTCTCAAGAGAGGGGGACATCCAGAAGCTTTGGGCCCTGATGGGACAAGAGTGGGATGGTTGAGAGGGGCCCCGGGGGGAAGAGAACCCGCGTGAGCAAAGGCCTCACCAGGGCACTGTGGTTCTCAGAGGCCTGGCTGAGGTTGAGGAGTATCAGCCCGAGTGGGGAATCAGCGGGGTCCTTGGCAAGGCTGGCAGCCCGGCCCCCCTGCACCTGCCCTCGCCCACCTTGCCTGCCCCACAGCTCATCTATATGCACTGGATGAACACGGTGGTGAATTACTGTGGCCCCTTCGAGTACGAAGTTGGTTACTGCGAGAGGCTCAAGAGCTTCCTGGAGACCAACCTGGAGTGGATGCAGGAGGAGATGGAGCTGAACCAGGGGTCCGCTTACTGGCATCAGGTGGGTGCGGCCTCCATGCGCCGGGGGTCTGCTCTCGGCACCTGCCGCGGCTGTGGCTGCTACTGGCCCGGCTGGCCGGCTGCCTGTCTCGCGCCCCTCTTCACCAGCCCTTTCCCCCTCCCTCCTTTCCCCTCTCTTCAGCCATCTAGCCATCCATCCATCAGTCCTCCCTCCATTTGTCCATCCATCCAGTCTTCCCTCCCTTCTTCTTTCTCCCTCTGTCCCTCCCTCACAACCATCCATTCATCCATCTGTCCATTCAGTCTTCCCTTCTGCCATACTTCCCTCCCTACCTTCTGTCTTCCCTTTCCCTCCATCCTTCCCTCTCTCCCTCCCACCCACCCACCCATCCAACCATCAGTCTTCCATTCATCCCCCCTCCCTCCCTGTCCACCCTTCCTTCACACCCAGCCATCCACGGGGCTCGTCTGTCAGCACACACACCACCCACAGGCTTATCCATCTTCCTCTCTCTTCCTCTCACCCATCTGCCACCCTCTGCCTATCGTAGGCCAGCTCTGTTCTCTCACCAGCCACCGCCCCAGCCATTGACATACCCCCTTTGGTTGCCTGTCCAGCTTCCCGCCCATTGTCTACCCGTCTGTCCACTCCCTGCCTACACTTCTTCCCATTCACTTGCCCAGTTGTCTGTCTGATACCCACCTTGTCTCCTTCATTCCCCACCTACCTCCTGGCGATCAGAGCACCTCCAGGTGTCAGTCTGTCCATCTGTAGCTCCACCACAGCCGCTCGCTCTCCCCACCGGGGGCCGTCTGGTTCCCTGGGGATGATGCCCGTGCCCCTTTTGCGCCCTCTCCATCCCTAGGCTCATCTCCTGCTGACCTCCTGCTCTGTGGTCCAGCCTTCCTGACCTCCTGGTTCCTTGAACAAGATGTGTTTCCTCTTGCCTCGGGGCTGTGCTGCCCCTTCTGCCCAGAGCACGTCCTCCCCCACAACCTCTGTCCCGTCCCCACACGTACCTGTGGCGCTGTAGTGAGGGACTCAGAGTCTTGTCTTCAGCAAGACCCGAGCCCTGTGAGGACAAGGCAGGGATCAGTACTGCTTTGTTCACCACAGGATCTGAGGCGCCTAGCACGAGGGCCAGCACATAGTAGGTGCTTTACATGTAAAGATTGGTTGAATATTTATAGATGAAGGAATGGATCTGTCTTGTCCTGTCCGCACATCCAGGCTCTGCACCCGACTGGACAGCTGTCATTCTGTCCACCCTGCCCTCCACCTGGACGATTGCTTCTCTGTCCTTGCCTCCGTTCTACCTAACTTAGCAGCCACGCATCCGTCTCTCAGTGCTGTGTGACTGTCCACGTATCTTACCCTTTTGTCCGTCCGTCCATCCCTGTTACAGATGCTAACAAAGTGTCTGGTGTGTATCCAGAGCCGACCACAGCCGCTCGGGGACCCCGTGACAATCTCCCTAACTAGAGAATAGTGACGATGACAATGGAGACGAGTCAGCTAGTGAGACATATGCCCAGAGTGGCAGCACAGCCAGGAGCTGGGCTCAGAATAAGGAACAGTTGACAGTGGGTCACGGTCGGCTGGGAGGTTTTTTGGAGGAGGGGGCTTTCAGCTGGGCTTTTAAGTGGGGGTAATTTAGGTTGGCAGAGGGCAGAAACATCTAGTTAGCTAAGCGATGGCAAGAGAGTGCTTGGCACGGAGGGCTGGGTGAGGGGGGGACAGGGCTGTCTAGATCCTGGAGGATGCACCGGGGCCCCTCACGTTGTAAGAGAAGGTGTGAGCCCTAGGGGCAGAGGCCTCACCCCGCCTGTGCCCCTCCCCCTAGGTGCGGCTGACCCTCCTGCAGCTGAAAGGCCTCGAGGACAGCTATGAAGGCCGTATGACCTTTCCAACTGGGAGGTTTACCATCAAACCCTTGGGGTTCCTGTAAGTGCCACTTCCGGAGCGGACAGGGTAGGGGAGAGGGCCACGCACCTTATTCTCAGACAGACCTGGGTTCCCGTATGGGTTCTGCCTCCTCCTGGCCCAGCCTTGGACTGCTCACCTAACCTTCCGGAGCCTCAGCTTCCTCCTCTGTGAAGGGGGTACAGAAACAGGCTGCCGGCGGGCCGGCGTGGTAACCTTCTAGCATCCTGCCCTCCTCAGTTTGTTGCAGCTTGCAGGGGACCTGGGAGACTTGGAGCCCGCCCTGAATAAGACCAAGACCAAGCACGTTATGGGCTCTGGCTCTTGCTCTGCCCTCATCAAGCTGCTGCCCGGCCAGACGGACCTCCTGATCGCCCACAACACCTGGAGCTCCTACCAGAACATGCTGCGCATCATCAAGAAGTACTGGTTCCAGTTCCGGGAAGACCCCCTAGGTGGGTGGACGTGGGTATGTCCGTGTGTGTGAGCGTGTGTGCGGGGCACACAGTGCAGGGGGTGGGGGTTGCTGGGAGCTGTGGGGCTTGGCCCTGTGCACACCGTGAAACCATTCTAGGCGTCTGCCTTATTGTTGACATCTTGGTTTCTTTTTAGTTCCTTTTCATGAGGCGTATCAGTTACCTGCTGCTGTGTAACAAGTCACCCCAAATTTAAAACAACAAAAGCTTAAAACACATTAATTTTTGCTCAACGTGTCTGTGGGTCAGCCGGATGGTTTTGTTATGCTGGGCTAGGCCCGGCTGATCTTGGCTGAGTGACTGATGGTTCTGCGGTCGGCGACTGAGGCTGGCCTCCTCCGCGTGTCTGGGGGTGGCTCTCTGCTGGGTGCGGGGGCAGCTGGGTGAGCTCAGGCTTATTCAGGTGACATCTGAGCGGGGCCGTGTGGAAGGCCTCTTGAAGGCTGATTGAAATGGGCACAACCCCCTGCTGCTCAAAGCAAGGCAAGTGGCCAGCTCTGATTTGAGAGGAGGGGAAAACAGAGCCCAGGTTCTGATGTGAGGAGTCACAGGGTCCCACGGCGGACAGTAGGGACGCAAGCTTGGGAAGACTTGCAGCAGACACTCAGGGCAAACGCTCAGCTACAATGCATGAAGACATGAATACACCCTTCCTGTCAAATGTGAAAACTTCGCAGCTAAGGCCCGGGTACCCCAGCGTGGCGATCTCCTGCAATCCCGGGCCCCAATGTCCACCCCAGAGGTAGCCACTGCCAGATGTTTGCAATACCTCCTTCTTGGCGAAACTTAAAATTAAATCCAATGCTGCCAGGAGGTGGCGAGTCCCTCTGCTAATGATGGCAGTACCGGTTAGCGCCGTCCCTTGGAGAAGAACCTCGCCGGTATCTGATAAAATTCAAAATCTGTCACTCCCGTGGTCTAGCAGTTCTTGGCTCAGATCTGTCCCTAGGGAGCCATTTTGCCTTCTGCACAGCGATGGTGTACAAGGATGTCAGCTACAGTAATGGACGGGAAACAATCTCATGTCCATTAACTTAAGTAGATTTCTGCGTTGACACGTACACAGAGAAGCGTGCACATCACACGAGTACGGCTGCAAGTGTTGCTGCCTGTGTGTGCACCCAGACTGAGAAACAGAACGTTCCCAGCCCCCCTGCAGCTGCTCTCCCGGCCCTTTCCAGGCACGTATCCCCACCCCAGCGTAATCTCCATCTGCCTTCTTACAGCGTAGATGCGGCGTGCCTGACTTTGCACGTTACGTGCACGGGCTCGCTTGTGTGTGACTTCTGTTGTCTAGCGCAGTGGCTGTGAACTTTATTCATGTTGTTGTTTGTAGCCACAGATCTGTCCGGTTCATTGCTCTAGATCCATGAACGTTGTAGTCTCTTCCGACGAGAACCTATGTGAGGGGGCGCCTGGCTGGCTCAGTCCGCAGAGCACGCAACTCTTGGATCTCGGGGTTGTGAGTTTGAGCCCCGTGTTGGGAGTAGAGATTAATTAAACAAAGAAACGAAAAGCTACATAAGTCATACACATAGGGTATAGGAAATTGGAAAATACACTAAAACATTCATATACAATCAGAATCACTTGAACACCCCGTAACTCACAGGAGATAATTTCTGTGAATATCTGGTTCTGTTTGTTTTTCTTCTAAATGAAATGTTCCTTATTTTCCCATTTGTTTTCGTTGATTTTTATTATGCTAGTAATATGTGAATACATTCTTGCTGATGCAAGTTCCAGCAATGCAGATAAAGAAATAGATCTCTTGTGATACACTTCTTCCAAATTCTAGATCCTTCCTAAGGGTATACTTGCTGCCACTTTGGTTTGGATCTATCTAGACTTTGGATGTTTAGAATGCACTTCTATTGTGTATATATGAACCTTTTTTTTTTTTTTTTTCAGTTAATAGGCTTTATTTGTTAGAAAAGCTAGAGGTTTATAGATAAATCAAGTAGGTGATACAGAGAGTTCCCGTATACCTCCCTGCTCCTTTCTCCTGTTATAAATGTGTTGCATTGGCGTGGTACGCTTGTTATAATTATCTGTCAATGTCAGTACGTCACTCTCAGTGGAAATCACAGTTGACATTCAGGTTCGCTCTGAATAGTATGGTTGTACAGATTTTGGTAAACGCACAATGATGGGTATCTACTTGTATGGTTCCATATAGCAGTTTTGCTGCCCTAAGCAGTTTGCTTTCTGGATTTTTTTTTTAAACATAAATAAGACCATACCATATGGATGGTTTGCAGCTTGCTCTCTTTGCTCAACAGCTGGCCTTGGAGAATTTTGGATATTGCCATGTTCAGTCCACCTTCTAACCGCCGATACTAAACTTTAACTAGTTCTCGATTGAGGATTTGGGCCATGTCCGGGTGTTTGGTGTTTTCGGTTGGGGCTGTGGCAAGACAAGTGGGCCCCCAAGTGGAAACCCTAGGTTAAAAGATGGACATAAGTAGGGGTGCCTGGGGGGCTCAGTCACTTAAGCATCCAATTCTTGATTTCGGCTCAAGTTGTGACCTCAGGGTTGTGAGACGGAGCCCCATGTCAGGCTCTGTGCTGAGAATAGCGTCTGCTTGTCCCTCTCCCTCTGCTCTTTCCCCCACTTGCTCTCTCTCTCAAATAAAAGCTTAAAAGAAAAAAATATGAAGATGGGGATAATTAGTGGTGCCTGGGTGGCTCAGCTGGTTAAGCGTCCAACTCTTGATTTCAGCCCAGGCCTTGATCTTGGGGTTGTGAGTTGAAGCCCAGCATTGGGCTCCTTGCTGGGTGTGGAGCCTACTTTAAAAAAAAAAAAAAAAAAAGATGGGTATAATTAAACATTTTAGTCTCTGGATACATACAGCCAAATTGCCCCCCGAAGTGGCTGGTCCAGTTTACACTTGTCCACAAGTCTATAAGCATGTCAACTTTCCCCCAAACTTGCCAGCACTGGGTGTTATGTTCATTTCAGTTTTTTCATTCCGATAGGTGATACATGACATCCTGGGCTGAGCTCCACCCCCCGGGCCCATATTAACTTTACTGATGGCTAGTTTACACACACCTTTAGGATGTATATATTGGGAGGTCTGGACAAACACATGCAGTCCTGTGACCTCCACTCAATAAAGACGGAGAGCATTTCCATCCCTCCAGGCAGTTCCCTGTGCCCCTTTGTAGTTATTCTTCAGGTATGGACTCTTCTAGTTTCTTTCCCGTTAGGTAGTTATGCCTATTCTAGAAGAGAAAAACAAACAAAAACATGAATTACTTTTTAAAAAAATTTCTGATATTAAAAAAATAATAATTTAATTGAGGTGAAATTCACATGGCGTAAAGCGAACAATTCAGTGGCATTTAGAATATCTGCAGTGTGTGTCCCCATCACCCTCATCTTGTTCCTGGATACCTTCATCACCCTGGAAGGAAACCCCAGGAAGCTGTCATTCCCCAGTCCCCTTTCCCACCAGCGGCTCATGGCCTAGTTTGCTAAAATATCAGAATGGATGGAGGCTCCCCCAAGACCAGCTGCTCTCCTACCTGGAGCCTCTGGCTCTTCAGTTGGGGTGCGGGGATCCCCAGATGGGTTTGTCTGACCTGTACCCCCATCCCCTGCTGGGCTCACTCTCCTCCCCCCCCCGCCCCCCCGCCCCCCCGCAGAGAACTCTCCCCTGGCTCCAGGCAACAAGGTGGTCTTCTCGTCCTACCCTGGCACACTCTTCTCCTGTGACGACTTCTACATCATGGGCAGCGGGCTGGTGAGTGTCCCTCCCATGTGACCTTTCTCTCCCAGGGGTTTTGGGTCACCGGGCAGCTCTGGGCAGGTGGGTAGATGCAGTGCCCGCCCCCGCCACCATCCTGCGCTGGGCCTCTTCTGCTCTGGTGCTTGGACCACTGGGGAGTGGCGGGTTGATTCTTACAAACGGATTCCCAGCCCCTGTTGGTCAGGGCTGCCAGATCCGGCATTCTCCCTGGACTCTGCATTCTGAGCCAGCTCCTCAGCCTTCGCTGCACTTAATTTCCCTTTTGCAAAATCTTTGACCTTGACCTCAGTGACCCTGTTTTGTTTGGTGGTCTTTAGCATAAGCCATCCCTCCCTCCACCGTGCCCTTGCTGTTTCTCATCCTGCCTCCCCTCCTGCCTTCCTCAAACTCCCTCTAACCCGGCCAGGTTTTCTGAATAAATGCTGCTTACAATGTGTTGTTTTTATCGGTTTTCCTGGCTGGGGTCCAGGCTTGTTTAGAAATCTGTTCCTGGCACCCCTCGCCGGGGCATTGAGCCCTAAGATCGCAACATGCGGAGGAGGGGAAAACATTGCCCTAAAAACACCCTCCAGGCAGAAGGTGCCAGTTTCCCTGCGGTTCGGCGACAAGGGGCTCTTTCCTTTTCTTGCTGCCTTCTGAGAGCAGTGGGGGGCTTAGTCCCCTGAAATGGGGAAGGAGGCGTGAGAGGGCCAGGTGGTAGCTGAGGGGACCCCCTCGCTATGGTCTGGCTGGGGCAAGGAGGGGACCGTCTGGGGAAGAACAGCTGAGAAGGTCTCACCCGGTGACCTGGGAGGGGTCCCGGCAGGAAATGTACCTCCCACCGGGGTCTTTAACGGTGGCTAAGCCACAGACCCCTTTGGCAGAATCTGGGGTGCTGTGAACCCCTTCTCAGAATAACATTCTCAGATGCAGACACCAAAATATATTGGATCATAAAGGAAACCAGTGATATTAAAAGGTGTTTGGCGAAATATTACATAAATAACCTCTTAACATTATATACACGCTGCTTTGTGAACTTATTAAATCACAAGCTCTCGGAGCAGATGTGCTAACTACCTTAATTTCGAAGGAACGGGGCGCATAAGTGATATGTTGAGATGGGTGCAACCCTGTCGTGTGGTGGGAACACATCTGATTTCTGTTGGTGACAGTCTCAGGTACCACTCACGTCACGGTGGCGGGTCACCCGTGCTCACGGTGCAAGGAGATGCTGAATGCGGTTTGGCAGTGGTGGGAAGGAAGAGGTCGTGTTTTCCCCTCTAAGTCTGCAGACTCCCGGAGTACAGCCCCAGGTTCAGAACTCCCCCATCCTGGGAGGGGAAACTGCCTTCCAGGGCTTTCTGGGCCACACTGATCTGAATCCCGGCAGTGGCTCTGGAGACAGAGAGTGGCTGGTTGAGGGACAAGGGAGGTACAGGCCGAAAGGAATGGAAGAAAGTGTTCTCACCTGGGTATTGCTGTCAAGAGGCTTGCTTTCCAGATTCTTCCTTTAGACATCACATTTATGGCTCTTGCTATCTTTTAGCTGGTTTTGGGGCTTTGCATAAGAGAGGAGGAAGCGTGCTAATATCCTGCTGTAGAGGAGAGGACATTGATTTAAGAGCTGGAAGTTTGCTGATGGAATCTTGGCCTGTCCACTGACCAGCTGTGACATTTGGCACGTCTCTTAGCTTCTTCAGGCCTCAGTTTACCTTTCAGTTAAAAAGGAGCATTAGTAGCCATGCTGTGTTTTTCCCAGGAGGGCTGGAAGAGGTCGGTGAGACTGTGATGGTCTACCAGGCTAACAGCCTCGAGTCGCCTGATTTTCTCCGCAAAACTGCAAGGAGGGGGTAGAAATGTGATGCTGTCTCCCTGGGGAAAGAGTTGATTGACTCGGTTGGGGGACTGGGTCCGTAGGAGCAGCACCATTGACTCTCCCAGGGGCTCTTTCCCAGGGCAAAGCTGGATGCATGATTGTGAATTTCCCTCGGCGCTCAGCCAGGGAACCAGTGAGGAATGTGCACCCAAAGCAGCATGTGAGGTTTCAAAAAACTGTAATCAATGTACGGACCATGACTGATCAGCACTGCCACTTGGTAACAACATACCCTCATCCTAAGTGAGGGGGCCCTTCCGTGCAGCACCCCCTCGGCCCTCCCACAGGTGACACTGGAGACCACCATCGGCAACAGGAACCCGGCCCTCTGGAAGTACGTGCAGCCCAAGGACTGTGTGCTGGAGTGGTTGCGTAATGTGGCGGCCAACCGCTTGGCCTTGGACGGGGACGCCTGGGCAGACATCTTCAAAAGGTTCAACAGTGGCACGTGAGTAGGCTCTCCGCACTGAGAAATGGACCAACTTCCCTACTGACAGAGCCCAAGGGACGTGGCACCGGGGCCACACACCCCCCATACCCTCTGCAGAGCCCTCTCATGGTTCCTGCTGGAGGTAGAAGGTGTCTTAAAGTCTTCTCCCTTGTTTTATACTTAGGGAAATGGGGGCTTCGCCTCTCCCCTGCAGGCTCTTCCATCTAGGGAGAGGCCCTCAGAGGGAAGCCAGGAAGTGAACTTGGGATTTGAGGGCCCTGGTGGTGGGAGAGCTGTCTGAGCAAGTGGGCATGGGTCAGTGGGGGCCCTCTGAGCCGGAGACATTGGAACTAGATAGTGCAGGGACTTACAACGTCGGGCTGAAGAATTGACCTGTATTCCTATAAGCACTAGGGAGCCGTAGCCTTCTCTGGAGCAGACAGACAGCATGATGGGAGCCGAGGACACCTGGTCAAGCGGCAGTGTCAGGGTGACTGATGTCAGGACACCGTCCCCCCCAGTGCCACTTCTTTCTCTTGATTGCTGGTGGCGCGGAGCACTGGGGCTGCAGGGAGGCTGGGGCAGTGGTCCCAAGGTGTGTTCATTCCTCCTTCCTTCGGCGTGGCAGGTACAACAACCAGTGGATGATTGTGGACTACAAGGCATTTGTCCCCGGCGGGCCCAGCCCCGGGAACAGGGTCCTCACCGTCCTGGAGCAGATCCCGTGAGTAGCCTGGGAAGGAAAGCAGGGGGTTCCGCGGCTGCCTAGGCGGAGGTCTGGATGCACGCCGGAATGTGTGTGGGAAGGTGAACATCTAAGGAAGGCCAGGTGGGAGAGGGAGGCAGCCTCGGGCTGGGGTGGAAGATCCAGGACCTAATCTAGCTCTGGGCAATGGGGAGCCACTGGGGGTTCTTGAGCAGGGCAGTGCCTACAGGTGCCGCTTTTCTTACCAGTCTTGCTCCATCTCTCTTCTTGGTCCCAGGGGCATGGTGGTGGTGGCCGATAAGACCTCAGAACTCTACCAGAAGACCTACTGGGCCAGCTACAACCTACCGTATGTCTCCACCCCTGCCCCATACCTGCCTCACCCCTACTCAGTTCTCCATGCTGGTCAGGGGTTCTTCCCTGCGCGATCTTTTCAACCCACAGAGCGAAGAAACCACCTTGGCCTTTCTTTGGCAGAGAGTAGTGGGACTTCGGTCTGCGCCCACGGGGGGAGGGTCGGGGGTGGCCGGGCTCAGGTGCCGTCCCCACTGTGGCTCCCCCATCGGGTCTGCTGTAACCAGGCCACATGGCCATCACCTCTGGACACTCACTGTGCCCTACCAATGAGAGATTTGCTCCTTACAACCAGTGCACGGTCGCCATGACCCCCGTTCCCATTTCACAGACGAGGAAACTGAGGCCTCTAGCAAATGCCTAACTTTCCCAAGGCGCATTCCCCAGCTGTTCAGTGGTAAAGTCAGCATCTGAACCATGTCTCTTGGACCACAGAGCCTAAGCTTGGTCACCCCAGCAAGCCACCTCCCAGCACACACAGAAGACATGACTGTCACTGTCCCGTTGTGGTTGTTAGTGATCTTGTTCTGGTGTGACCACCCCTCCATCTTCCCGGGCACAGCCAGCATGGGCAGGGGCAGTGAGTGACCATCCTTTTCCCCCCATAGGTATTTTGAAAGTGTGTTCAACGCCAGCGGGATGCAGGCCCTGGTGGCCCAGTACGGGGACTGGTTCTCCTATGATGGGAGCCCCCGAGCCCGGATCTTCCGACGGAACCAGTCGCTGGTGCACGACCTGGACTCCATGCTCCGGCTCATGAGGTGCGTGGGGGAGTGTGTGCCGCGAGTCCCATAGAGCTTTACGCATGCTTCACTGGCCCCCGTGTGTAAGCCTCACTACGAGCCCGGGGGTCGCAGGGCGGCGGCCAGACGTAAGCACACATTACAGGTGCTGAGCGGCCCCCTGGTGCTGGGCACCGTGCTTGGAGCCAGAGGAACGGCCCAAAGCAGGGAGCCCCCACTGTGGGAGATGTGAAATCCGTCAAGCCCTCGCGGGGATGTGGGCACGGAGGGTGGAACGGGCTGAGCCCCCAGCACTGCTGTGAGGTAGGATGGGGTATCTAGCCCAGATCGGGGTTGGGGGCCCCGAGGGTCTCTGGAGGAAGGGCTGCCTCGGCGGATGTGAGGACAGGCGTGGAGTGATGAGGTGAAGAGTGAGGGAAGCTGGGCACGTGAACACAGAGGGCTTGTTTCCGGGGTTGCCACCAGTGGGAGCTTGGCCTCCCCTTCCCAGCACGCCTGATGCCCCCTCCCTTCCCACATCCAGGTACAATGACTTCCTGCACGACCCCCTGTCACTGTGCAAAGCCTGCAACCCTCAGGCCAACGCAGAGAATGCCATCTCGGCCCGCTCTGACCTGAACCCTGCCAACGGCTCCTACCCTTTCCAGGCCCTGCACCAGCGCTCCCATGGGGGCATAGACGTAAAGGTGCTGCCCCACCCCGGGCCTGGTGGCAGGGGGTGGGCTGGGATGGTGTCATCGCTGCAGGGCACGGGGTGGCGGGGGTCAGAGTAGATGGCGGACCAGGGGGCAGGGCTGGCATGGGGCTGCGGGTGGGGGCCAAGTTAGGGCTGGGGTCAGGGCCCTCTGGATTGGGGCAGCTCAGAGCCCAGCCCAGGCTGGTGCTCAGTGACCTCTGCCCTGGCCTCCAGATGACCAGCATGGCGCTGGCCAGGGCCTTTCACATCGTCGCAGTCAGTGGGCCTACGTGGGACCAGCTGCCGCCGTTCCAGTGGAGCTCCTCGCCCTTCAGCGGTCTGCTGCACATGGGCCAGCCTGACCTCTGGAAGTTCTCGCCCATCGAGGTCTGGTGGGACTGAGTCTCCTTCTCTGCCCTGCTGACAGCTACTGGGGCCACCCACCGGCCGCCACCCTGACCTCCTGCCCGCCCCCTCCGTGGCCATCATCCCCTGCTGTGCCCAGATTGGGCGGCCTGGGTCTATCAGGTTCACTGGTCTCCGGATCATCTCCTGGTTAGGATGCGGGGCCTGATGAGGTCCAGCACTGACTCGTTCGCTCCCCTTCAGTGAGGGAGTGCCTCCCCTGTCCCCCACCTCTCTGCATCTCTCTCTCTCTCCTGTCTCCTTCTCTCTTTCTCCTATGCTGGAGCCCTGTCCTCATGCTGCCTCCTCTTGAGAGCTTGGGAGGGGTCCTCAGATGGGGTTTGGGGCCTCTGGTGGAGCAGGAGGGGACCTTTCCAGTTCCCGCCTCCCAATGTCATTCCTGCCAGTAGCTCTGGGATTTGTGGGGTTTTGGCCCAAGACCTGGGCATTGCCTCTGGTTGGCATCGGTCCTTCCGTCTCCCAGCCCCAGCTGCTCTGCTCGCTCGGGAAGCAGCCCCTTTGTTTCCCCTTCTGGACAGCTTCCCTGAGGACAGAAACTTGAAAACAAACAAAACCAAAGTTTCTGGTGACTTGAGGCTGGAGGGGCCTTTGGGGCAGAGAAGAGTGTCAGCCTCTCTCCCGCAGCCTCGTGCCCTCTGCCCCCAGCTTGGGCCTGCCCCTGGCCTCAGGGCAGTGCCCACAGCTCCCCTGCTGTAGGAACCGAATTGCAGACTGTGCTGCCATTAAATGAGAGGCCGTGGCCCGTGTGCTGTGCTTTTTTAGATAGTGGGGGAGGCTGGGCTAGTGCCCTTTGTCCTCCCTGGTTTGGGTTCTACACCGTCCACCCATGCATCCTCCTGTCCATTTTTCTGTCTGTTCATCTGTCCGTTTATTCGTCTGCTGACCTGCCTACCCGTCGTGCACCTGCGGTCTTCCATTCGTTCATCCATCTACTCATCTGTCCATCCATCCACACAGCCACCCAGCCACCCGTCCATTCACCTACCTGTCCATCCATCCGTCCCTCCATCAGTCCATCTACCTAGCCATCCGTCCATCTGTCTGTCCATCCTTCTGTCCATCCATCCCTTCATCCCTCCATCAGTCCATCTACCTATCCATCCGTCCATCTGTCTGTCCATCCTTCTGTCCATCCATCCCTTCATCCCTCCATCAGTCCATCTACCTAGCCATCCATCCATCCACTTATCCATCCGTCTACGCATCTGTTATCCATCCATCCGTCCGTCCATCCATCCATCCATCCTCATCCATAGATCCATCCATTTTCCGTCTACTCACCTATTCATCTGTCATCCGTCTACCCATCTACTTATTCATTTATCTATATCTATCCGTCCATCCATCCATCCGTCCATCCATTCAGGTGTTCTTGAGCACCTACTTTGTTCTGGGTACTATCCCAGGGCCTTGGTAACCAACAAGACTTTCCCAAGTTCCACTGTGGGATACAGGCCGACACGAAACAGAGTCTCTCCGCATCTGATCTTAGCCAGCTGGTTGACCCCAGCCCTCTATGCCTCAGCTCTTCTAGTGGACAGAGGTGTAGGCCTTGCCTCTTTGGGGGTTTTGTGCTGACTCAAGTGGGACAGCCGAGGCTGGAAGCAACCCTGTTCTGCGCAGGCTTTCTTGAACTGAGCACCACTCTGTCCCCCAGGAAGAAATCTGGGGCCAAGGGACCGATGGTTTGCTGTCTCTGCCTGCCCACCCTCGATGTCCCATCACCTATAACATATGTTTCTGTCCCTCCTGGCTGGAAGTCAGTGGATGAGCCTGTGTCCGGGGTGGGTTTGGGGTGGGTTTTACACTCTCCCCCGAATCTCCCAGTCCCTGCTGGTAGTAGGAGCTCTGCAGACCCGTGTGGATCTGCATCGTGTCCTGAGGGACTGGAGGGGGTCTCAAGCTGCACTCTGAACTTGGGGAATTCACTCAGTGAATTGCCTGGGGCTGCTGGGGGTGGTGTGGTGGCGCCCCTTTCCAGACCTCGAGGAGCCCCCGGCAGGCCCTCTTCCCTGTTTCCCTGTGCCGGCGTCAGCAGTGCTCTCCTGGGAAGAGGGTTTCACGTCTGAGAGGCTTTGCAAGGCATTCATCTCAAGTCCGCTCCTTCTGAATCCCTGAGATGGGTGTCCGCTGTCAGTTTACACACCCCCGGAGACGGGGGGCTCACTGCTCTGCTCCCGTTGGTTCTGTGATCAAGTCATTCTGATAGCAGGAAGGACTTCTTGTCAGAAGGAGGCCAGCCTCACCTGCCTCTTGGTTTGGAGGTGGGTTCTGGCTCCAACGGAGGCTGCCCTTGTGCCAGCTCTTGCTCACCTCCCTCCCTTCCTGCTTCCTGCTTCCCAGCATGCAGGCCCAGTTGGGAGCAGGGTCCTGGCCCCCACAGCCATGGGGCGCCAAGGTTCCAGGGGGCAGGGGTTAGGGGGCAGGGCTACAGGCAGGCAGGTGGGGGGAGAGGAGGGAGGGAGGCAGACGGTGATGAAGGAGAAACTTAAAGGATCTTCATTTCATAAATACATTTTTTTCTTTTTCAATGAAAAAGCTGCAATTAGAAAAATGCCTGGGGGGTGGGGCCAGGCTGGGCTTCCTGGGGGAGAGGACAGACGGTTCTCAGTCCTGGATTACAGCCCTCTGTGCCTTCCAGGGAGGAGGCTCATCCTGCTACGATCTCTCCCCTCATGCCCCACCCCCGCACTGGGGACCTGGTATAGGATACATGGGCGGCCGTCACCAAGCCACGGTGGCTAGGGACAGTCACAGAACCACTGCGCTGTGACCAGAGAGGTTCGGTTCATGGCCTCGCTGGCTGCCGGCCTGGCTCCACCTCGGAGCTGCGGCCCCTCGGCACAGCGGGCTCGTGGGACTGAGAAGTGAACAGGCTGGCCCGGGCCGAGGCTCCCAGGCAGACACAAGAATATTTACAGCGAGGTGCTGGATAAAACTCCAGCTCCTCCAGGGGTTCCCCCGGGGAGGGGAGGCAGACGGGTGGGGAGGGGAGGCAGACGGGTGGGGATGGTCCCTCACTTGGGCAGCCCGTTCTTCATGCCTAGCTGTTCCTTGAGGGCCTGCAGCTGGCCCAGACTGATGTTGCTGCCGCCACAGACAATGACCACGACGGAGGACAGCGGGGCCCGGAGCTTGCCTTCTCCTTGCAGCTTCTGAATCACGCGGCTGTACACGGCAGCCAGGGCTGCCCCACAGGCGGGCTCCACCAGGATCTTCTCATCATCTGTGGAGGAGGGAGTGATGAGGGTGGGACCTGGGAGCAGGGTGCAGGGGTGCTATTGGGCCATAGGGAAAGCCTGAGGGTGTGAGCCGCTGGGCTCTCAGACCTGGCCACAGACTCCGGTCCCAGGCCAAACCTCCCCTCACTGCCCCAGCTTGACCTTCCAAGTCCCGATCACAACTAGGTTTCATTATGAGTACAGGCACTGATAAGATGATTGTAACTGCCTGAGCTCTATGTTGAGAAGGCTTGAGTCATCATCTGAGCAAGACTGCCATGGTTGATGAGCACACTGAGTGCTAATACAGATTAAGTGGCAGTGTGAGTGCTTACTGTGTGTGTGTGTGTGTGTGTGTGCTTGCACACATATACATGTGTCATCCCTGACCTAGACTGAACCCAGAAGGAAACCAGTCTACTTACAGACCCATTTCTGAAGCCGGGCCTGAGGTCCATTCTTTCCCTTTTCACCTGGGCTACCAGGAAGCTCAAAGTTCGCATTTTTAAATATTTAATTGCTATTCCCTGCTGTCATGGTTATCAAACTTACTTCTTCACTTGTGGCTTTGGCCTTTCCACTTCTACAACTGCACTGTATTACCTTTCACGAGTGGGAAGTTCTAGGGAGGGGTGGGAGATTGGGGTGGGAGGTAGGACTGTCAGGAAAATTTGCAGGGAATGGGATCTTCTAGGATGCCACGTGGAGAGCCAGTTAGTTCCTGAGCTAGCAGATCAGGTCTTGAAAGGATGCAGCACATACCCACGAACTTCTCAATGGCGGCCACAGCCTCCTGGTCCGAGATGACTTCAGAGAAGATGGGGTGTTCCTGAAATAGCTTCAGGGCCTGAGCCCCCACGGTCTTCACGCACAGGGCCTTGGCCACACTGGGAGAGGTGGGGATGGAGAAAAGGAGGGGAATGGGGGAAACAGGAGGGAGGAGGGAGGCAGAGATTGGGATGAGGAGGGATGGAAAGAGAAAGATGGATTTGAGAGGGAGGAGGGAAGCGGGATCTGTGGGCAGGCTCCCTGACAGTGAAGTCTTTTCTAATAAGGCACAGAGGCTTGACTGGGGGTAAATAGCATATTGTGCTCAACACCCACTGAGGAACAAACGCCAGAGAGACCGCCTTGTGGTTCCTTGAAAGGGCTCTGCCCGCCCAGGTCTGGCCCTGTCCTTCAGGGCTCAGGATTAAGGCCACCTCCTCAAAGGGTCCTCCCCATGACGCAGGCATAGTGACAATTTCTTGCACAAGTATTAAGTGCCAAGGATTTTGCAGGCATTATTTAATTCTCACAACCATTTTTGCTATTCATTGGTTCGATTTTAATGGGAGAGGAAATCAAGGCAGAGAGTGTGCAGGTCACTTGCCCGAAGTTATGTGCCTAGGCAGTGGTGGTGTGAGCACTTCAAGCAGGATCCTTTTAACTCCAGGACCTGCACTCATCCTCAGCACATTCACTTTCTCCCTGCTCCCTGGAGTTATCACTTTCTATTCCCATCTTTCCCAGAGCACCTGGGGCCTGAACCACCTTAGTCCTAAGCCTGGCATAGCTCACAGTAGGCACTCAACAATCATTTCCTCAATCCCAACAGTGCAGGATCAGAGCCCAACATGGTAGCTCCTGGGTGCCAGGCTCAGGAATCCAGAATTTTGGGCACAGTCTTCCCTCTCTGTGGTAAGGACTTATCTACCCAATCTATTCTAGCTGCATACGTGGAGACCTGGTAAGATATTTCCCAGCCTCCCTTGCAGTAGCTGTGGCCATGTGACTAAGTTCTGGCCAATGAGAGGTAACTGGGAGCACTGTGTCTGTCTTTAAAGGGAAGGGGCATCACTTCTGCCCTCCCTTTCTCCTGCCAGATGGAGCGTGGGTGTGATAGTCAGCACTTAAGCAGCTATTTTGGGCCATAGGGCTATATGATAAGGATGATGGAGAACAAACTCAAGGGACCTGTGCCCTGGCTTCTTGGAGCCCTTGGACTGCCTACCTGTAGACACTTTTTTTTCATTTTATGTAAGAGATGAAGTAAAGTTCAATCTGGTTTAAGACACTGTTATTTGGGGCTCCTATATAATGCGACAAACCTAATCCTAATTAAATACCATCTGTCAAAGGTTGGGGGCTGGGATATGAACTTGGGAGCAGGGGCTGTGTTTATTCACCACTCTGGCCCAGGATCAGCAGTGCTTGCATATAGGAGGGGCCCAGTAAATGATTAGCAAATGAATGAGGTGTGCAAAACCCTGCCACAGGGCAGTCAATACATGCTTAATATTGGACTCTTCGTGTGAGAAAGCATGACGTTCACAGTAGTGAGTCACGCAGACTCGGGTCCAGTCCCAGCAGTACCACTCGTGGCTGTGTGACTTTGGGCAAGTGACCAGAGCCTCGGTTTCTTCATCTGTAAAATGGGACTGACATGGGGGGGTCTACCTCGCAGGCAGCCCCGAGGTGGGCTCCCCAAGGCTCATGAACAGCCAACGGGGGCAGCCCTGCTGCTCACCTGGTAACCTGGGGCAGGGAGACGAGCTTGCCGGCAGTGGTGGCAGCGTGGAAGCTGTGGGCTCCGACGGTCTCCATGGCGATGATAGGCACGTCCCCCCAGCCCACCTCCTGCAGCCCCTGGACCACTCCGCACAGCAGGCCCCCGCCACCCACCGACAGCGCGATGGCCCCTGGCTTGGCGCTCAGTGTCTCCTTCAGCTCCCTCACGATGGAAGTGTGGCCTTCCCTGGAGGGTGGGGGGTAGTTAAGGCTGGGCTCCCTGGAGACCCCACACAGGGGCCCTAGAGATGCCCCTTGTCCTCATCCCAGGCAGCCGAGGGGCTTTGGGCTAGTCACCCCCTCCCCAGCTCCTCCCCGATTTCCAGCTGCCAGCATCCCATGTCCACGCAAAGCCTTCCTCTGGCTACTGGAGCTGCCTGCAAATGTAGGAGGAGACGACAGCCCTGGAGAGCGGCCCTCAGCCAATGCCTGTGGCCACCCGGAATGGTGGCAGTGGTGTATAAGCTCCCAGCACCCTCTCCCACAGCTGGATCACTCTGGTTTGGTTCCACGCTGGCTCCCAGGGGCCCCCCTGATGGAGTAAGCTCTGGCCGTCCACAGAGTGCCTGCCCCTGAGAGCCCTTTATCCGCTCTCTTCTGGCCTTGGCTCCCTCCCCCCTTCTCTGTTGTGTCATCCCCCAGGTAAACAGCTTTCCCTGAAATCTTTGTCTTGGGGTCAGCTTTCTGGGGACCTGGTTGCAGGTACGTGTGCATCTGAGCTCAAAATGCCCTCGTGGCCGCAGGAACGGGCACTGGCACCCGTGCATGTGCACCTGCTCTCGTGCCCATTGCCATGCCCAGCACATACAACTGCTGTGCCCGTGGGGCGATGACATGCATTGTGGCAGGTGCCCACCCAGTGGTAGGGGAGATGGACCCCACCTGCGCCAGGGGACTCTGGGCTCCACATACCAGATGAGGGGGTCATCAAAGGGAGGAATGTAGACCCAGCCTGGGTTGTTCTTTGCCAGGGCCTTGGCCAGCTCGAAGGCCTCGTCCAACATCTGCAAGACCATGGCAGAGGTTGGAGGGGATGAGGGTCTGGGGGACCCTGCCCTGCCACCAGACGCCCTCCGCGGCCCCTGCCCTGGGTTGGTACTCACCTCACCTACCACCTTGACTATGGCACCCTCATTCTTGAGCCGCTCGATGGTGAGGGCAGGTGTGGTGCTGGGCACCACGATGGTGGCGGGGATCCCCAGCTTCCTGGCAGCGTAGGCGGCTGCCATGCCCGCATTGCCCGCTGCCAGGGATGGGGGTGGAGAGTGGGTGTGTCAGGGCAGGAGGGCCTGGGAGCCCGACTGGGACTGCTCATCTCCATTCCAGCCTTGGGACTCTGAACACCACCCTGAGGGATTACTTGCCTCCCCCTGGAATTCCAAACTGGGGCTACTGCAGATGTTTGTCCTGGCTCGTTGCTCGGGTAACCAGGGCCCAGAGAGGTAGAGCGCCTGGCCCGGGGACACATAAGCAGGGCGCAGGAGGAGGCAGGCAGACCACTTACCCGAGGAGCAGACGAAATGTTCACAGCCTTGCTCAGCCCACTGTAGAGACAAGGTGGGGAGGGTGAGGCCCTCCTCCCAGTCTTCCCCTGGGCTCTCCCCGCCACACCTGGAGTGCTTCCCAGTGATTCCAGTATACACTGGCCTCTCCTTCCTTCACACAGATTTTGCGCTGCCCTAGCCTCTCAGATGACATCGTTTCTCCCAAAGAGACTGGCTCAGGGAAGTGTTGCGGGGGGTGGACAGTGGGGGAAGCAGGCAAATGACAGCTCTGGGATCAGTCCACGAGGAGACCCTCTGGGGTGGGCACTCCTTCTCTAAAGGGAGTGCTACTAGCAGATACTGGAGCATTGTGGGAGTCAGCACATCATGCTGGCCTGGCCCCACTGAGGAAAAAGGACCAGCCACCCCCGCTCCAAAGATGCAGAGCCCCGCCCGTACATTCTTGCACAGGTGTCCAATGCCGCGGATCTTGAAGGAGCCCGAAGGTTGGGCACTGTCCATCTTGAGGTAGACACTGGTGCCTGCCACTTTGGACAGGGACATGCTGTCACGGATGGGGGTCTTGACGTGCAGGGGCTCTCCAGACGTCATTGCTGGGAGGAAGGAAGGACACCCAGATGGTCAGGAGAGCTGGCCATGGTGCTGGCCGCTGCCATGTAGCCCTCAGCATGCCGGCGAGTGACCCCTCCCCTCGCTTCCCATGAGGCCGAGGGAAGAGCCCAGATGAGGAGCATCCTGGAGACCTGAATTCAAATCCCAGCTGAGCTGCCTACTCACCAGGTGACATCGTGCAAGCAATCCCGCCTCAGCCTCAGCTGCCTCATCTGTAAAATGGGGACAAGGACCCCCCCCACACACACACAACATGCTGGGAAGCTGTAAAATTCAGAAATAACACTCAGACCTTGCACATTTCAAGGGACATGAGATGAGGATGGATTTGTAGGTGCTGAGTCAGAGTGAGTTTCAAAGATGGTTCAGTGCTAAAAAGGGGCAGGACAGCAGGTGTAGTCTATTTGTGCAAAAACATGGGGACAGACACACACACACATAATCCATAAGCTTTTGTGTGCATAGAACATCTTGGGAAATATGCAAGAAACTCATGAGGGTGAGGGGCTTCTGGGGAGAGGGCTGGCACTCAGCATCCCTTTTGTGCTTTTTGAATGTTTTATTGTGCATAGGAAATACCTATTTAAATGCATGTATTTTTTTCATACTGACCTTCTGAAAGCCCCATCCCCAGTTAGAGTAGACTTTTTATAATAATTATTTTATTATGTAATAATCATTTCTAAAGTGATTACCATGTGCCACACACTGTTTTAAGCTTTATAGATATTAATGCATTTAATCCTTTTAATAATCCCAGGAGATGCGTTATTAGTCCATTCTGATAAGGACAAGGCTCAGATTGTGTTTTCCAGAATGACCACTGCAAAGCTCTTCCCATCCAACACACATCTCTTATGATGTGACACAGATGCTTTTCCCAGTGAGAAGTGGGGTCTGTGCTTCCTGCTTAGGGGCCCTGGAGGAGCGGGTGGCCTGTGGCTGTAGGTGGAAGGGACACTCTGTGGCCTCCAAGCATCGCAGTGTGGGTGAATATTTAACAACAGACTCCTCAAAGAAAAATCAAGCCCTGATTTGCTGTGTGCGCACTTCTGTGCTGTACATGACCTTCCCCAAGGCCACTTTCAAGCTACCAACATGACATCACTGAGTGTGGAGCTGGGAAGAGATGGCACGGTCTGCTCTCTGGAGCCCAAGTGAGCCGGCTCCACTCCAGCCCCCCTCCCAAGGCGAGGTCATGGAAGGGGACACAGCCTCCGCCTGGCTGTCTCTCTCCGGCAGCTCCGTCTCCAACCCCGGCTGCCATGATGGGAGTAAGACCAGGCCTCACGTAGAGGGCACATGTAGATGGTCTACCTGACAGCGGATGGCCAGTGTCTCCTGCCAGACATGGGAGGTGACCTTGAGACATCAGCTACCATCACACATCACACGGCAGATGTCTGAGAGACCCCAGTGAGAACTGCCTGCTGAGCCCAGTTAAGCCCCAGAGCCATGACAGACAGCAGCAATACAATGATTGCTATTGTTTTAGGTCCCTACACCTTGGGGCGGTTTGTCACTCTGGCCATAGGGACTAGAATATTAATGTGACTTGCCCAAGGCCACACAGCTTGGGGGATGGGGGAGGCAGGATTTGAATTCAGATAGCCTAGTGCCGAAGCTAGGTTCTCTACAGGACCATGGGCGTGGCTCAGACCTCCTGGTCTGACCAACTCCGGGTGATCGAGAATCTGATGTAGCCCAGAGTCTGGCCAAAGACGTGCAGCCCTTTTTCCTCCTCTTCTCCTGGATTCTCCCCAACTTGGGCTGAGCCAGAATTTGATCAGCAGGTGGTTGGGTGAGTAGCCTATCTGGCCCCACCCCCCAATGTCCTTGGCTAGAAGGCCAAGCAAGAATGGCTGTCTCCCTCCACGTGCCCCCCCATTTCCAATGACACCACCTGGGACAGCCCTAGGCTTGGCCACCAGCCCTTGAGGACAGCTAGATACACCTGGGTAGAAGACAAGTGAGGGATGGGGTTCCTGACCACCCCACTAGCCTTAGCACCCCCAAACAGGGATAGCTCATGTCTGTCTGAATTAACTAACATTCAGGGTCTGGGAGGGGTGCTCTCCCCTAGATCTCTTGAACCAAAGCCAGGAACTAGAGGCACTCCTTTACAGGAACATCCCATATCTTTTTGAATTAACTTTAATTAGCCTCCTGGAGGTTCTCCCCGAAACAATGGCACCCCCGTTCTGGCTTAGTCGAACCTTGTGCACCTTGCCAAGCCCTGGCCTCAGGGAGCTCTCCTGGTTGGGAGTGGGAAGCATCCCCCACAAGACCCCTTTCAGGTAGATTTGGGAAGTCTTCTCCCCCACCTGTGTCTGGCTGCCTTCAGGTGAGGGGCAGAGACCCCCTATGGGCATTACTCCTTCTAGTACAACATCTTGAAGTTGTGCCGAACGTGGAGGAGGGCGGGCACTGGAAGATGTAGTCTGCCTTTGTGTCCCCTCTAGGTCAGAACTCACTCCCCTCTCACTCGGCTCAAAGCAAGAGTTCAATAAAAACAAACTATCATTATTTCTGACTGGACATTTTAAGTGCATGCTCATTTCGAGGAAGGGTCTGTTATTATTCCCATTTTAGAGATGAGAACACTGAGGCCCAGAGCTAGATGCCGACCCAGCCAGTCTGGCTTCAGAGCATGGGTTTTTATGCTCAAATGACTCTATCTCCTCTTTCCCAGGAACCTCTTCCCCCTGCCCCTGGCCGCAGGCACTCCAGATTGCAAGTGGGGGAGGAGCGGGTACTTACCTGCCCAAGGTGGTGGAGCTGGGCGGCCGGGACGGAGGGAGCAGACCGGGAAGGGATGGCCTGGAGACGGTCTAGATGGAAAGGCTGGGTAGAGAGTCCTCAGAGAGATGGAGGGTAGACGGACAGGTAGAATGTCTCCAGAATTGTCCCAGGGGCTACGGATCTGGGGCTTTGGTCCGGGGCTTTATTCCCGGGGCGCCTCCGGGCAGCCAATTGGGGTCCAGGGATGGCCACGCCCCCCGCCAAGCCCCGCCCCTGGCCCGCTGCCCTGGGGCTTCCAGGAGGCGAGGGGGAAGCTGGCTGAGCTTCTGCTGGCAGCTTCCTCCTGGCTCTCCCCCATTCGCCCCTCCCCTTCCCATTCTCAGCTTCTTCACTTGCTGGTGGGAACAACACCTGCTTCCCAAGACTGTTCCCAAGGGCTTGCAGGAGGATAGCCTGAGATCGTGCACTTCCCAGCCCTAGCATGTGCTTGGCACATAGTAGGCACCCAGGAAACACACCACGGGAGGAAGGGGGTACTCTTATCCTCATTTTCAAGAAAGAGAGGCTGAGACCCAGAGAGTAAGAGATGAGCTGGCATTTGAACCCAGTCTGCCTGCTATAATGTAAATGGCCTTTCCCTGTCATCCTTTATAACTCTTGTCTTGAAGGAGCAGATGGCTTTACAGGTAGGACCCAGGCGGCTCAGGGTTCAAATCCTGGCTCTGCCATTTACCAGCCATGTGGCCCGGGGCAGGTCAGTTTGCTTCCCTGAGCCTCCCTTTGCCCATCTGTAAAATGGGGATGAAAATGGCGCGTCCCTCCTCAGATGAGATGACATAACAATGTTATGTGTAGGTATGGGGCCTGGACCTGAGTGTTGAGTGTTAGCAGCCGTCATCTTCATCATCATCATCATCATCATCACATGCACCTGAACTCACTCCCCGCCCCATGCCAAGCCTCCTGCCTGTCCCTGGCTGTGTGCAGGGGTCTGTGTGGATGTCCACAGGGGTGGTGTGCCCAAACACGTCCGGCCGGATCTTTTCCTGGTCCCCTCAACAAAGCTCTCTTGTCCCGCCGGCCAGGACGAGAATAGCAATGAGACAGAGGGCAGTGAGGGCACCAGCAGCCCGCACAACGGTTCCTCTCTGTGGGACATGCTGACCTTCCTCAGGGACTCCCAAGCCCTCGTCTCAGCAGGATGTCCACGCTCATGCGCAGGAGATACAGGGCGGCCGAACTGATGCCACGTGGGCGTCGTGGAGGTGCCGTGCAGACACAGCGTCCCTGGGTGCCTCTGAATGTATACAGTCGGCCCTCAAGTTGCCGGAGCTTCTGCTTGTGCCTGATCCCCAGCCAAGTGTTGCTATGTGGGGTTTCACTGAACCCTCGAAGCACCGGGTGAGTGGGCATTTTGAGTCCCGTGTCCCAGGTGAGGGGACAGGTTCAGGAATTCTGAGCCCTTTGCAGACATGAGGCTGATGAGATGGGGCAGGTGGAGGCCAGTGGGGGCATCTGGCCCAGCGGTGTCGCATTCACAGGACCCGGATGTGGGCTTTGGGTGCTGTGTCCATGTGAGGTTATCCATGCGGCCAGGGGTGACAACTGTCTCATCATGTTGGATTCGTCTCCTCTCCCCCACGGCAGCATTGGGACTGGGGGACGGCAGGGAGCGGCAAGGGGTGGAAAGAGGCGATCTTGTCCTTCCTGGGTCCTCTGCATATTGCTCCATTGGTTTCAACAAGAATGCGCCATGTCCTGAGTGCATCCTTTCTTAAAAACAACAACTCTTTTGAGCTACAATTCACATACCATATACTTCACCCATTTCTGGAGCATCAGGCTTAGAACATTTTATCACCCCAAAGAAAAACCCCAAACCTGTTCCCAGTTGCTCCCCTTCTGCCTTCCTGCAGCCCCCAGCAATCACCGGTCTGCTTTCTGTCTCTGTGGATTCTCCCGTTCTGGACATTTCACATCAATGGAATCATAGGGCGTGTGGCCTTTTGTGTCTGGCTTCTTTCCCTCTGCACTGTGTTTTCTTTCTTTCTTTCTTTCTTTTTTTTTTTTTAAGATTTTTCATTTATTTATTTGACAGACAGAGATCACAAGTAGGCAGAGAGGCAGGCAGAGAGAGAGGGAGGAAGCAGGGTCCCTGCTGAGCAGAGAGCCCCACTCGGGGCTCGATCCCAGGACCCTGAGACCATGACCCGAGCTGAAAGCAGAGGCTTTAACCCACTGAGCCACCCAGGCGCCCCCGCACCATGTTTTCGAGATACAGGATGTGCTTTCGTTGCTTTTCATGGCTGAATAATATTCCATCATAGAGATGGGCTATGTGCTTATTATCCAGTCAGCAGCGGATACACATTTCCTGTCTGGGTATAGCTTCATTTTTAAATATATATGAAATATGTAGGGCGCCTGGCTGGCTCAGTTGGTTAAGCATCTGCCTTCAGCTCAGGTCATGGTCCCCGGGTCCTGGGTCGAGTCCCGCATTGGGCTCCTTGCTCAGCGGGAAGCCTGCTTCTCCATCCACTTGCCTCTCCCTCTGCCTGCTGCTCCCCCCTGCTTGTGCTCTCTCTCTCTCTGACAAATAATTAAATAATTAAGAAAATAATTTAAAATAACTTAAAATTTAAAAAAAAAGAAGAAATATGTAGGGATGACTTTAGCTCAGGTCATGATCCTGGGGTTCTGGGATCTAGCCCGCCATTGGGCTCTCTGTTCAGCTGGGAATCTGCTTCTCTCTCTCCCTCTGCCTCTGCCCCCAACTTGTGCATGTGCACTCTCTCTCTCTCAACTAAATAAACAAAATCTTAAAATATATATATATATATGTATATATATGTATATATATATATATATATATATACATATATATACATGTGTGGATGTGTGTGTGCCTCTGTATCCTATCATGTGGGTGGAACCCAAGAACCTAGGAGGGCAGGGGATTCACCCAAGAGAAGAGAATGGAGCAGATGCAGGAAGAGTGGCCGTGTGATGGGGACATTCTGACCAGGCAGCTGCTGGAGGGTCCTGGGGGAAGGCTCCAGCTGTCACTATGCAGCCATCAGGGGTATCTGTTTGGGTCGGTGACTACACAACCCAGTGTGTGTCAATTTTCATATAGCAAGTGAGTGACTTTTCTGACAGGCCCAAGTTTTAATCCAAATTCATCGATTTGCTGTGTGACCTTGGATGAGTTACTTAACCTCTCTGTGCCTCAGTTTCTTTAACTGATAGTAGTGTCCAACTCTTAGATTTGTTATGAGGATTTAAACCTAATTGGTGTGAAGTTATAAGGATAGTGCGCAGTGACTTGTGGGCACTTACTAGGTGATGGTCATCTTTATTTTCTGGTGCTCAAGAGGGCATTTGAGTCTAGCTCTGGGTGATGGGACACGAGGAACTTCCTCTCCCATCTAGTCCTCCTTTAAAATATCTTCAGAAGTAGGGGAGGAAAGTGAAAGTCACCTTGTCCCATTTAGCAGATGGGCAAACTGAGGTTTGGATTTATCCAATGCAGAAAGGTGAGGGCAGAGCCCATAGTCCCAGGAGGAGGGGTGGGAGTCTGGCTGGGGGACCTTGGGCAAGTTTCCACCCTTGCATCTGCCTGCTGGCTCTATTACATCACACCTTCCCCAGTAGTGTCCCCGAGGATGGCCAGATCGGTATGTCCTTGACTGTGGGAAGTGGGGATACTGATTGTTTTCACAGCTTCGAGAGGAATGGGCAGCTCTCATCTGTTTGTCCACTGTGGCTGGAACAGCCAGCCCTGGAGTCTGCTGATTGGTTAAGTTCTTAGGCTCCTGAGTCCATCACACCTGGGTTGAAACTGACACCCAGCTGTGACCTCAGAGAACTCACTTAACTTCCCTTAACCTTGGTTTCTGGCCGCCAGAAATGAGGACGAATCAGCCCGGTGCCAGGTGTGGAATAAGGGCTCAAAGAATATAGCTGCTATTATGATTATCTTTGGTTTTGTTATTATAATCCAGGACCTTCCCAAACCGTCTGGTCTCTTTTCCCTGAGTCTTCCCTCCTCACTCATGTTTCCTCCCTGTCAAGTCTCGCTTGGTACCTCTTTGGGATTTTGCAGCCTGGCAGCCCTGGAGTCTCTTCCCAGGGGCTCATGAGCAGACTTAGGACAGGTCTGCACTGACCCCTTCCCTGCTGGACTCCCCACTCTTGCCTCCATCCACTCAACATCCTATGGGGCACAGGACAGCTCCCTCTACCCTCCACCAAAGGATTATCTGGCCCCAAATGTCAGTAGTGTCAAGGTTGAGAGACTCTGCCTAAGAGTAATATGGAATGAGACTAATATCTCCCTCATTCTATCTTCCATACTTCTATTAATATGGCCAGGAGAAATTAACTAATCCTACGTGGGTGAAATGCACTTAATCTTAAAAGCCTGTTGTTCTATATCCAACTGCTACTCAATTGACCTCCAGAGAAGTTAAAAGATTTATTTTCTTGGTGAAATTAACCCAATCAGATCAGGTCTATCTTGTTTGGATGTACTTAATCTCTGTGGCTTCCACCGTAGAACTTGGCATCCAGCCCTCTTCGTGCTCATTCACCTGGCTTCAGTCCATCATTTGATTTGATTGAGACTTTGTGACCCTTTCTTGGGTCAATCGACAATGCCATCTGTAGTGATGCTTCCCCGCTTTGCGTCATCCAAAAATGTGGCAAACAGTCTCTTGGTGGACACTTACGGCTAAAACTGACCACGGCCAAGGTCCAAACCCCATGGCCACGCTGGGCCTCCCCCATGGGTTTATCATCACCCATCCATCAACATGTGATGGGTGGAGTTGGCCAGGTCCAGAGGGCCCGTGAGGGATTTTTGTCCAAAGTTCGTAGAAAAATCAAGATATTTGCAGTAGGATTAACTCTCAGGCCACAAACTCCACGTGCAACGCATGGAGACTTCTTTATTTTCCCTTAACTTGGCTTAATTTTTATTTCAAGAAGATAATTCATTGGAGGCAATGAGGGGTTTCCCCTTCACATTAGAGATGGCAGGAACATTCAGGGGTGCTGGATGGTTCCATTATCTGCCCCCTGCCCCAGCTTGCCTGAGAGCCCCTTACTCAGCCCAGCCACGTGGGTCCTTGTCCTATAGTCTGGGGCCCATGGCAACCATTCCAGAGAATGGCTGGCAGCTCAAGGTGGCTTCCCCCTGAGTTGTGGCCATTGTCATAAAGTCTTTCTCTTATTTTGCTATTACTTCCATTCCCAGAGGCAGAAAGCTCTCCCTGCTTGTAGGATGCCTGTCTTCCCCATCCCCCAGCAGGGGAGCTCGGGACTAAACTCCTACCAACTGTTAACTTTGCAGGACGTTTTCGAGCCAGTGGTTAAAGCTTTCGTTGCCTGGAACTGTCCACTGTGGGAGTGTTGACACCATGGAAATCAGCAAATGCTACAAATCAGGACTCTTTTTTGCTAGCTTGCCTGCATTCTGTCTCTGTATTTTTCTCTCTGTCTCTCTCTCCTTCCTGGGGGCGGGGGGTGGGGAGTAAGGGGGAGGCAGTGATACATTAGTATTCTCAAAAGATTATTTCTCCCTCACACATGCCCCATTGCATGCATTTTCCCAATTGTGCAGACAAATAACTGGCAAAGGGAAAAAAAAAAATAAAGACGCTGATCGTGGGCTAGTTCTCACTCATTGCCCCTTCTTTATCTAATGGTTGCAACCGATGTCTTTTCCAGCTTTTTCTCTGTCCTCCACTAGCTTCTCAACATCTCTGTCCAAGCTCTATTTTAATGACAACAAAACCAGCCTCATTATTTGAGTCCTCTCTGAGGAGAAGCTTTCTGCAAAGAATTCGCTCTTAAGGGGGTGTTCTTATTTTCCACTACTTTCGCAGGTTTGGGTGTAGGGACTTAAAAGAACCCTCTTTTTATTTCGGCATAGTTCTAGATTTATGGAAAAGGAAATCTAAAACTGTGTAGACAGTATTCTACACCATATTCCCAGCTCCCAATTTCCACTGTTATTAACAACAGTACCCTTAATGTGGTACGTTTGTCACAATTATTGATCCAGTATTGATGCACTAGTATTCGTTGAAGTCCATATTCTATGTGGACTCCCTTAGTTTTCCCCTAATGTCCTTTCTCTGCTCCAGAGTCCCATCTAGGATAGTGCACTGTATTTTATCATTATGTCTCCTTAAGCTCCTCTTGGCTGTGACCGTTCCCTAAACTTCCTTAGTTTTCTATGACCTTGACAGTTTCGGATAGTCCTGGTCGTGGATTTTGTAATTTTTTTTTTCCTCATGCGTAGAATGGGTTATAGGATCTGGGGAGAAAGACCATGGAGGTAAAGTGCTATGCTCAGCACATGACACGAAGGCTGTATCAACTACCAACATGACTTACCACTGTTGACGTTGACTTTCACCGCCTGGTTGAAGTAGTGTTTATCAGGTATCTTCAGTGGAAAGTTCCTTCTTTTTTTCCAGGTGTGGAATTTTTTTAAAGTTGCATCCATCTGTATGCCCCATGGATTCAGGGATGTTTATATGGGGTCCTTACTGTCCTGTTTGGTAATTATCTTTCATCTGCAGGTCACTCAAATCTGTCTGTCTTGGGATGGGGGCACATTACACAAAGCTGAAGGATTTATTAATGCCCCCCGCTTCCCTGGTGACAATGACCTGTCTCATGTTGGGTCCACACCATCTCCTAGACAGATTCTTCAGACCTGTGCTGTCCAATCTGGTCACTGCTGGCCGCTTGCAGTATTTGAACTTAGTAAAAATTAAGCAAAATTTGCAATTCGGTTCTTCAAATGCACAAACACATTTCAAGGGGTCAGTGACCACAGGTGATGAATGGCTAGTGTATTGGACAGGGCAGATTATGGGACATTTCCATCCACAATTTCATTATGGCCCCCTGCCCCCTTCCCCCTCTTCTCCTCCTCCTCACTTCCCCAGTCACCCCGGGACAACCAATGTGATCAGCATGATTCTCCTCAAGCCTGCAGGTCTTTACATGACTGGTATTTTAGGCACTTTGGGTCACCGTTCTTTGTTAAAAAAGAAAAGTTCTTGCCCACTGTACATATATATTTTTTCATTTTCTCACTTACAATGCACCGTGAATATCTCTGTAGGTCAATAAATTTAGATCTAATTTATTCTTTGCGATAGTTGCAAGAAATTGCATGCTGAAGGTGTATGATGGCTTACTCAACCATTTCCCAATTCAAGGGCATCCAAGCTTTCGGTTTTCTGTTTGTCTGTCTGTTTGTTACTGTGAAGATGATCCTAATAAACATTCTCATACTCTTATCCCTGCCTTCTGGCACTTTTAATTTTAGAGAATAAATCTCCTAAATTAAGATTTCTTGGTCAAAAGAATGGGTATTTATCAGTTGTAATCAATATTGACAGATCTGTTTTCCATAAAGCTGCAGCAATTTCTGATCCCATCAGCAATGTGGGAAGGTGCCTATTTTCCCTCATACTCACCAGCACTGGTTGTTATTGCTTTTATACCTTTCAAAATTTTTTTGCCAACCCAATAGTTTGTTGTTGTTGTTGTTTTTGAAGGACAGTTATTGTTGCTCTGATTTGCATTTTCCTGTTGCTGTGTCTATAACACTTCATGTATCTGTTTACTGACACGTTGACTATAAGCCAGGAGGGCCAGGAGTATCTGTCTTCATCTCTCTCTTCCTAGGGGTCTAGATTTAGGTTGTTTGGAGTAATGTTTGATGAATGCATAAATGAACGGCTTAATTCAGAAAGCCAGCTGGGATGTGGACCCGGGTCTTCTTTTTTTTTTTTTTAAAGATTTTTTTTTTT